>NW_027361708.1:16820000-17257500 GCF_039654945.1 Dendrobates tinctorius | reverse complement strand
AGAAAAAGAATAGGAAGAAGATGAAGAAATAGCATATGAAAATAATAGCTGAAGAAGAATATGAAGAATGGAAAAAAAAAAAGTTAATGGGAAGAAGAAGAAGATGAATAAGGTGAAGAAAAAGTTGACGAAAAAAATGCTACTACTGCGGATCATGAAGGAGAAAGTGTGGGAGAAGTACAAAAGAAGGTGAAGAGCATGGAAGTTGTGAAACATACATATCTGACTAAATATAAAAAAGTTAACATAGTCAATATCTTTTTAACTCTGAATGTCTTGAAAAAAAAATTGGAATTAATGCTATGCCATGTGATTTGAATAAACCACTATGCCTTTAATGTCTCCTCCACCTCCCACAATACATTCTACATGATTCTTATTTGTTTTCAATTATGTAGAATTAGCCAACAAGGAAATAAAGGGCTTTTTTAAATTCCGATACCGGAAGTCCCATTGACTTGAATGGGACTTTCAGAATCGACGATACCCGATATTTTTTTTTCGTATCGGGCGATACCATCCGATACGATATTTTGGGGTATCGAACGGTATCGCTCAACACTACTCTTAACCTCTGGTTGATCTAGCAGAGTCCATTGTTCACTCCAGTAGTTTTAGGACCAGTCCCTATACTGCAACCTGATCCCGCCACCCGACATTTAGACGACGTGGAATGAGCCCCACGGGCAGTATGGTCACTGCCCATGCATCTAGGATCCCTTCCCTCTACAAGGAGCTTCCTTCTGTCTGTTTCCTTCCCTGCAGCTCCTCCTGACAGGGAGCTGCTTCACACGGTGACCAGAAAAATGCCCACAGGAAAATTGCCAATTGCAGCATCAAAGTTTCAGATCTATGATATTTGAGGTGCAAGGTGAGGATGTTCACATGATATGAATAATGCCCACAGAAGATTGCCTACAAAAATGAATACCCACAGGAAAACAGTAGCAAGTTATAGGCGACATGCTCTGCAGGACAGAAAATAGCATAGATCTATAGGTTAAATACTCTGCAGGACAGGGGGACAGCATGCAAGTATACGTGGATGCTGTCCAGGGCAGAATAATGTAGAATTTTAGGTGAGAGGCTCTGCAGGACAGAGAATATAGAATTATAGGTTAAATGCTCTGCATGACAGGGGGGATAGTATACAGGTATAGGTGAGATGCTCTGCAGCACAGAAGCACATTTGCTTCCGCTTTATGAGGGCAGGAGTCATAATATTCTGTTGGTTCTTAAACTACGTTGTCATCTTTTGTTTTGAGAATTAGATATAATTCCACACCAAACATAAAAAAGAGGGTGGACAAAAGTATTGGCACTGTTCGAAAAATCATGTGATGCTTCTCTAATTTGTGTAATTAACAGCACCTGTAACTTACCTGTGGCACCTAACAGGTGTTGGCAATAACTAAATCACACTTGCAGTCGGTTGACATGAATTAAAGTTGACTCAACCTCTGTCCTTGTGTGTATCACATTGAGCATGGAGAAAAGAAAGAAGACCAAAGAACTGTCTGAGGACTTGAGAAACCAAATTGTGAGGAAGCATGAGCAATCTCAAGGCTACAAGTCCATCTCCAAAGACCTGAATGTTCCTGTGTCTACCCTGCCAGTGTCATCAAGAAGTTTAAAGCCCATGGCACTGTGGCTAACCTCCCTAGATGTGGACAGAAAAGAAAAATTGACAAGAGATTTCAACGCAAGATTGTGCGGATGTTGGATAAAGAACCTCGGCTAACATCCAAACAAGTTCAAGCTGCCTTGCAGTCCGAGGGTACACCAGTATCAACCCGTACTATCCGTCGGCGTCTGAATGAAAAGGGACTGTATGGTAGGAGACCCAGGAAGACCCCACGTCTTACCCAGAGACATAAAAAAGCCAGGCTGGAGTTTGCCAAAACTTATCTGAAAAAGCCTAAAACATTTTGGAAGAATATTCTCTGGTCAGATGAGACAAAAGTAAAGCTTTTTGGGCAAAGGCATCAACAGAGTTTACAGGAGAAAAAAAAAAACAAAAAAAACAAAAAAACCCCACACACAGTCCCTACAGTCAAACATGGTGGAGGTTCCCTGATGTTTTGGGGTTGCTTTGCTTCTGGCACTGGACTGCTTGACCGTGTGCATGGCATTATGATGTCTGAAGACTACCAACAAATTTTGCAGCATAATGTAGGGCCCAGTGTGAGAAAGCTGGGTCTCCCTCAGAGGTCATGGGTCTTCCAGCAGGACAATGACCCAAAACACACTTCAAAAAAGCACTAGAAAATGGTTTGAGAGAAAGCACTGGAGACTTCTAAGGTGGCCAGCAATGAGTCCAGACCTAAATCCCATAGAACACCTGTGGAGAGATCTAAAAATGGCAGTTTGGAGAAGGCACCCTTCAAATATCAGGGACCTGGAGCAGTTTGCCAAAGAAGAATGGTCTAAAATTCCAGCAGAGCATTGTAAGAAACTCATTGATGGTTACCGGAAGCGGTTGGTCGCAGTTATTTTGGCTAAAGGTTGTGCAACCAAGTATTAGGCTGAGGGTGTTAATACTTTTGTCTGGCCCATTTTTGGAGTTTTGTGTAAAATGATCAAAGTTTTGCTTCATTCTCTTTTGTGTTTTTTCATTTAAGACAAATTAAATTAAGATAATACTACCAAAGAATTTGTGTTTACAATCATTTTCAGGAAGAAACAGTATTATCTGACAAAATTGCAGGGGTGTCAATACTTTTGGCCACAACTGTACATAACTACCAAGAGAATAAGCGTGAACAGATCCTACGTAGTCATAAGTGGAAAGGGAAGGAAGTGCAGGCGCCAGATTCAGTGCCACTGAAATCAAAGGGAGAGCGGTGCTGCTATGGCACTTCCGGGTCCTCTGTTGGTCAGTGACATCACTATGGAGACACACGGGTCAGTGGGTGTGTGGCGCCCCCAGGAGTATGGTCGCCACACTGGCTTTGCCTTCCTCCAGGGGAGGGATATGCCAGGCTTGGAGGTAATGATGGGTCTCTCCAGCAGTTTACCTATACATGCAACACAGTTCCACTCCAGGCCAGCAGGGGGAACTCTGAACCAGGATTAGGGGGAGGAGTGCCCTCTGTGGGCCAAGAGGAAGGGGTGGTCAGTTAGTCTGCGGAGGGTGAAGTGTGCAGACGTGTAAGGAGAAGCTGGAAGTTGAGCTGCGGAAGGCGAGCTCCCTCAGCGTGAGAGCGCAAGAACTGGAGCCTAGTCTCCACGGTTGTATGGATACTAAAGGTCCTGCAACAGATACCAGAGGAGCAGGAGGCTGTAAATGCCCTGCTCCCATCTAAGACTTGAGGGCGCCACAGCAGCTTGGATAGAGAGCAGAGACTCAGGAGAAAGGAGCCCCCGAAATAGGCTATAGCTGTCTGCCGTGCAAGTAAGGTTCTTGGGGAACATCTGACAGGAGGAACTCTAGAGTAACTAAGTACTGGAGTGCTTCACACTACAAGGCGCTAGGAAGGAGACTGCACAGCCCTTCTGCTGAGAGAGAATCCCTGAGTTGCTTCCAGGCTAACCTGCTCCAATACCATCTGTAATCAGGACCCTGGACGGCAGTTATCAAGTAAAGGTACAGAAATTGCACCCCGCTGTGTCTAGTCTGCTTCCTACCCTTCTGGCACTGCTACATCCCTGTGCCAACCACCTACACTGCCCTGGGACTACAGCTCCACCTGTGGGGAGCTTTTATATTATTGCTGCACCCTACCATCAGTCCCAGCGGATCTGCATGCAGCGTCGGCTTAACACCTCCCTTGCCAAACACCACAGGTGGTGTCACGAACTATTATTCCATTAACTACATTCCCTATTGCTTGGGCACCCAGGGCCATGGACCGGGTCACCGCTGCTGTGACACATCCCTCTGACACACGGCCCGGTAACGAGTACCCCACAGCCCTGGGAGGGCGACCCAGGTGCTCTTGTCTGCTGGCCTGGCTGTCTTTCGAGAGCTTGCAAGAACCAGGGCTCATCCCACTGAATGCCCACTGTTATGATTGAGTCACCGTAGGAGGCAAAAACAGAAATGCTAGCTAAGTCCAGAAAACCAGAGAGGTTGGCAGCTATCGGATTGCAGACCCCTGATCCTATCACAACAACTAACAGTAGCCGTGGGGGGATCCTACGATGCCCTAGACCCCTCGATCACAGCCGGAGAATTAAGTAGGCCTAAAGAAAGAAAGGGGAAATCTAAACTGCCCCAGAGCAGACCCCAAAGCAGTAGGCAGCCCCCAACATATAATGACGGTGAAGCAAGATGAAAACACTAACAGACAGAAAGAGACTGAGCAAAGACGGGGCCCAAACTACCTAGATAGGAAAGGACAGGAAGGCTGCTGTCTGCAATCCGTGAAAAACCCTATGAAAATAAGAGCCAACAGACTGACAGTGAAAAAGGCCCTGAAGACGCTAGGCTTCAAAAAAGCTATGTCAGTACTCAGGAATATTCTGAAGACAGAGCAACCGGCAAAAAGGAGATTCAGCTCATCCCAGCAGGGAATGGCAGAATCCAGAAAAGCAAGGAAAACAAAAACAAAACATAAATGCAAACAGGCAAAGCAGAAAACTTAGCTTTAGGGAAGCAGGAATCAGACTGGTGTCCTAGAAGTCCACAGAGAAATCACCCGCAGGGCAGAAGGGCATCAGCAGCCTTATATCCAGTCAGTGATTCCACTCAGCCAGTCATCCTCATTAGGCTCAGGTGCCTGATAATCAGGCTCATTACCTTCCTTTACCAGAATAGGGAGTTCACCAGACCTCAGTGACGAAGGGGAAAATGAACTCACAACAGCCCACACTCGATCCCCATGGGTAGAACACCACTCAGACAACACAGGGTGAGGGGAACACACATTGGTAAGACTATTGGTTCACCAACAGAAAAAACACAGATGTGTAACGACTGTGGTCGCAGGGATCAAGGCTACGACCAGGCACAGGGGTACAGGTGCTTGCTTCTGATGGATCTCCATCTTCACTGAAGATCCAGATAACATACATAGTGTTGCAGAGACCCGTCGGGTCGCTGCACTGCGACACATGCTGCACTGCGACACATGCAGTGGCTGTGAGCTGACGACGTGCATGACAATGGTGCACACTCCGATGTCAGCTGCTGGGCTGTGCGTTGGCTACAAAAGACACTGGGTGACGTGGGAGCACAGTAAAGGTGAGTAGAATGTTTTTGTTTTTAAGTATGCATTAAGGGCAGAATGGGGACACATACACTAGGATTGGGGACCATGTAAACCAGGATGGGGACCATATATACTAGCATTAGGACATATACTTTATACCAGGATGCAGACGTATTTACTGGGATGATGGGCATATATACCAGGATGGGGGACATTTTACTACTTAATGTAGGGGGCAATTCATAAGTCTTAATAAAAATACAGGGGCCCATACATCTGACCAACGTGTGTGTGTGTGTGTGGGGGGGGGGACAGGTCCAAATTTCGCACCGGGGTCCATCGGACTCCAGTTACACCACTGCAAAAACATATACATTCTCAGCAAGAACACAAGGTGGTACAAGTGGCAGAAATTCACCTTTCTGCTGTGCCTTCTGCGCTTCCAGGAACAACTATCTCTGCCAGCAGCTCCTTGCTTTTAGTGGGCTCCCACTGAGATGTTAATGTATTAGATGTGACCTGCAGTCCCATATAACTCCACAGATAATACAGTGATACTTTTGTGAGTACTGATAGCAGTGATGGCTCCTCTGGATCACATTGCTCCTGGTCTGCATGTGCTGCCGTTTTGGGGAGGAGTAAGGCAGAATCAGTGAGAGATGAGAGCAGACTATATCTATCTATTGTTGATAATGACAGACTGCTACAAACACAGATCTTCATTTTTGCAGTTTTGCACTAGATCAACTGTAAATCACAAGTTAATTAGATATCATGGGAACATCCTCACCTTGCACCTCAAAAATCATAGATCTTAAACTTTGTGCTGCTGCAATTGGCAATTTTGTGTGTGGGCAATTTTCAGGGAACAACTTCACATATGTCTTTCCACTTCCTCCTGGCTCTAATAAAGTGGCAACCCAGTAGTCTGCATTATTCCTAATTATAACTATACAGGGATCATGTTGCAGATAGCGCAGCAAGAAGGCACTTGTATGTTGGGCTCTACCATGAGGTCCAAGCCCATGCTGTGATGGTGGCTGGATAACAATGAGGCTCGTTTCCTCCATCCCGGGCCCGGATTGGTAATCTGGCCAACCAGGCATTTTCCCACTGGGCTGCGATATATGTGCCTCTGTGGGCTGTTGGAGTGGCGGTGCCCGCTTATCCGGCTGCCGCCGATGAGGTCACCAGACCCTTTTAAATTCCTGCCACCGGCCCTTTAAATCTGTGGGCACGGCGGTTAACACAGGTATGCGTGCTCTGGCAGCAGCTCAGCTGCATTATCACTGACCAGTCAGTGGCACAGGAGGGGGTTAAGAAAGTCTGACATTGCACATCAGGACGTTCTTTGTGGGCGGAGAGAGTACGCTCTGCTCTCCTGCTTCAGGCTGCAGTGCTGAGGAGAGGAGGCTCAGGACATCAGGCCTACCCACGCCTGCCTGACGCTGTAATCACTGGATGCCTGCCAGGATAGGAGTGATGGTGGTGTCTGGAACCTGGTGAGTGACTACATGAGCTGGTGTATACTGGAGCTGGGCGTGTGGTGATGAGAGAGTAAATACGGTATATATATTATACATACACACACCTACGATACTGTATATGGGGCCATCATACAGTCATATGTAAAAGTTTGGGCACCCCTATTAATGTTAACCTTTTTTCTTTATAACAATTTTGGTTTTTGCAACAGCTATTTCAGTTTCATATATCTAATAACTGATGGACTCAGTTATATTTCTGGATTCAAATGAGGTTTATTGTACTAACAGAAAATGTGCAATCTGCATTTAAGCAAAATTTGTCCGGTGCAAAAGTATGGGCACCTCAACATAAAAGTGACATTAATATTTTGTAGATCCTCCTTTTGCAAAAATAACAGCCTCTAGTCGCTTCCTGTAGCTATTAATGAGTTCCTGGATCCTGGATGAAGGTATTTGTGACCATTCCTGTTTACAAAACAATTCCAGTTCAGCCAAGTTTGATGGTCGCCGAGCACGGACAGCCCGCTTCAAATCACCCACAGATGTTCAATGATATTAAGATCTGGGGACTGGGATGGTCATTCCAGAACATTGTAATTGTTCCTCTGCATGAATGCCTGAGTAGATTTGGAGCGGTGTTTTGGATCATTGTCTTGCTGAAATATCCATCCCCTGCGTAACTTCAACTTCGTCACTGATTCTTGCACATTATTGTCAAGAATCTGCTGATACCGAGTTGAATCCATGCGACCCTCAACTTTAACAAGATTCCCGGTGCCGGCATTGGCCACACAGCCCCAAAGCATGATGGAACCTCCACCAAATTTTACTGTGGGTAGCAAATGTTTTTCTTGGAATGCTGTGTTTTTTAGCCTCCATGCATAACGCCTTTTTGTATGACCAAACAACTCAATCTTTGTTTCATCAGTCCACAGGACCTTCTTCGAAAATGTAACTGGCTTGTCCAAATGTGCTTTTGCATACCTCAGGCGACTGTTTGTGGCGTGCTTGCAGAAACGGATTCTTTCGCATCACTCTCCCATACAGCTTCTCCTTGTGCAAAGTGCGCTGTATTGTTGACCGATGCACAGTGACACCATCTGCAGCAAGATGAGGCTGCAGGTCTTTGGAGGTGGTCTGTGGATTGTCCTCGACTGTTCTCACCATTCTTCTTCTCTGCCTTTCGGATATTTTTCTTGGCCTGCCACTTCTGGGCTTATCAAGAACTGTACCTGTGTTCTTCCATTTCCTTACTATGTTCCTCACAGTGGAAACTGACAGGTTAAATCTCTGAGACAACTTTTTGTATCCTTCCCCTGAAAAGCTATGCTGAATAATCTTTGTTTTCAGATCATTTGAGAGTTGTTTTGAGGAGCCCATGATGCCACTCTTCATAGGAGAATCAAATAGGAGAACTACTTGCAAGTGGCCACCTTAAATACCTTTTCTCATGATTTGATACACCTGGCTATGAAGTTCAAAGCTCAATGAGGTTACAAAACCAATTCAGTGCTTCAGGAAGTTTGTAGAAAGTAGTTAGGAGTGTTCAAATCAAGAAAATGATAAGGGTGCCCATATTTTTGCACCGGACAAATTTTGTTTAAATGAACATTGCACATTTTCTGTTAGTACAATAAACCTCATTTGAATCCAGAAATATTACCAAGTCCATCAGTTATTAGATATATGAAACTGAAATAGCTGTTGCAAAAACCAAAATTGTTATAAAGAAAAAAGGTTAACATTAATAGGGGTGCCCAAACTTTTACATATGACTGTATGTGCAGGGCTATTAGAACTTTTGCTCTGGGGCACCATGGTTTCTATGTACACCCCTGGTCGCCCCCAATTAGCTCCAGTCTAGCTGTTGGCCACGGTGTGTTGTCATTCCTGCCCCAATCTGTAGCAATCTGGGTGAGTTGGTGTCTATCTCAACCCAGGGACAAATTTAGTAAATTTAAGGAGGTGTCCATTGCTTTAACATTGATGGCTTTTTCTAAGGATAGGTGATCAAGGTCTGATCTGTGTGGGTGCGACGCCTGCCGCCACCACAGATCATCTGTACTCTGTGCCGGCGTGAACTGCTCAGATACTGCACATTTGGCACCTATTCAACTAAAGGGGCTGTGCTGTGCAGTTCTGTAGGGGTATGTGCACACATTGCAGATTTGGTCCTGCGGATCCACAGCAGTTTTCCATGCAGTGTACAGTACCATGCAAACCTATGGAAAACAAAAACCGCTGTGCACATGCTGCCGAAAATTCCGCGCAGATTTGCAGTGGTTTATTTTCCGCAGCATGTCAATTCTTTGTGCGGATTCCGCAGCGTTTTTACACCTGCTCCATTATAGGAATCCGCAGGTGTAAAAACGCAGGCGAAATCCGCAGAAAATCCGCACATAAAACGCAAGTCATTTTACCTGTGGATTTAGCAAAATTTGCATAAAAATCCACAGCACAATCTGCAATGTGTGCAGTTCCCGCCAGCACTGAGAACAGCTGACCTGTGATGGTGCCAGGTGTCGCACCAACACCGATCAAACATGATGACTTATCCTAAGGATCGGTCATCAGTGTTAAAGTAGTGGACAACTCCTTTAAATATACATGTTTCCATTCTCTGGTCCAGAACTGGCTGGTGGCTGACTTTTAGGTTTAATGAGAATGATATTTTCTCCCAGTCCTCCAGCCAGTTTTGCACCAGGAGCATATTTAGCCAAGATTATCTGATTTCTATCAATGCTGGACAATCGGTCTCTACATAAATCAGATCTTTTGGGCAAAATAAGCTCCTGGTGCACGACTGGCTGGAGGACTGGCCATTTTTAGTAGATGGACAATCCCTTTCATTTTTTTCTTTATGTGGTGATATCACTAAGGGCTCGTTCACATGATTGATGACAGAGAATCATATCGATTATGGTAATGACATCGATCACATTCTGCTCCGAGTTTGATCAGTGTCAGGTTACTGTGATCTGATTCTCTTGCATGAGATAATGGTATCACAGGTGCGGAGGAGATGGAGAATCTACATTATTCCATCTTCTCCATTCTCTGTGTCCACTTAAATCAGACTAGTCCGATGTGTCACACGCACCCATAGACCTGTATAGGTGCGCGTGATCCGATTTGGGAGCCACTCGTAGCATGCTGCAATTTTTTTTTCTCTTTTCAAAACCAAAAACGTCAGCAGGGTCACAGGGCATATGCGCAGTCATAGAATGCCATATCTCCCACCTTTTAAAGACAAGGAGGGATGTATACTGTAATTTTTCACCTATTTAACGCCCTTAGTGTTCTCGCCCACAAACTGTACAGAAAAGGCTGCATAGAAGATTCAAATCCATTAAATAGGAGTGTATGTGGGCTGCTTTTCAGTCCCACTCCGGTCCTGCTCCATCTCCTCCTGCCAACTACAGAGAGGGGAGGATTATCCTCTTCATCCGTCAGTTGCTCGCCCATCACCTCTTCCTCCTCCGTTTGTTCCTTGAATCTTGCAACTTCGATAAGTTTGCCTGTAATCACCAGCCCCCCCCTCCCCCCTTGATCGCAGTAATCCACTCTCCCTTGGCACCCGCCTGTGTGACCAAAGTCTTGAACTTAGAAACAATGGTATCCCTTCTGCATTCTTCTTATGGGACCACCATCTTAGTAGCCATTTCGAAACTGTGCAGAAGGATGCAGAGGTCCTTAATCTGTGTCCACTCTGTAAATGTGATATGCTCCACGTCTGTACTGCTTTGGACCAGGCTATACTACACTATCTGACTAATATACAACCACCTAACTATCTAGCTAAAATCTTGCTGTTAACAGTGGCAGCATCAGAAGCAGCCTCTCTGCATTGTTACAGTGTTAAAATGATGCTAAAACAAGATGTCCGCTATTTATATGGAGAGGGACATGCGATTACAGCAGCCAATGACACAAGCCGTAGTGTCAGGACACAATCAGGTTGTTTCGTGCGCCCTGATTGGCTAGCTGCAATGTGCACACAAAGTTTAAAAAAAAAAAAAAAAAAAAAAAAAAAAAAAAAAAAAAACACAACACACAACGACTGCTGTGCTTACAAGAACGCCGTGCCTCTGGGCTCTGAAAACCCCCTCCCCTCACATTTACCAAATGTTACCAATTTTATAAAGTTTTGCTCGCGTTTCGAATCATGAATCCAAATGTGCCATATTCATGCAGAATTTATGTTTGGTGATCGGTTTCCGAACAAAATCGCTCATCACTAGTTAGGATTCAAAAGATCCGTGTCTGTTAGATTTTATGCTGAAACAAATAAAAGCATTTTCAAGTTTTATAACAAGCACATGCCGGATGATATTTTTCTCTTCAAGTAAATGTGCTGCATTCTATGTATTACTAGCAGACGAATGCAAGCTGGACTAATTGTCTATTGCTTTTAGTTAATATATACAGTTTGATATCGTTAGACACTATAAAATATTCCCCAGTGCAGGGATTGTTGGGTTTTAATGTGTTATAACTTATCCAGGAAAGGTTTTACTCACTGATACCACGTTCCTCTTGGAACTGAATCCCCTTAGCTCTGAGCACCACCACTGTCAAACGTCCAAGGTAATCATTGTAGCTTAGCGAGAACTGGATGTCTCCATATTCTGAGGGTGGCTTTAAGGGAAGAATGCAAATATTGAAAAAAAAAAAAGTTTGATTTGATCATGGTCTAAACTGAGAATTGTGGCTGTTTTGACAGAATAGGTTACCTCTAAATTTTCTTGTTCCAAGTCTCTCCAAATAACCAGCTTTCCATCATCAGTCAAGTTCTCATTTTTCAAAGGAAAGATAACTTGTCCTAATAGATGGTGCTTCTTTATTTTATCCACATGGAAGACGGAAAACCTTAGAGTCCTTTGATGTAATGTTTTTCCAGAAACCTTTGGAAAATAAAGATGTTGTACTTAATTGAAAATATTATAGAGCAAGGATATCTTCCATTTAGCAATCTGTGCAGAGTAGTTTAACACTGCTTCACGTAAAATCAATAACTTATGTTTCAGTGTGTATCCAGAAACATTTCTATGCAGGGAACAACTAAAAATAAAAAAATCTATCAGTTTTTTTCTACATAATCTGACATTAGCATGATTAAGGGGCAGAGAGCCTAATTCTAACAAAATATCACTTTCTAGACTGCTTGCAGCAGGGGTCAGAATGCAGAGCTGTGTATAACCCCAACCACACACTTGATTGTTCAGTGTATAAAAAAAGAAATTACCATTGTCAGCAAGCTGCTAATCACTGGTGGGGGTGGGGTTACACAGATTAGCAAGACAGGCTTAAGCCCCCGTTACACATTGCGATATCGCTAGCAATATCGCTGTAAAGTCACTGATTTTGTGACGTTACAGCGATATCGCTGCATGTGATACTTACCTCCGACCGGCTCCCCCCCTGGTTATCGCTGATCGCGCGAGAAGCTGCTGGACCATTCCTTGTCCACTTTCTGCGGCGCTTCCGGCTGTGACGATGAGCGACGCGTGGAGCCGGGCGGGAGGACGCAGGATCGCCTGGTGTGACAGGTAAGTAGCGACCCCCGTCCCCTGCGATGTCGCTGGTGAGATCTGCCTGAGTGGCAGCTCACTAGCGACCACCCAGCAATTCACCAGCGATCCTGACCGCGTCATATCGCTGGTCGGGATCGCTGGTGAGTCGCTAGGTGTAACGGTACCCTTACACATGACACTAATCTTCTAATTATTTATTTATATAGCACCATTGATTCCATGGTGCTGTACATGAGAATGATAGTATCTAATGATAGTATCTTGCTAATATTGCAACTACAGCAAGCTGGTGAGCAAAGTAACATCCCTGGAATAAAGGGGGTTTTACACTAAGCGATAACGCTAGCAATATCATTAAAACGTCACTGGTTTTGTGACGTTATAGCGATATTGCTAGCGATATCGCTATGTGTGATACTTACCAACGACCGGCTCCCCCGCTGTCCATCGCTGATCGCGCGAGAATGTCCGGCTCCATTTCTCGTCGGGCGCTTCCTGCTGAGACTTCCTGCTGTGACGAGCGACGCGTGGAGGCGGGCGGGAGGACGTTAGGATCGCTGTGTGTGAAAGGTGAGTATCGTCCGCTGCGTCGCTGCTGCATCGCTGTGAGATCTTTCTGTATGAAAGCTCACTAGCGATCATTTAGCGATGCACCAGCGATCCTGACCGGGTCGGATCGCTGGTGCATCGCTAAATGTAAAAGGGCCTTAAGACTTTGGTCCTAGATCATACTGCTCTCAGAACAGATAGTAAAAACCTGCAGACAGATTCCCTTAAAAATTCTCACATTAAATAAAGCTAGCTGTCAAGGTTAACTGCTGTGAGGGCCACACAGTTCCCACCACTGTTACTTTGTCACAGATGACACAGGTCCCACTGCGGTCACCAGTTTGTCAGGGGAGCGCAACTCCACTGCCTCCAATCGTCAGGGCGAATTACACAATTGACTGATGAGGGATGGTGTTGAGACACAGCATTGTATCTTGATTAACCAGACAACCATTTTTAGCAAGCCAAGAAGAATAGACTTACTGTATCTATATTTTGACTTTTGAATGTATGCTTTTATTTCTGGTTGGTCAAGGAAACTGACTTTTGCTTGTATAAGCTTGTAATATTGATTTGTAAGTTGGCATTTGATGTAACATATTATACTCTTATCCTTGATAATTAGTGATGTTTACTGAAATGCTAATTACTCACTGTCTAGGCCAGATAGTTTGTTGACTTTTAAAACAGAGGAGGAAAATCAATGCAAATAGATTACATAATCAAACAATGCGACTTGGTTGTCACCATTCTTCCCTTTTTCTATGATGCTGGATTGAGGGACACTGGTTAAACATAAAGAGAGGCGATATGCCTCTAAAGGCCCTTTTACATTTAGCGATGCACCAGCGATCCGACCCGGTCAGGATCGCTGGTGCATTGCTAAATGATCGCTAGTGAGCTTTCACACAGAAAGATCTCACAGCGATACAGCGGACGATACTCACCTTTCACACACAGCGATGAAGACGTCCTCCCGCCCGCCTCCATGCGTCGCTCGTCGTCACAGCAGGAAGCTGACGACGAGAAATGGAGCCGGACATTCTCGCGCAATCAGCGATTGCCAGCGGGGGAGCCGGTCGGAGGCAAGTATCACACATAGCGATATCGCTATAACGTCACAAAATCGTTGACGTTAGAGCGATATCTCCATGTGTAAAACCCCCTTAAGAGAAAGAGCCAGAGACAAAGCCAATCAAAACATCCAGACACAGGACAGTAGCCAATACATCAAGGCTCCATCACAAGAGACCGATTTACTATTCCACAGGGTGCCATCCTAGGGGACTTCAGCCCTGTTTGGAAGAATACAGATTTGCTCCATTGACCATCGCTGAACCATGGATATGTTTGGAGAAAGCCAGAATTGGGACCCACAGGTCATCTGGCTCCATGGAGATGTTCAGAGAAGCTAGGTTGTGACCCTCATTTCAACTGGCCCCTATATCTCAATGGAATCATCTTCCTACGCTTCTCATCACCTCCTCTCTTTGTGCATGCCCCAGGTAGGGTAGTCAATCCTGGAAGATCTGAAGTAACAGCTTGCCATTATCCTGGTGAGCCAGTTGAAGTGTGAGACTCTAATGTGCACCATCTTGGGGTATTTTGCTGGGACTGTTTTATGTGTTATCTGCCTGTTTTGTGGTTCAATAAAGCATTGGCACCTTGTTTTATGCTTACCCCGTGTTGTCCGAGTAGCAATATGCCCACGTTTAAAGGGAGAGCGGGCGTTGAGTGGCACAATCCCTGTTCCATGCGGTTTTGGATAGCGGACCTTGGTGCCCGCCGACCACTGGTTCTTCACAGATGGACACAGCCATGGCTGCTTCTATTACTAGGCTGGCTATTAGGAAACTCCATGAGCATATGGTATATACACCTCCGATTCCAACACATGGAATATATACCCAGTTTCAGTCAGTGCCAACTTCACAACAACAAAAGGAAACACTACTGTCTGCCCCAATCAATAGTTTACACAGGCCAATTGGACATCAGTTACAGGTAACGTATGGCTTTAGAGAAAGAGCAACAGAGCTATCAAATTTATTTATATTTAACCCAGAAAGGTAGGCAGTGTTTATGACAAATATACAAAGGTTAGACAAAATGGGAACAAAAGATAATATATACAATTACATAAAATAAAAAAGGAATGATAGAGAATTAATAAACTTGATGTTGCAGTAATGGCTCTTATCTTTATGGAAGGAAGCACTCAGATTATGAAAATTAAAACACTCTCAAAGACAACCACGTCTTCTCAAATGAACAAAGATGGACACGCAAATTCTGCTTTTTATTAGACCAAGGATACGCCCTCATGTCTCCTCTTGGTGAGCTCATGTGGGATGTGATAGGTCTATTAGAATTTTAGGAAATCCCTAACTTTTTAGATATCTTTGCTCCTGGAGATCTCCGGTTGTAGATATTGTTGACATGGTTCTTATTGCGATTTTATCTGTCTATGGAGATGAAACATGGCATGGATAACACCATCCACGCACCAATATTAAGTTGGAAGGGTTCTGCCGGCCTCACGGTGATGTGAGTGAATGCATTACATAAGTCCCTTCGCTACGACACACAAAATACATCTCTCATAACTATCGGATTGATACAGACGCCAATATTTATCACCGACCTCTGGCTCCAACTGGTCTGCGATCAGGGCTTTGATCAAAGGAAGCTCTTTGGTTTGGAAGCATACTTCCCTGCCTCTGCATAAGTAAATCTCAGACTTGGTGTCTTTCACAACAAATCCCCATGCTGTAATTACCTGAGGAAGGCCCCTATTTTAATGGAGATGAACATGTCAGCTCTCTCTCACTTCCCCTGTTTCAATTAGTTTCTTTCTTCCCTAGTTATTAGTTTAGCGCAGCCACAATTAATCCCATATGTTAAATGTGAGGGGGAGATGTCTTCTCCAGAGAGGTCTTATGGATTTTAACTTTGCTTTATGACACCAGCCATAACAACTTGGTTACTTAATTTCAACAGGACCTGAAACATAAGTGTATATGGCCCAACAGAGGAAGGGGGGGCAGGGTGGAGGAGGGAAGAGAAGGATTCTGCATTTTCTCTCTTTAAAAAAAGAAAGTGTAACACCTTCTTCCTATCCATAAAACTTGCAATGTCACTTAAGCTGTTGGAAGGTATAGCTGCTGACCAAGTAGGCATTGGAATGTGATAATTGGAGCCTCTAGCCCTCTGCATATATTTTTTTTAACCAAGCTATACAGAACATAGTATGCCACTAAAACTCCCAAGATGAGACTAGTTATTTATTGGGCATATTTACGCAGGTCAGTTTGGTGCTGTGTGGCTTCATACCATCCACTCCTAGCTACCATTTCCTTGGTCACAAGCCCCTCCAGCCCAGTCCAGGCCCCCTTAAAGTTATGCCAATGACTTAGAACTTAAATTAGAAGCAGTAATTATATTATACTCTTCATGTAGATAGCAGAATCAGATACCAGTAACCTCAAAACTTATGCCAGACTAAAGATTTTGAATGAGAAATTCATAGCACATGAATTAGCAAAGGTACACCCTGGCAATACAGAGAACAATCTTGCTAAACCTGATACACAGTATTTTTCTCACTTTTGGACAGTCATAAGAATGTTATTAGATGTCTTTAGACTGAGTCAGTACTTATCCTTCAATCCTTTCACTTGTCAAATATGTAGGTATAACTTTAAAAAAAAAAATATAATGTATACAAATTTGCATTAATGCAAGTTTGTGATCGAGTTGAAAATTTATTCAAAGACCTCTGATCACTTAGGGATTGCTAGAGAACTTCTACAAAATACAATGGCATGCCTGTCTTAGAAAGCAATGATAATGCTACAATAAGAACCAAATTGCTTCCCTGAGCATCAACCCTGTATTCTGGATATGGCATATAGAGTGGAGTGACTGATTTTTTTAGTTTGTGTGCAGTGAATTGGATTTATTGTACATACACAGCATCAGTTGTTTCCTAGTATAGGATTTACTTTCACGACTTTATATGGTAGGCATCAACAAACTTGCAAGTTGACATCAGCCAGCGAGCTGCAGGTTGCTGACTCCAGCCATGCAAAGGAATGGTTATCAACAGTTATATGTCAAAGCCAGCCACTATATATCAGAATGTACCTGGAATACAAAATTCTCATCAAACTGTGGGTTCAAGGTTTTACGCTTAGTCTTTGACTGTAGGTAACGTCTCTCATCAGGCAGAAGGTGCATTTTCACAAAAGGGTTGCAGGAGTCTGAGCTGAATTGGAGGTTCCTAACTTTGATAAGCGACACAACTAGTCTCTCTGTCTCATATTCATATTCTACAGCAAACCAGATACGGCCAATGTTTCCCTCCGGAAAATCTGTTTCTTCATTGTCTTCTGGATATTTATACAGAGCCGGGTTAATGGAACCCAGAACATATGCTCCGCCTAGGTGAAAGAGTACAGTAAAGTAAACAACCAAAGCAATAAGAATGAGCAGTAAAACAGCATAAAGCATAACTAACATTTCATTAGCATGATTTACTAATAACATTCATTCCTGAAAAAGTATCATAATCTTAATATAACTTTACCCATAGAACAGAATGATGATCGAGGGAGGAAATCTGGGGCAACATAGGGCTCACTGTCTTCTTGGATACGTTCTCCATCCTGCAATCCCACCCAATCTCTTCCATGAAACTTTGGTGGAACAACGAAGGGTACACTTTTATTCCTTGAATTGTCAGAAAAGTAGTTAAGGATATGAACACAAAATTTTACTATAAAAGTTAGAAATCGAAATGTATAATAAATATATGTACGTACATACACAGTATCACCTAAAGTTGTTTGCATGTAAACTGCGGTACATATGTTATTTTACATAACTAAGCACTGGCCGATCACTTGATTACATGGTTTCTTTGAGTGCTACCAAGGCAATTGATTTTGGAGCCCCATCTTGCAACCATTAGAAAACCTACGTAAATCCACTTTATTCTGCGGTTATTGCCTACAGGTGCCATATTAATATGCCCCCTATTGTACATAGCTGTCTTCACATCTGCTCTTAGTATCTGTAAGATAGCAAAGGGAACAGGCAGAGGATCCACATGACTATTGGACCAGACTATGTAGGGTTTGTAGTGTAATCAAGTAGACAATATTATTAAAATCAGCATTATAAAGATTTTATGCAAGAGGAGTATGGGGGGGGTGTTCATACAGTTGGGGAATCCTCAATACATGTTATAATGGTTACGCAGTTTAATATAAATGTTATATGAACTTAACATTGAAATTGCAAAGCCAAGTAGGAAAGAAGGAAAAGTCTTGGAATTATGCATATCATATGATAGAGATGAAACCTTAGAAACTAAATTTTCAATATACCCATTGATTCAATGTTGATCAAGTGTGAGTACCACACACAAAAATCCCGGGACTTACACACCTTTGCCATTATCAATGAGGTTATTAATGGTTGTCTAAGGAATGTTCTGACACACTGTATGCACTTAGGCAAATCATCATGATCCATTCTATACTTCAAGTGAAATTGGATGCCATATACCAAAGCCTAAGGTGTCAAATAATGTCTATACAAACCTTCAGAAAAATTTTGCATGATATGAGCTATGAGACAGACATCCAGCCACAGGCCTTTCATTGATCTCACATCATTGCTCCTAAAAATGATCCCGGTGGAGAGCACGATGGCAGCAAAAGCTGGAACGGAGGTCTATCCTCTTCAGCAAGGAGTCTAGATTTTGTATTTGATGCAATGATAGCTGTAGATTGGCCTGGAGACCAAGTGGGCAAGGCCATGAATGAAGAGTCATTAGGAGAAAAAGAAATCCCAGGAATTTTTTTTTTTTTTTAAATAAGTCAACGCGATGCCGCATATTGCTCACCCTACAGTGAGCAGCCTGTGTGGCTTAAACGTGTTACCATTGCTGTAGGGTCTCTGGACTTGTCTCGCATCAGCACATCTGGGAGGTTATCGGTCAGCAATCGCAGAGGCAGCTGCCAGCAATGGATTCTGTTGATTGGCCCAAGTGCATTCAGGGTGGCAGAATATCCCTTAGACAACCATTAATAACCTCAATGATTGCAACCAAGGATGTAAGTGCAGGGATTTATGTGTGGCGATCATACCAGATCCTAAATTGATCAGATGTTTTGAAAATGGTGTCCCCATGTTTTCATCATTTGCATATTAACATGTCCATCCCTCCTATGATTTCCATAATTTCACGACATTCCCTGGGTGTTGCAATTTCAATGCTGAGGAAAACAACATTATAGATAGAAATGTTTATATTTAAAGGGGTGGTCTAGTGTCCAAAATTTACTTTCTAAATATCCGTTTTTTAAACCCCAACGACTTTTGTAACTTGCTTTATTATATTGTTTAATACATTACACTTAAGACCCCGTCTAATGCGTCACCGATTTTGTGACGCAACAGCGATCTCACTACATGTGACACGCAGCAGCGACCGGCCCCCCTGCTGGATATCGCTGATCGTGCAAGAATGTCCTGGGCCATTTTTTCGTCGTCTGCGTCCCGCGCGCATCGCTGTGTTTGATCGCTGGATCGTTGCTGCATCGCTGAAGAGATCTGCCTGTTTTGATCATTTAGCGACGCACCAGCATTCCCTACCAGGTCGTATCGTTGTCGGGATCGCTGGTGCGTCACTAAGTGAAACGGGACCCTTATTCCTATGTAGCCAATTCCTAAATGTGTTTATTTTACTTCATTTCCTGTGGTGTATTGTTTGAGGGGAGTCGCAAACAGAATGTCACAGCAGGCTGGGGCTGCACTCACTTCCCTACAGGGTTCATCACTCTCCCTGGTACAGGAAGTCAGTGGGGTGGCTCTGCAGTTACTACAGTTTCTTGCATCTCCGCCCTCTATAGATGTCTTTGGTGATAGACGCCACGGGAGATGGCGAGGGCAGCGCTGGTACTCTGCTTCTATGTGAAAAAAGATGTCATCAGGGGTCAGTGATAGTAGCAGTGAGTGACACCAGCACTCCAATCACCGCTTCTGGCATAGCACTCAAATGAATCATTAGGGGGTAGTGCAGGTGTCAGTCACTGCTTCTAGTTTTGCCCCCTTATGATATCTTCATTGGCAGTAAGAAGAAGCGGCAGCGGTGATAGAAAGAGTGTAAGCTCTGCAGCCACCTCTCCCACATATCTTCAGAGGAGGAAGCTATACAATAAACTGTAGTATATAACTGGTGCTGCCCATTGTGATGTCATATTAAAGGAAGGGTGATGGATGCTGCAGGGAATGAGTGCAGCCCTGCTACGAACTCCTCTCAAAACAAAACATCACAGGAAACTTGTTTTTTTTTCTTTAAAAGGAACATTTAAGGATTAGCTAGATAGGAATAAGTGTAGGGCATTGTATAATAAAGCTAGTTACAAAATTGTTAGGGTGTAAGGATATTTAGAAAGTACAAGTTAGGTGCCAGATAAATAATTTATAGAGGAACAATAGTTATATCTTAATATAAAAAAAAAAAAAAAAAAAAAAAAAAAATGTACATTCTGGATCCATATAACAAACCTCAGTAGGATCACAGAAGTCTCACCCCGTGTCCCTGGTATGACTCGAAGCAGAAGCACCTTCGTCAACACCCATGTTTTCTGTGTGAGTTGGCGTGCTCACATTCAACAGTTCTCCATAGGATGGGCCTCTAAAGCATCTTTTCTTCCATAAGATGTAAACACTGATTCCAAGTAGAAGCAGCAGAAGTGCAGCCCCTACCACACCGCCAGCCACAGCAGCTGCCTGTTCTAATAAGCAATAAAAGTAGAGGTTTAGGTACAGACAGTTCAGCTGCATACATCATGCATTATGAATGGAAGACAGTCTTATTGTGGTATTTATTTTACTCACTTAATTTCACAGCTCTTTACAGACATTATTGGCACTGTCCCCAATGGGGCTCACAATCTAGAATCCCTATCAGTATGTATTTGGAATGTGGGAGGAAACCCACGGAAACACAGGGAGAACGTACAAACTCCTTGCAGATGTTGTCCTTGGTGGGATATGAACCCAGGACCCCAGCTCTGCAAGGCTGCAGTGCTATCCACTGAAGACACATCATGAAAAGTAGCCTCACCAAACCTTATCAAATGACCAATGCACTAGCAGGATGCAGCAGGTTCCCACCAATAAAGGCCAATCACTGACCCACGGTGCCACCCTGGTATCTGTCATCACAATGAGGCTAGCTTTAAACTGATTGATCAGTGTTTTATTCCAAGTCCAAGATTCTGTGCTGAATTTTTTAATATATATTTTGTGTTTAGAGCTTTATTTCACCGACTGAGATTAGCTTTTGACTAAAGGGAGCTTACTGAATAATTTTATACATTAAATACAGTATGGACAACGCTCCTTCTTTCCTGAAGGTTGCCAGAAACGTATCATAAGGGGAGTTTGTCAGAACAATCTGACCCCTCCCCAACAAAAAAAAAAAAAACCCCACAAGCACAACGCTATACGATTTATAGTATTTTTACTAGTTATTGTTTGGCTCTCTAACATATCATCCACGTTACTAATGCAATCTGTTCTGACTGAAAAATTGCCATTTTAATTCATATGCACATTTAGCTTAAAGGGGTTTTCCTCACGAAAAAAAAAGTTCATCCTGGAATAATAATAATATTGTTATTTCCACAATTGGATATACTTAATAAAAGCGTTCCTGTGCTGAGATAATCTTATAAATGTGCCCCTGCTGTGTACTGTGTAATGGCTGTGTCTCACTGTACAGGAACATGGTCTGATCATACCACAGCTCCTGGCCAGGGGAGGGGAAAAAAAAAAAAAAAAAAAAAAAAAAAAAGTATACAGACAGGACAGCAAGGGATCACAAATGATTAATTCTGTGACATAAAACATTGTTTAAAAACAGGCAGCAAAATGTTTTACCTCACAAAAAGAATCAGCTGTGATCCCGTGCTTTTGCTTCCCCCCTTGCCCAGGAGCTGTGGTATGATCAGACCGTGTCCCTGCATGGTCAGACACAGCCATTACACAGTACACAGCAGGGACACATTTATTAGATTTTCTCAGCAAAGGAGCATTTTTTTTTTTTTTTAAACACATTCAATTGTGGAAATTAATCAAAAATCAGTTGATTAAAATTAAATTATGTTACTGGGAAAACCCCTTTAACCCCTTAACTAGGGGCATTTCCGTTTTTGAATTTGTTTTTGCCCCCCCTTCTTCCCAGAGCCATAACTATTTTTCGGTCAATATGGTCATGTGAGGGCTTGCTTTTTGAGGGAAAAGTGTGTTTGTTTTTTTAACCATGTTCACTAAATGCTAAAACTGACCTGCCATTTTGATTCTACAGGTCATTATGAGTTAGACACCAAACAGGTCTAGGTTCTTTATTTAAGTGGTGAGGAAAAAAAAAAAAATTAGTTTTTTTTAAATTAAATGGTGCCATTTTCCGAGACCTGTAGCATCTCCATTTTTCGTCATCTGGGGCTGAGTGAGGGTTTATTTTTTGTGCACCAAAGTGCCGTTTTTATTAATACTATCTTGGAGTAGATACAATCTTTTGATTGCAATATAGTGGCTGCCAAAAGAAAAAAAAAAAAAAAACGTAATTCTGGTGTTTAATTTTTTTTTTTCTCGTTACACCTTTTAGTGATCAGGTTATTTTATATTGAGAGATCAGGACATTCTTAATACGGCGACATTTTATGGTTTCTCTCTCTTTCTCTCTCTCTTTCATTCAGCGGATCCATCACAAAATGGATCCTGTGGCATCAGTTAGGAACGGATCCGCTTTTCCGCCTTTTTGGCGGATTTTAACTGACACAAAAAACTGAAGTGTGAAAGAGGCCTTAGTCCACATTGGCAATGTGCCGCCTCTAATCAGAAATGATAAGCTGGCAACAGAGTGCATGATCATTGCAAGTAGTGACCAGTGCCACCCCTACAAGTGACATCACTGAGGGATAATGATTTATCACAGGAAAGCCTCAACCAGAGATCATGTGAAAAGAGTGGTTCAGATTACAGCAGGATTTGAAAAAGCAAGGTATTTAGTGAAGTTATTTCACATGAAAGAGACATGCAAAGTACTGGCCACCCCTTTAAGTATTCTGGAATTGTCAAAGCACTTCATAAGTCTCTTTCTACCTTGCTATATGCCGAGCCAAGCCCCACTTTCTTTTTGACTGGGTTGAGTGGGAAATAGAGACAAGGAGGCAGAGGCTTATAAGTGCTTTGACACACCCTAAACGCTTAACACCTTTCCAGCATTGTGCATAATAGTACGCCCACGTCAGACTCCCCTTTTCCC
Organism: Dendrobates tinctorius; assembly: GCF_039654945.1. Taxonomy (NCBI): domain Eukaryota; kingdom Metazoa; phylum Chordata; class Amphibia; order Anura; family Dendrobatidae; genus Dendrobates; species Dendrobates tinctorius. Next base: position 17,234,432 of record NW_027361708.1, on the reverse strand, counting down.
GCTCAGTGGAGCAGGCACATGACTGCTGATCTACACAGCTGACATGTGCCTGCAACAGCCGCGAATGTAATCACGATCCACCCGCGGCTGTAAACTAGTTAAATGCCGCTGTGAATCTGACAGTGGCATTTAACGCACGCTTACCAGAAGCGCATCACTAATATCGCCCATTGCTGACCCCATCACATGATTGTGGGTAACAGATGGGTCGGCATGACAACCAGAGGTCTGCAGCAGACCTCTATGGTTGTCATAGCCAGATTGCTATCAGTGCCGCGAAAGAGAGCGCGCGAAAGAGAGCGCGCGAAAGAGAGCGCGCGAAAGAGAGCGCGAGAAAGAGAGCGCGAGAAAGAGAGCGCGAGAAAGAGAGCGCGAGAAAGAGAGCGCGAGAAAGAGAGCGCGAGAAAGAGAGCGCGAGAAAGAGAGCGCGAGAAAGAGAGCGCGAGAAAGAGAGCGCGAGAAAGAGAGCGCGAGAAAGAGAGCGCGAGAAAGAGAGCGCGAGAAAGAGAGCGCGAGAAAGAGAGCGCGAGAAAGAGAGCGCGAGAGAGAGCGCGAGAAAGAGAGCGCGAGAGAGAGCGCGAAAGAGAGCGCGAAAGAGAGCGCGAAAGAGAGCGCGAAAGAGCGCGCGAAAGAGAGCGCGAAAGAGAGCGCGAAAGAGAGCGCGAAAGAGAGCGCGAAAGAGAGCGCGAAAGAGAGCGCGAAAGAGAGCGCGAAAGAGAGCGCGAAAGAGAGCGCGAAAGAGAGCGAGAAAGAGAGCGCGAAAGAGAGCGCGAAAGAGAGAGAGAAAGAGAGAGAGAAAGAGAGAGAGAAAGAGAGAGAGAAAGAGAGAGAGAAAGAGAGAGAGAAAGAGAGAGAGAAAGAGAGAGAGAAAGAGAGAGAAAGAGAGAGAAAGAGAGAGAAAGAGAGAGAAAGAGAGAGAAAGAGAGAGAAAGAGAGAGAAAGAGAGAGAAAGAGAGAGAAAGAGAGAGAAAGAGAGAGAAAGAGAGAGAAAGAGAGAGAAAGAGAGAGAAAGAGAGAGAAAGAGAGAGAAAGAGAGAAAAGAGAGAAAAGAAAAAAAGAGAAAGAAAAGAAAAAAAGAGAAAGAAAAGAAAAAAAGAGAAAGAAAAAAAGAAAAAAAGAGAAAGAAAAAAAGAAAAAAAGAGAAAGAAAAAAAAGGAAAAAAAGAGAAAGAAAAAAAAGGAAAAAAAGAGAAAGAAAAAAAAGGAAAAAAAGAGAAAGAAAAAAAGAAAAAAAGAGAAAGAAAAAAAGAAAAAAAGAAAAAAGAGAAAGAAAAAAAGAAAAGAGAAAGAAAAAAAGAGAAAGAAAAAAAGAGAAAGAAAAAAAGAGAAAGAAAAAAAGAAAAAAAGAGAAAGAAAAAAAGAGAAAGAAAAAAAGAGAAAGAAAAAAAGAGAAAGAAAAAAAGAGAAAGAAAAAAAGAGAAAGAAAAAAAGAGAAAGAAAAAAAGAGAAAGAAAAAAAGAGAAAGAAAAAAAGAGAAAGAAAAAAAGAGAAAGAAAAAAAGAGAAAGAAAAAAAGAAAAAAAGAGAAAGAAAAAAAGAGAAAGAAAAAAAGAGAAAGAAAAAAAGAGAAAGAAAAAAAGAGAAAGAAAAAAAGAGAAAGAAAAAAAGAGAAAGAAAAAAAGAGAAAGAAAAAAAGAGAAAGAAAAAAAGAGAAAGAAAAAAAGAGAAAGAAAAAAAGAAAAAAAGAGAAAGAAAAAAAGAGAAAGAAAAAAAGAGAAAGAAAAAAAGAGAAAGAAAAAAAAAAAAAAAAAAAAAAAAAAAAAAGAGAAAGAGAAAGAATTTTATCTTCCGCCAGAAAGGATTTCAGGGTTAATTTTCTCCTTGACTTCCTTTCTCCGGGAATGCGCAATGGAAAATGCAGATCCAACAAGCAAAAAAACGTTGCAAGGTCCGTCCAGGCATGCCGGCAGACGCAAAAAATTTTGTGGATCCTCACAAAAATGGATCCAATGGATGGCCATCCATCAAGATCCGCCAGTAATGCAGCTCAATGGGGAAAAAAACGGATCCGCAAAAAAAAAAAAAAAAGGCGGATCCGTTTTTTTCAAAACCTGCCGGATTTTGACTGATGGTCAAAAACGGAGGTGTGAAAGAGGCCTTAGAAGAACAGTGCACAGTGACAAAATCCTATTGAGCAACTGTCAATTGACAACCAGCACATGCTCAGTAAAGCAGGGACTAGCCAAGCCCCTGAACACGCGACACTGATGACACTGTTTTATTGAAGGGGAAGAGGCTCCAGAAGGGACTACAGCTTCTGCCCCGATTCATTTGAGTCTCTCAACATGCACTGGGATTCTCAAACAAAACATCAAAAGAGGAAGTAGAAAAAGTATAATAATATACACACACACACACACACACACACACACACACACACATGAAACCTAAAAACAGTTCCAGTAGTGAGGGAAGGCTAGTGACTTTTTAATCTATAAGAGGAAAAAATAGAAAGCTAGAAAATAATAAATATATATCTCAAAAATTAAGAGACTGAACATTTGAAAGTGGTCTGTTTGTCTGATTATTCTCTTTATAGGTATTTGAGTAAAATGTAAATTGTTCTTTTAGTCTATAGACTTCTGACAAGTCTCCAAATTTCCAAGCAATAAATTTTGTATTTTTTTTCTCCTGACAAAGTAAAATTGTCAAAAAAAAAAAAAAAAAAAAAAAAAAAAAAAAAAAAAACAAAGAAAAAAAACCCAGCGCTTTGAGAGCTCAAATAACGCAAGGAATCAACTTCACAATCATTTAGAAACAATACTAATGTTTTAACTCCGGAAGAGTTCTGAAGTCAATATTTTGTGGAATGACCATGATTTTTAATAACAGCTTTTATGCGTCTTGACATGCTTGCCACCAGTATCACACTGCTTCTGGCGCAAAAATGTAAGCAGTTCTTCTTTGATGGCTTGTCACTATCCATCATCCTCTTGATTAAATTCCAGAGGTTTTCAATGGGGTTCAGGTCTGGAGAATGGGCTACCAATGACAGGGTTTTAATGTGGTGGTCTCTTAATTTTTCCAGAGCTGTGTATGTATTACAGTTCTGGGGATGCTTCAGCAAGGCTGGAATTGGGCAGGTTAATCTTTGCGAAGGACGTATGAATCTAGCCGCATACAAGGTTATCCTGAAAATACAGTTGATTCATTCTGCTCAGGCAATGTTCCCCAACTCTGAGGACTGGTTTTTCCCAGCAGGACAATGTGCTATGCCACACAGCTTGGTCAATGTGTGTGGATGAAGGACCACCACATCATATCCCTGTCATGGCCACCCCAATCTCCAGACCTGAACCCCATTGAAAACCTCTGGAATGTAATCAAGAGGAAGATGGATAGTCACAAGCCATCAAAGAACTGCTTAAGTTTTTGTACCAGGAGTGGCATAATGTCACCCAAAAGCAGTGTGAAAGACTGGTGGAAAGCATGCCAAGACGGATGAAAGCTGTTATTAAAAATCATGGTTATTCCACAAAATAATGATTTCTGAAATCTTCCCGAGTTAAAACATTAGTATTTTGCTTGTAAATGATTATGAACTTGTTTTCTTAGCATTATTTGAGGTCTGCAAGCACTGTATTTTTTTGTTATTTTGACCATTTCTCTTTCTGAAAATAAATACAAAATTTAGTGCTTGGAAATCCGAAGACATGTTGTCAATAGTTTCTAGAACAAAAGAGCACGTATAAAAGAAAAATCAGACAAACTGAATATTTTGCAGTGGTCTCTTAATTTTTGCCAGAGCTATGCATGTATGTATGTATGTATGTATATTGCAACAACTACTATTCACTGCTGTTTAATATTGCATGACTTTCTGCTTCTGGGGATAGTGTTATATTACCAGTAAAGCACTGTTAAAAAAAAAAAAAAAAAAAAAAAAAAAGACCACACAGTAAGTTCCTGTTCCTTATATGTGTAGCTGGAGCACATTTTGCTTTCACTTTGAAAGTTGACAGATAAGGTCATAAGCTATAAGGAATACCAGTTTAGCTGTGTTATCCTAGTTTCTGAATATACAGTATATTCACTGTTGAATGGCAGGACAGTACAGAGAGTAATCCACTGCCAACATCAATACATTAGAGATTTAGCTATAAATTTACTTTCTGACCACTCATTTGTGGAAAAACCAGTAGAGCCCCCGTCACACACAGCGATCTCGCTAGCGAGATTGCTGCTGAGTCACAAGTTTTGTGACGCGAGATCGCTGTGTCTGACACTTGCCAGCGAGATCGCTGATTGTCCTTGACATTTTTTTGATCACTGGTCTCCCGCTGGCCAGCACGCATCACGTGGCAGGCGGGAGACCAGCGATCAGCGAGCTGGAGCTGGTAACCAAGGTAAACATCGGGTTTCTAAGTGGCGCTTAAAAACCCGATGTTTACCTTGGTTACCAGCTCCCTGCACCAGCGCGCTGATATCTTAACGTGCACTGCGGGATAACTAAGTGACGTGCGTCGCTTGTTACCCGCGTGTCGCTGTCCTGATCGCTGGTGAAGCTGCCTGTTTGGCAGCTCACCAGCGATCATGTAGAGACACACCAGTGATCCTGACAAGTTCATATCGTTGTCGGGATTGCTGGTGCGTCGCTATGTGTGACGGGTGCCTAACTGGAGTTAGGGTAATGGACAATCTCTAAACCCAATTTACATATAAATTAAAACTTTTTTTTTTGGTACGGAGACTATTTAGTAAGTTGCTTAATTTTGAATTCAGTAATAAAATGAACCATAAAAAAAATTGCAGAGTTAACCTTTACCCTCGGGCCATTTTCCATTTTTTTCGCTCCCCTTCTTCCTACAGCCATAACTTTTTTTTTTTTTATTTTTCCATCAGTATGGCTAAGTGAAGACTTATTTTTTGCAGGGCAAGTAGTACCTTTGAATGACACCATTGATTTTACCATATAATATACTGGAAAAATAGTAAAAAAATAAATAAATTCCAAGTGTGGTGAAATTGCAAAAAGTGCAATTCTACAATGTTTTGTTGCGGTGTTTTTTTTTTAACCCATGTTCACTACCTGCCATTATGATTCTCCAAGTCATTACGAGATCGCAGATACCAACCATGCATTCCATGACCAGTAGCATCTCCATTTTTCAGGATCACAATTCCACCAGGGGCTATTAAGGACACATGACCGCTGATTTCATTTCAGAAAAAAATGAGACATCAGCGCCAGAGCCCACGTTAAAGGCGGAGACAAGTCATATGACTTGTATATATACGTCATTTGTGAAAGGGATAGAACTTTACTTCTTACCATTGTAAATGCATTCAGTCATCCCCTGCAGAAATATCTACAAAGCAAATAAGTGAGGCATCTGATAATTTGAAACATTAAGTTAAGATAAGCATGTTGGGAATAGTCAGGCTGAAATCAATAGAGGAAGTAACTGGAGGTAAAACATTTAAACTCCGCCTCCTTTTTTTTTTTTTTTTACATAAGGCAGGGGAATGTGCAGCTTCAGGGAAGTGCAGTGCATTCTGAGAATGCTATGCATATGCAACTGACTTCTAAATGGGCCACCCACAGGTGACAGAGGGTAAAGCATTAAGTCAATGGTAGAGTGAAAATAAGAAACTTTGCAAGATAAAATACTAGATAAATCAGCTTATTTCTCCTCCTGGGCTGATCATTCATCCTCCATTGATATGGTAAAAAGTGAATACAGATTTTCTTATTACTGAGCTAGAAGATAACAGTTGGTGCTTGAAGTTCTATGGAGAACTTAACTGGTTAAAACTTAGTGTAATGTCTCTCTGCCACTAACTACGCCCTCCTCCATAGAATCTAAAAAACACCAACTGTCACCCATGAATGAGAATGAATGAAGCAGATTTCTCTTCTAAGATAGATTACAAAGTTGCCTATCGTCATGTGCACTATTGACTTGTGAAATAAAAATTACTGTTGCTTTTTAAATGTCACCCGTGGCATCTAAGGGATTAAATTGAAAGCATCAGCGTTATCGCCCATCATGACCATTGCAGCATGAGCCGGCACCAGCACTGGAATTATGGCCCTATGAAAAGAATAAGGTATATTTATGGCGTTCTCCAGCAGATGACACACGTACATCATTCTTTATACATTTCCCTATTCTATAGATCATGCATAGCAGTACTGCCTGTAGTGGTCTACACAGAGGTCTGGTAACAGTAACATGCAGTCATATTCTAGTAATTAAGACTTTGCATTTTGTCAGACAGCATTATTGATTTATATGCAAAAGCAATTTGCGTCTGTCTAGATACTCATCAGGACAGCAAGTTTAGAGATATTTTAATGCTATTGTGTAACAAACAAGTCCGCTTAGTATGCAGACACTACCCGTAGAGCTGGAATTGGCGGAGTCATCTGAGAAGGCTTCGGCGTTGTTTTCTCTGCATTGGGGAGTCTCATATAACTTGCTGCTACGGCCTGAACATTGGAGTCACACACTTGTTTGGGCAGGTGGATGAACTATACACCTAGAAGACTGCTACTGAACTACACTTGATCTAGTTTCTCGATCGCTAAAGAAAAAAAAAAAATTCAGATGCATTGGGAAAACAAAGTATTATGCTTAGAAGTTGTACATGACAGCGGATATGAAGACATTAGCTGCACTCACTGTAAAGTGATAGTTTATAGTTAAGATAATCAGCAGAATTTTCTTCAAGAAAAAAAAAAAAAGTGGACACCAACAGTTTTAGGGACAGGCAAAAAAGTGCTCTATATTTAACAAGCTGTCAGGAATTTCTCATTGATTGGCATCCATTCCTTAACAAGAGTCCAGATGTGCTTAGGGTGGAATGGAGGCACAGAGCAGAGGACAGCCATGCTCCTCTCACCTAGGTGAAAGTCAGCTGTGGTCAAAGCTGGATAACTAGAGCACCTAAACATGTCTATCATTCCTTTCAGAAAAAAAAAATGACATGTCCATCCCTGAATTAGCCAACTCCAGCTGTCGGTTCAGTGCATTCTTCACCACTCATCCAAATTAACTATTATTAATTATTTATATAGCGCCATTAATTCCATGGTGCTGTACATGAGAAGGGGTAACATACAAAGTTATAGATATCGTTAACAGTAAGCAAGTTTACAATGACAGACGGGTGCAGAGGGGAGAGCTGTTTTACATGGAGCAGAGATAACAATATTGCTTACACAGAGATAAAAGCTATAAAGACCAGACAGGTTTCCCTTAATAGTGAAATAAGTAATTTGCTCTGGTTTTATGTTGTGGTTAATCCCATATCGCTCTTATTAACTTTTCCATTGTAGAGTACACAAATGTATCCTGTCTAGAACGGTCAGCCAAGAAATTCTACGGTCGCCGCGCTGCTCCAGGTGTTCAGACACAGGAGGTAACTCACCTGACATTACTGCCGGTCCTCAGGTGCAGGAAGACGCAACTTCTATGAGGGATTTTGTGGGTTAAGAGGAGATGCCTTCCTTAGTCTTCTCATGTGCTACCATAACCAAATGTGGACCTTATCTAAGCAGGTCTCCAGGCTCACTCCATTCATGGTCACCTCCTCATAGAACTGTGCTCTGAGAAGTCTCCTGAGTTCTCCCCTCCTCCTGATCTATGTCTGCTGTTGTGAGGAGAGGTAGCTGACAGGGGCGGGGAGGACATGGATAATAATGAGGCATTTAGTCACTTCTCATTCACCATCAGCTGTCTCTCGTGGATCATTTGCAGATGTTTATATCCGAGCCTCCACAGATAAAGGAGATTTGGCTGGTGCCACTAAGGGCGTGCTCACATTCGCGTCTAAAAAAAAAAAATCATTCTGATAATGCTTCTGAAAATTAGGACAAGTGTCAGACAAGTACAATGTGATTTTTCTCACCTAGCATCCATATGACATGCATATGCAATACATCAGCTTTTACATACTGTAATTCTGTCATTTCAAGCTAGTTTACAAACTAATAAAGCAATCATATATAGATAGATTATATAGAAATCCTGTAGACATAAAATTTTACAAGACCCCTACATATATTAAACTTGCCACATGAAAGGTACTAAGGCTGGTTTCACATTAGCGCTTTTTAAGCGCACGCACGGCCGGGGGTAGCTCCTCCCCCGAGCCGGCTCTCTGCCCGGCGTGCCCGCCCCTTGCTTGTAGCGCCGCCTCCTAGCGCACAGCGGCGCCTGCGATCGGCGCACCCTATCTTTAGCATAGGGTGCGCAGATCGTGCGCAGGCCGTGCGCTAGTTGCACTTTGACCTGCGCTGCGCACTTTTGACGGTGCGCCGTGCGCGCCAAAATCCGAAAAGTTTGATTTTGGCACGCACGGCGCACCGTCAAAAGTGCGCAGCGCAGGTCAAAGCGCAACTAGCGCACGGCCTGCGCACGATCTGCACACCCTATGCTAAAGATAGGGTGCGCTGATCGCAGGCGCCGCTGTGCGCTAGGAGGCGGCGCTACAAGCAAGGGGCGGGCACGCCGGGCAGATAGCCGGCTCAGGGGTGGAGCCACCCCCGGCCGTGCGTGCGCTTAAAAAGCGCTAATGTGAAACCAGCCTAAGGGTTTTTAGCCTTATTTAAACTATTACATAAATAATAAATCACCGCTTTTTTCATCCCCAACTACCATTACCCCGATTGCCACTGCACCAGGACAATCTGAAGAGCGGAACAAAAAGCCAGGCTTGGCGCATCTAATGTTAAGCGGCTGCAGGTTTGTATTTTTAGGCTGGGAAGGGTCCAATAACCATGAAGCTACCTAGCCTAATAATAGCAGCTCACAGCTCTCTGCTTTACCTTGGCTGGTTATCAAAAAATAGGGAGGCCTTCACGTCATTTTTTAAATTATTTATTTTGCTAATAGGTTAAATAAGGCTAAACACCCTTTAGTGACACATGAAAGGCACTAAAGGGTGAAAGGTTTTATTACATGTAGGAGGCTTGTAAAAATAAATATCTACAGGATATTATCTTATCTGTTCTATAAATCTATTATATATCTGTTCTATATCTATTCTATTCTGACGGGTCAGACTGTGAATTTACTGCAGTTAGTTGATGAAATGTTGGGTTTCCTTTAAGATGTGGGCATAAAAAACGGGCAGCGCACGCATACCGGCCGATTTTTTTTTTTTCTCGAACCCATTGACTTGCATCGGTGAGTGCGATTTGATTCTCGCATCTACTTGCAGCATGCTGTAATTTTTTCCTCATTTCGATTAGAGCTGAGGAAAAACTTGCAGATGAGCACTAACTCATTGAATAAGACTAATTTGAGTGCAGTATGATGTTTTCTCACATTTCTCCGTATTATACAACAGTATGAGTGAGCCCTAAGACTCTATCTCTGTTCAGAATCTTTGCCCACAACAGAATATTTTACCCAGAAATGCAGCTAATTGTGTTACCATATCTAATTCTACATTTTCTGTGTAGTGATCGCTGTTTGGCACGGTCTTGGGAGTCAGTCCCATATTGAGGGTACAGTCATCCGAGAGAATCAGGCCAATTATGCAAATGACACAGTGATCAGAGTGTGATCAGAGTCTGATCCGATTCTTTTGGATGAGTAGAAGATGGAAATCAAAATTTCTCCATTCTGTTAGTCCTTGAAAATCGCAGATGTCATCCGAGTGCAGTCCGATGTTTTCCACACACCCATAGCCTTGAATGGGTGAGTGGCATTCAATTTCAGAGAGAAATCATAGCATGCTGCAATTTGTTTCACTGACAGATTCTGTTAGACTGGTTTCACATTTGCGTCTGTGTGCGCAGCGTTTTATCCGCAGCAATCTAAATGCATCACATGTACCTATCTTTAACATGGTGTACGCAGGGACAAGCATTTGCATCAGTTCACATGTGTCTGAGTACACATGAGTCGTTTCTCGGTGTGTGGCGGGGTCCGGCGTACGCAACATGTTGCATTTTTTGAAGCGGCAAAAATCTGTCAAATATGCGCATGCGGATGAGTGTGTCAGAAAAATGCACTACTATCTATGGAAACACATTGGTATGCAAGGACATGCATGCCCGCATGCGTACTTTTAATGAGTTGGTCCAGGAAGTGATTTAACCACCTGCTTATTGATAGCTCTATAAAAGGAAGTGTGGACACTGCAAGGCCATAACTCTCTGGACGATAGCACAAGACTGGCTATGTAAGTATAGAACCTTTGAAAATGTCTGTCTCTCTCACTGCCATTTGAACTTTGTACTAATTTTTTTTTCTGTTACTTTTAGACTTCTCAACTCTCCTGGTGCAGCAGTTTTCTCCTGGTTCTTCGGTTGTCTCCTGGTGCTGTGGTTGTCTCCTGGTGCAGCTTTCTGTCCTGGTGAGGACAACACTGTCTATGTAAGTATAGAAGCTTTGAAAATGTCTGTCTCTTCCAATGCTTTTTCTGGTCCTTGTAGACTGGTCAACTCTCTTGGTGCAGTGGTTGTCTCCTGGTGCAGCGGTTTTCTCCTGGTTGTCTCCAGGTGTTGTGGTTGTCTCCTGGTGCTGCTTTCTGTCCTGGTGAGGACAACACTGTCTATGTAAGTATAGAAGCTTTGAAAATGTCTGTCTCTCTCAATGCTTTTTCTGTTCCTTGTAGACTGGTCAACTCTCCTGTTGCTGCGGTTGTCTCCTAATGCTGCGGTTGTCCCCTGGTGCTGCCGTCTGTCCCTGGCCTGTGCTTACTGCTGTGCTGTTGGACTACTGCCAGTAATGTAAGTATTGGTGTCCATGGATTTTTTTTTTTTGGTCTACATTGTGTATGGATCTTAACAAGTTTAATTTTTCTTCTCCGTTCTTTTCTGTAGTGTTTCACTTGACTGCTGCCTGCTCTTCAAACATGTCCTCAAGTGAAGAACTATATAATAAAGTAACTTGGCACTCAACTGAAGTTCATTTTTTTATATTTTTGCAGTCCTAGAAAGATGTTTCGGCCCACAATCGGCCTTCGTCAGTCTGCCGAATGCTATTGCGGTATAATAACCCGGTGTGAAACCAAGAATTTATGTGGACCCTGCTTTGGGATATAATGCAGATTTATATTGTGCCTCCAGTTGTCACTAATGTAAGTTGTGCTGGTAAGTCAATATATGATTATATTAGAAATATTAGGTGTAGAGTACATCTCCTTAAAGTGCCGTGGATATTGGCCTGTTGAAATTGTTACTGTGTAGCACAGTAGAAAAAAGGCCCATATGAGACATGTGGAGATAAGGTATCGGTGTGCCAGGCTAGACGCGGTTTCCCCCGCTCGTCAGGTAGCTACCTTATCTCCATATGTCTCATATGGGCCTTTTTTCTACCATGCTACACAGTGACAATTTCAACAAGCCAATATCCACAGCACTTTAAGGAGATGTATGGGTCGCCCTCCCAGGGCTGTGGAGTACTCGGTACCGGGCCGGTCTTTCAGAGGGAGTTGTCACAGCAGCGGTGACCCGGTCCGTGGCCCTGGGCGCCCATGTAAAAGGGGTTGAGTGATGGAATAAAGTTTATGAATGATTCGTGACGCCACCTGTGGTGTTTGGCAAGGAGGTGTTAAGCCGACGCTGCAGACAGATCCTCTGGGACAGATGGTGGGGTGCAGCGGAGATGTTATAGCCCTCCACGGGTAGGGCAGTAGTCCCAGTAGATGAAGAGGATAGGTGTTGAGGAAGAGGGTGCAGTGTCTGGCACCGAGATGTAGCAGTGCTGAAGAAGTTGCAGGAAGAAGGCAAGGACACAGCAGAGTGTAGTTTCTTTACCTTTACTTTGTAAGTGCAGTCCAGGGTCCAGATTACAGATGGCACAGGAGATGATTAGCCTGGAAGCAACTTAGGAATCTCTCTATCAGATGGGTTGTGTAGTCTCCTCTCTAGCGCTTAATAATAATAATAATAATAATAATAATAAATTTTATTTTTATAGCGCCGACATATTCCGCAGCACTTTACATTTCAGAGGGGATTTGTACAGACAATAGACATTACAGCATAACAATAATCACATACAGTAGATTATAACAAATACCAAGAGGAGTGAGGGCCCTGCTCGCAAGCTTACAGTCTATGAGGAAAGAGGTAGACACAAAAGGTGGGTGGTAACAGTTGCCCTGATTGTATGGACCAGCCATAATGTTAAGTGTGTAACAGTACAGACACAGAGGGCTAATGGATGCATAAAGCATGTGGGAACATGATGCTGGGAACCTGGTTATGGTAAAACTTTTGGCTCTGCCACACAGGGATAGGTTAGGTTAATGTGTTGAGGCGATAGGCCAGTCTGAATAAATGCGTTTTCAGGACACGCTTAAAATTGTGGGGATTGGGGACTAATCGTATTGACCTGGGAAGTGCATTCCAAAGAATTGGCGCGGCACGTGTAAAGTCTTGGAGACGGGAGTGGAAGGTTCTGACTATTGAGGATACTAACCTCAGGTCATCAGCAGAACGGAGGGCGCGGGTAGGGTGGTATACTGAAACAAGGGAGGAGATGTAGGGTGGTGCTGAGCCATGGAGGGCTTTGTGGGTGAGGGTAATAAGTTTATACTGAATTCTGGAGTGGATGGGTAGCCAGTGTAATGACTGGCACAAGGTAGAGGCATCGGTGTAACGATTGGTGAGGAATATGATCCTGGCTGCAGCATTCAAGACAGATTGGAGAGGGGAGAGTTTTGTAAGAGGGAGACCGATTAGAAGAGAGTTACAATAGTCGAGACGAGAATGAATAAGAGAAACAGTAAGAGTTTTTGCAGAGTCAAAAGTAAGAAAAGGTTGAATTCTAGAAATGTTTTTGAGGTGCAGATGACAAGAGCGAGCCAGTGATCGAATGTGGGGGGCAAAGGAAAGCTCGGAATCAAGTATGACCCCAAGACAGCGGGCATATTGCTGGGGAGTAATAGTGGAACCACAGACGGAAATGGTAATGTCGGGTGTAGGTACATTAGTAGCGGGAGGAAACACAAGGAGTTCAGTCTTTGACAGGTTCAGTTTCAGATATAGTGAGGACATGATATTAGACACAGCGTTTAGACAATCGCCAGTGTTTTCTAGAAAGGCTGGCGTGATGTCAGGAGAAGAAGCGTATAATTGGGTGTCATCAGCATAGAGATGGTAATGGAAACCAAATCTACTGATTGTTTGACCAATAGGGGCAGTGTACAAGGAGAAGAAGAGGGGGCCTAGAACCAATCCTTGAGGAACCCCAACAGTAAGGGGAAGGTGAGAGGAGGAGGAACCGGCAAAAGAAACAGTAAAGGAGCGGTCGGAGAGATAGGAGGAGAACCAGGAGAGAACGGTGTCCTTGAGGCCAATGGAACGGAGCATAGTGAGGAGGAGCTGATGATCCACAGTGTCGAATGCTGCAGAGAGATCCAAGAGAATTAGCATGGAGTAATGACCATTTGATTTAGCTGTTAGCAGATCATTAGAGACTTTAGTGAGGGCAGTTTCAGTGGAGTGTAAAGAGCGGAAACCGGATTGGAGAGGGTCGAGAACAGAGTTTTCTGAGAGATAGCGGATAAGACGGGAGTGGACCAGGCGTTCCAGGAGTTTAGAGATGAAGGGAAGATTAGAGACAGGTCTATAGTTAGCGGCACAGTTTTGGTCGAGGGATGGTTTTTTAAGTAGTGGATGTATGATGGCATGCTTAAATGAGGAGGGAAAAATACCAGAAGAGAGAGAGAGGTTAAATATTTTAGTTAGGTGAGGGGTGACAGCAGGGGAAAGGGACTGGAGGAGATGTGACGGAAATGGGTCACTGGTGCAAGTAGTTGGGCGAGAAGATGCAAGGAGCCTGCTTACTTCTTCTTCTGTGACTGGTTCAAAATCAGAGAGTGAGTTAGATGCAGTGGGGGAGGGAGGACAGTGCATGGTATGAGGGGATTTGGAGATAATTTCCTGTCGGATCTGGTCAATTTTTTCTTTGAAGTAATTGACCAGATCGTCAGCTCGGAGCTCCGTGGTTGGGGCCTGTACTCTTGGATTGAGTAGAGAATGAAAAGTGTCAAAGAGACGTTTCGGGTTATTGGACAGTGAGATGATGAGGGTGTTGAAATAGGTTTGTTTGGAGAGGTGAAGGGCAGTGTTGTATGTTCTAAGCATAAACTTAAAATGGATGAAATCTTCGTGTAGATTGGATTTTCTCCACAGACGTTCGGCGCACCTGGAGCACCGCTGCAGGAAACGTGTTTGCACCGTGTGCCAGGGTTGTCGCCGTCTGCGTTGTGGTGTTCTATTTATAGGGGGTGCAAATTCATCCAGGGCAGTTTGAAGTGTTTCATTGTAATGCTTCAATGCAGAATCAGGACATGAGAGGGAGGAGATAGGGGCCAATGAAGACTGCAAGTTCTTCAGAAGTTCTTCAGCTTACTTGAGGTACATGCCGTACTGTGTTACACTGACGTTCCTCCTTCTTCTTTCCTTTTGGATCTACCTCGTATGGCAGACAGCTGTAGCCTTCTATCTCCTTTGGCTCACACGTCGCTGTGGTGCCTCCGAGTCTTAGATGGGAATAGAGCATTTACAGCTTCCTATTCCTCTGGTTTCTGTTGCAGGACCGTCAGTATCCATACAACCTTGGAGACCAGGCTCCAGATCATGCACTCTAGCTGGGAATGAGCCTCAACTCTCTGCTCAATCTCCCCGCTCATCTCCTCACGTCCACACACTTCGCCCTCCTCACAGAACTGACTAATTTCCCCTTCCTGGCCACAGAGAGTAGCTCTTCCCCTAGTTTTGGTTCAGAGCTCCATCTGCTGGCCTGGAGTGGGAACTGTGTTGTGTGTATTGATTAACTGCTAGAGAGACCCTTCATTGCTTCCAGGCATGACATCACACTCCCTAGGAGGAAGGTAATGCCACTGTGGCGACCATACTCCTGGGGGCGCAACACTCCCCCCTAGTGCAATTCAGTACTCCCGGACTGAAGAAAAAAAACAAGTAAAACATATAAACAATTAAACAATTATAAATGTACAAGATTTAAGAAAAAATGAAAAATACAAAAACCACATCTCAAAAGAGTCCTATGATGATTAGTCCATGTGTCATTGTCCATGGTCCATTCCTGAGCAGTTGGTTAACTATGTACAAGGGGTTCTTACAGAGTCTCTGTAGGCACAAAACTTGAAAAACGTTGCATATTTACATTTTAACATTACATAATTTACTTATATACGAAACCTGAGGGGTGGTATACCTTGGGTTCTACGGATAGACCTGCGTAGCACTGGTGTGGCTGGGGACCTCACTGGTTGCCTGGTGCTAACTACTGGTGTATTGTGTGTTGTACTGGATACACTACTGGTGGTTCTGCGTAACACAGGGATACTAGACTTCCTAGGACCACTTCTATTCACTGTAGGTAAACTGGGTAGTAGCTGTCTGCGAACTCTTAGACTCACCATGGGCATGACAGATTCACCACTGACAGGGCGAGGATTCTCTGGCTCCACTTGTGACGACTTCTGGAGTGGACCCTCTGGGTCGTGACACCAACCCTCCCAGGGCGAGCTGACCTAGTGAACACCACCCCTATACAGGGAGTGTCAGGGGCAAGCCCCAGGGGGTGAGGCACCACGACAGCTGGCACCAGGCGGCCGGCTCACAGGAGACACGAGTGGGTGAGTGTGTGCAGGAACGTGTAAAGCGTGGACACGGGAACACGTGGTATACAGAGACTTCATTCGTCCGGGTGTGAGTGAAGCAGGATGCGTGCAAGGAGCATGCCAGAGCACTGAGTCAGGCAGCAGGTGTGCCAGGAGTTGTAACAGAGTACAGGAGCAGGGTGTGTGCCAGAGGGCACAACTGAGCATAAGACAGAGTGCAGGATTGGTACGTGTGCCAGGAGGCACAACAGAGTAAGAGACTGAGTACAGGATCAGAGCATGTGCCAGGCGGCACAACTGAGTATGAGACAAAGCACAGGGTCCGAGTGTGTGCCAGGAGGCACAACTGAGTATAAGACAGAGCACGGAATTAGAGTGTGTGCCAGGAGGCACAACTGAGTAAAAGACAGCACGGAATCAGAGTGTGTGCCAGGAGGCACAACCGAGGATGAGACAGAGTACAGGATCAGAGCATGTGCCAGGAGGCACAACCGAGTATGAGACAGAGTACAGGGTCAGAGCATGTGCCAGGAGGCACAACTGAGTATGAGACAGAGTACAGGGTCAGAGTGTGTGCCAGGTGGCACAACCAAGTACAAGGCAGAGTGCAGATTCAGAGCGTGTGCCAAGAGGCACAACAGAGTGCAAGGCAGGGGACCTGAATACAGCGCACAGCCAGGCAGGGACACGGCAGACCAAGCCAGGAAGCACAACAATAATCAAGCACCTCCCCTAGGAAGAGGTAGCCTGATATAGCACATGATCACGAGAGCTTCCTGGGTCAAGTCCTCCAGTACCATAGAGAGGACTGACCTGGAGACCGAACTGAGAAAAGCGCGCAAGCGCAGACATAACATGGAGGAGACAGGGACCTAGGTACGAGAGGTGCGCGTGCACACCCGGCGGGACCCCCGGAGTGACCGCAGCTCCGGAAGAGATGGCGTCGGGACCGAGGTCCCGCCCCCAGGTGAGCGCGGTGTGACACCACTGTTGGTGTGGCATCTGCTGCCTGAATTTCCTGATTTTCAGAATTTTCTTGAGCCACTTCTTGTACTACCAGTTGGGGAAAGGTCAAAACTGGCACCACTATGGCTTGATTTACTCTAGTCCAATTTGCAGGGAATTCTCCGAGTACAGTGCTGACCTTCTCTTCCTTCTCTATGGGTTGGATGTTGTTTTGCTCTTCCATTCTTTCCTTTAGCTGGTATGGGCACAGTTTCAGATGATCCCTCGATACTGCTGATGAGGTTTCTCCTCCATCCTTACTGATAAGGCACACTTTGGTGTTGTCAAAGTTTGATGGTAGGACGGTGTAGGGTTCAGCTTCCCATTGGTCATCCAATTTAGGCATCCTCCTTTTCCTCTTTAGGACTTGTTCTCCTGGTGACAAGGGAACTGCAGGAGCATGTTGATTGTAGTTCTTCTGCTTTTGTCTCGCCTGAGCTAGACTCTTTTCTACACACTCTTGTACTCTTCGATATTGTTGCTGCCGCTCTGTATCCCAGTCAGCATCTGGTGATGTCACCTCAGGTGTAAGGACTCCCATATCCAAATCAATAGGCAACTTGCCAGGCCTCGCTCTCATTAGGTAGGTTGGAGTGCAGTAGGTGGAATTCACAGGAATGTGATTGTAGAGGTCTACCAGATCTGGCAACTTTTCTGGCCACAGATTCCTCTCTTTCAAAGGCAAGGTCTTCAGTAGGTCGATCACCACCTGATTCATCTTTTCACACATGCCATTGGTCTGTGGATGGTATGGTGTTGTCCTGATTGTCTTGCAACTGTACAAGTTACATAATTCCTGGAACACTTCTGCCTCAAAAGCTGGACCTTGATCTGTAAGCACTCGCTCGGGATATCCGTGTGGTCGACAAAAGTGCTGTTGGAATGTTCTGGCTGCTGTCCTGGCTGTTTGATCCTTGACAGGCACTACTACCAGGAATCTCGAGTAGTGATCAACGATGGTAAGAGCATAAATGTAGCCTGAACGGCTTGGGACCAGCTTCACATGGTCCAGGGCTACCAACTCGAGTGGCTGTTTGGTTATTATTGGCTGCAAAAGAGCTCACTGGCTGTTACGGTCCTTTCTGCGCAGGGTACATTGTCCACACTCCCGGCACCAATTTTCAATGGCCTTCCTCATACCAGCCCAGTAGAATCTCTCCCAGAGCAAGGCCTCCAACTTCTTCCATCCGAAGTGTCCAGCTCCATTGTGGTATGCTTCCAAGATGATTGATGCCTCTCTCTTTGGGACTACTACTTGCCAGACCAACTCATGAGTGCGGGCATTGATACTCCTCCGACACAGCTTTCCTTCATAAATGAACAGCCTGCCTCTTTACTTCCACAACTGCTGGGTTTCTTCAGGAACATCCGACTCTTGGCGTGAGTCAGCTTGTGACAGTAGCTCCTTTACCAGGCAGACTGTAGGGTCACAATCTTGGGTTTCTGCCCAGTCATGATGAGGCAATGGATTCAGGGTGGCCTCTTTCATGATAGACCATCTGTTTCTCACTCCTTGGGCACGTTGGGCCACAATTGGTCGGTGGAAGGCAGGTAACTCTATTTCTTCGAGTGCCTCAGGGTCTTCTTCTGCATATGGCAGATTAGGCATTCTGGACAGCGCATCAGCATTGGCATTCTTGTGCCCCGCTCGATACTTGATGGTGAATTCATAGTTAGACAGCCGGGCCATCCATCGCTGCTCCAGTGCACCTAGTTTTGCAGTTTCCAAGTGAGTCAACGGGTTGTTGTCCGTGAAGATGGTAAACTTGGCTGAAGCTAGGTAATGCTTGAATCTTTCAGTCACAGCCCAGACTATGGAGAGGAACTCCAGTTTGAAGGAACTGTAGTTGTCAGGGTTCCTTTCAGTGGGACGAAGCTTCCTGCTGGCGTAGGAGATCACTCTTTCTTTGCCATTCTGTATCTGTGACAGTACTGCTCCCAGTCACACGTTGCTGGCATCAGTATATAACACAAATGGTTGGTCATAATCTGGGTAGGCCAGAACTTTGTCTCCTGTGAGAGCCATCTTCAGTCGAGTGAAGGACCTCTCCAGTTCATCATTCCATTCAAATGTAGGACTCTTCTTTCTGGCTTTCTTGGGCTGGCCCACCAGAAGATTTTGCATAGGGGTGGCTTTCTCAGTGAAGCCTTTGATGAACCTTCGGTAGTAGCCTACCAACCCGAGGAATTGGTGTACTTCATGAAGGTTGCTGGATTTCTGCCAGTCCCGGATGACAGTGACTTTGTCGGGATCCGGTGCCATACCTTCTACATGACCGAGGTACTGTACCTTGGGCTTCAGGAGGTGGCATTTGGATGGCTTCACTTTCAGGCCAAAGTTGGACAAGGCTTCAAATATCTCAGCCATGTGCTTCAGATGGTCTTCATAAGTCTTGGAGAAAACAATGACATGATGAAGGTATAACAGGACTGTCTCGAAGTTCTTGTGTCCAAGACAGCATTCCATTAACCGTTGAAATGTCGGTGCAGAGCCCGAACGGCATGTAGTTGAACTCGCAGAGACCCATTGGTGTAGTAAACGCTGTTTTCTCCTTGTCTGCCTCTGCCACGGGAACCTGCCAATACCCACTAGTGAGATCTAAGGTGGAAAAATAGTTAGCAGTTTTAAGTGCGGCTGATGACTCCTCAATTCTGGGTAATGGGTAGGCATCCTTGCTGTTAATTTTTCGGTAATCAACACACATTCTCATGGTACCATCTTTCTTTTTCACAAAGACTATTGGAGCTGCCCAGGGGCTACAACTGTCTCTGATCACCCCAGCCTCCTTCATTTCCCGCAACATACTTTTGGCACATTGATATTGTGTTGGGGTATAGGCCGGTACCTTTCTTTAATGGGTGGATGATCTCCAGTGGGGATATGGTGTTGAACCCCTTTTCCTTCCCAAAGTCTAGGGTTTGTTTACTGAATACCTGCTCATACTCCTGAGTCACTCGGTAAATCCCATTCTTTTGGTATGAAGGGGTGGAGTCAGTCCCCACCTGCAGCTGGTGACACCACTCCTCCAGCTGCTTTACAGAGCCATTGTCCTCCACCTGGTCGGATGAGACCAAGGGCTCTGCTGCCTGTATGGCGTTGTTACTGACAGTAAGCAGCTTAGCAACAGTGGCATACTGAGGTATTGTGGCCTCCTCCTCCCCGCAATTCAAGAGGCGTACAGGTACTCTCCCTTTGCGAACATCAACTACCCCTCTGGCTGTCAGGACAGTGGGCCGGCTGTCAGAGTACACTGGTTCTACCACTGCCTGGTAATCTTTTCCTCTGAGGCCTATGGCTGCCCGACACCAAATCAACATTTCACATCTGGGGGGTATTGCAATGGGGAAAGAATCACTCACTCTGACGCTGCCAATTTCTCCGCCAGAGAGTTCTACCTGCTGTGTTTGCATCAGGGCCTTGATCTCCTTCTGCAGGACTCGTTGTTCACTGGAACCAGCAGTCTCAGCCACCTGTTGCAACAAGACAATAACCTCGGAAAGACAATTTTCAATCACATTGGTACCTAGAGTCATCATTGGGTTACATTCTCGTTGATCAATATCTACAAATATCAGACCTTGAGATTTTAACTCTACTCTCCCCACTTTAATAGTAATTGCATCCTACCTGCTGCAAAGACTGACCATTACTGGCAACTACTGTGAGATCATCACTTGGGCCACGGGTAAGTCAGCCCAATACCGCTTGTAAAGGCTATACAGCATAGTGGTCACCTGAGAGCCTGTTATGAGTGGCAGAAGACACTAAAATAAAAAATAAAGTGTCTTCGCCACTCGGGGTCCACCGTGCGGTGGATGGAAAAACTGATGCTAAAGAGGCAGAGCACTATGGCAGTAATGTGCACAGGGTTTTAGCTGCACCCAGTGCATTGAGGCAGGCTCTGTTATATACACAGAGCTGCAGACAAAAGTATAAATAACGCTGAGTCTGTTCAGGGTCACAGACTTCCAGCGATGAGTACACGGTATTAAAGATCACAGAAGTAAAACAACAGGACTACTCCTTCTACACCTACCGTAAATTAAGGCGCGTGGCGACGCAACTGCGAACGCTTGGCAAAGCTGCTACCGCAGTGCGACATGTACTAAGGCGCAGATAAGGCACCGCTAAATGCATGCGCGATGCAGGACGCTTAGCTGCTGGAAAGATGGAGCTTGTGCGCGCTGGCGCTAGCGCTGATACTGACTGAATACCACACACTCACACAGACCTATTATCAGAGGGAAGGGGTTTCTTAATGAGTCAGTCACCAGTCCAAGCATCCATCACCATACACACAGCAGCAGTATGAAAATACTAGCGCATGGCGGAACGGCCATGCGCACTTTTTATAGCGTACGGGACCTGCCGGAAATCTCCAGAGCCCTGAGCTGAACCAATGAAATCAGGAGCAGGACCTGAGCACCTGACTCCTGAACTCCAATGGGAGCTCGTCCCGTGGGCATGCTCAGAAGCTGGAAAAAAGGACTTACTGTAGCCTCTGGAGATAAATGTGAGAATCTGGATTCCTGCAAAGGCATCATAGAAACCAGATTCCTAACAGAGCCAGTATCCAGCAAAGCGTTCATGGGGATGCCGTCAATCACCACTGGGAGGATCGGTCGTCCTCCAACATACTTGGCTCGCCAGTTCTTTGGGCCTTGTGGTCCTACACCTGGGGGTTGGCCCTCTGCCCCAGGGTGGCAGAATCTTGCGATGTGGCCTGCCTTGCTGCAGCGGCGACAGATGGGACGTCCGTACTGGTCATAGCGATCGTTGTTTCTCCCTCGGCGTGGCGGGATCCTCTTCTTCCGTAGCCACGGAACATCCTCTGGACTGGAGACCAGCTGGATCTTCTCCTTTGAGGACACCTGCATGGACTGCACAGTTTTAGCAAGTGCAGCCATACCTTTGGTCAACTCCTGGACCTGAAGACGCAGCTCTTCAGACGGATCTTTATCCAGAGTCTGTGCATCAGCCTCCGCAGGGCTGAGAGAGAAAGATGCTGCCTCCTGATGGTATGCGATCGCTGGGCGCCTAGGGGGCGCTGGACGGCTAGCAGTTGGTTCATGTAGCACCCGAATAGCCCGGTCTTTTAAGTCTGCGAAGTCCAGATCACGGTTCTGTAGGGCTATGATGCGCAGCTGTGCTCTGTCGGTGCTGGATAAGAGTCCTTCAATAAACTGCTCCTTTAACAGTCTGTCTCCATCTTTCACACTGTCTGGATCAATCTGCTTGATGGCTCGCAGCGCCTCCTGCAGGTTAAGAGCATAGTCCCGTATACTGTCCTGCGCTCTCTGCTTACATCTAAAGAATCTCATCTTGGTCTCAGCTGCAGGATGGGTGTCAAAGGTGCTTCTTAGCTTGGCCAGAAATCTTTTAACAGTCTGTTTATCAGTGTCCTGCCAGGCTTTTACTTCCCTCTGTGCTGCACCTGTTAGCTGCCCAATAAGGATGTTCACTTTCTGGCCTTCAGACAAAAGGATACACCTCAAACAAACTGCACAGTCTCTCTTTAAATTCACTCAAGGTATGTGACTCCCCTGAATACTGCGGTAGCCAGGCTGTTCCCGGTATATAGGGCATAGACAGCGGCATTATGGGGACTGCTGCGGTGGGCGCTGCTTCTTGCGGTGCCGTGGAGGCAGCGCTGGCTGCTGGATTCAGCGGCGCTATGGGAGCTGCAGCTGCTCCGGGCCCTGCAACATGTGGCGCTGGGGTGTTTGCAGTGGCGTCCGCTACTGCATCTGCTCTTGCTTCAGACATTCTTTCCCCCCTAGTTAATGATGGGCCAGGCCCTGGGTTGCGCTGGCTTACCGGTTGGATGATCGGGGGACGCCGGGGCTGCAGGCATCTGCTCCTCCCACTTCTCGCGTGCTGGTCTCTTCTTGCACAGCACTTCACTTCTTCGCGCTCTTTGGCTGGCTCCGCCCATGACGGCCCGCCTCTTTGGTTTCCCGCGCGGGCCAAGCAGCGGGATAATGGCGGCAATGGTACAAACAGTCTAATGCACACAACACAGTCTCTGGCACACAGGACCCGGGGACACCGGGCTCCGTAAATCCTGTTCATGACGCCAAAATGGGTCGCCCTCCCAAGGCTGCGGGGTACTTGGTACCAGGCCGGTCTCTCTGAGGGAGGTGTCACAGCAGCGGTGACCCGGTCCATGGCCCTGGGCGCCCATGTAAAAGGGGTTGAGTGATGGAATAAAGTTTATGAGTGATTCGTGATGCCACCTGTAGTGTTCGGCAAGGGAGGTGTTAAGCCGACGCTGCAGACAGATCCTCTGGGACAGATGGTGGGGTGCAGCGGAGATGTTATAGCCCTCCACGGGTAGGGCAGTAGTCCCAGTAGATGAAGAGGATAGGTGTTGAGGAAGAGGGTGCAGTGTCTGGCACCGAGATGTAGCAGTGCTGAAGAAGTTGCAGGAAGAAGGCAAGGAC
This sequence comes from Dendrobates tinctorius, assembly GCF_039654945.1. Taxonomy (NCBI): domain Eukaryota; kingdom Metazoa; phylum Chordata; class Amphibia; order Anura; family Dendrobatidae; genus Dendrobates; species Dendrobates tinctorius. Next base: position 17,211,427 of record NW_027361708.1, on the reverse strand, counting down.
ACAGCAGAGTGTAGTTTCTTTACCTTTACTTTGTAAGTGCAGTCCAGGGTCCAGATTACAGATGGCACAGGAGATGATTAGCCTGGAAGCAACTTAGGAATCTCTCTATCAGATGGGTTGTGTAGTCTCCTCTCTAGCACTTACTTGAGATACATGCAGTACTGTGTTACACTGACGTTCCTCCTTCTTCTTTCCTTTTGGATCTACCTCGTATAGCAGACAGCTGTAGCCTTCTATCTCCTTTGGCTCACACATCTGTTATGAATGGGTCACCGAGGAGGACAACAAAAAGCTAAGTCCCAGAAAACCAGAGAGGTTGGTAACTATGCAGATTGCAGATCCCTGATCCTAACCACACAACTAGCAGTAGCAGTGGAGCATTCCTACGATGGTTCTAGACGCCTCATCACTGCCGGAGGACTACATAAGCCTAAAGCAAGAAAAGGGAAAACTAACTGCCCCAAAGCAGACCCCAAAGGAATAGACAGCCACCACACATGTATTGACGGTGAAACAAGATGAAAACACAAACACAGGCAGGAAAATAGGCTGAGCAAATGATGGGGCCCAAACTAACTATAAAGGATAGGAAAGGAAAGACACTGTCTGCAATCTGCCAAAAACCCTACAAAAATAATGTCCAACACTTCTGATAACAAAATTAACCCTGAAGTCACTAGACTTCTCCACTATATCAGCACTCTGAAATATTCTGAGACAGAGCAAAAAGAGGCCAATCTAATAAGGGACTAAAAAGCAAATTGGCAAATACAGATAAATAAGAGTGGAAATTCAGCACAGCCCCAGCCGGGGCTGGCTGAACAAACAAAAAACTAAATAGACCAACAAAATCAAGTGGGAACATTAGCAAAAACACTTAGCTTTGAGAAGGCTGGAACAGAGCTGAAAACCAAGACCTGAGAAGCCAGAAGCAATCACCAGCACTAGACTAGGGCATCGGCTGTCTTAAATCCAGTCTAAGATTCCTGAGGTCCAATCATCATCCTCATTATCAGGTGGTAGATCTCTACTGATTAAATCAGCCTCACTTCCTCCTGTTACCACCTGAGGGAGTCTGGAAGGAGAACTCACAGCTGATGGACCAGAGAATGAACTCACAACACACGTCGCTGTGGTGCCTCTGAGTCTTAGATGGGAATAGAGAATTTACAGCTTCCTATTACTCTGGTTTCTGTTGCAGGACCGTCAGTATCCATACAACCTTGGAGACCAGGCTCTAGATCATGCACTCTAGCTGGGAATGAGCCTCAACTCTCTGCTCAATCTCCCCGCTCATCTCCTCACGTCCACACACTTCGCCCTCCTCACAGAACTGACTAATTTCCCCTTCCTGGCCCCAGAGAGTAGCTCTTACCCTAGTTTTGGTTCACAGCTACTTTTCTGCTGGCCTGAAGTGTGAACTGTGTTGTGTGTATTGATTAACTGTTAGAGAGACCCTTCATTGCTTCCAGGCATGACATCACACTCCCTAGGAGGAAGGTAATGTCACTGTGGTGACCATACTCCTGGGGGTGCCACATGTACCCTACACCTAATATTTCTAATATAATCATATATCGACTTACCAGCATAACTTACATTAGCGATAACTGAAGGCACAATATAAATCTGCATTATATCCCATAGCAGGGTCCACATAAATTCTTGGTTTCACACCGGGTTATTATACCGCAATAGCAGTCGGCAGACTGACGAATGCCGATTGTGGGCCGAAACATCTTTCTAGGTCTGCAAAAATATAAAAAAATAAACTTCATCTGTAAAGGATCATTCAGTTGAGTGCCAAGTTACTTTATTATTCACTTTGGTCTGGGTAACCTACTTGTGCACCTTGTGGTTGTGCCATGCTATACTTGACTCAAGTGAAGAACTGACTTCTTACCAGGGTGGACCTGACAAAGATTATGTAATCACATTTGCTATACTGATTGGAATGTATTGACTGGCAATATTACACATGTGTTCAGTCATGTAATTTCTTTACAGGTACCTTCCAGTGATGAAGAGCAGGAAATGAAGCTTCCCAGGATCGTCGGGCCCATGTGTCTCAGGAGGAAAGATGGGGTGTAAGTAGTCTTTTCATCAGAGTTGTAAAAGAAATTTTTTTTAGTTTTACTTAAAATTCTTTTTTTCTATTTTATCTATAGGTTTCACAACAGGAAGAAGCCACACTGGATATTGACAATGAGCAACTAATCCACCTTGTGCAAGAGCGAGTACTGTTGTGGGACACCCGTGACCAACACTCCGACAATGTGGTGATTCAGCGTCTCTGGGAAGAAGTGGCACCATCGCTGCTGGCTGATTGGGACCGTGCCACGCCACTTGCCAGAAATGATTTTGGTAAGTAATGCAATGTGGTCTGACATGGCAATGAACCTGTTAATGTATGTGGATCGCCCTCGCACCCAGGGTGGCCGGGTACTCGGAGCCGGACCCGTTGGTTTCAATGGGAGATGTCACGGCAGCTGTGACCCGGTCCGTGGCCCTGGGCGTCCATTGTAAAAGGGAGGATGTTTGAACGTGTGGATGATGATTAAAGTTTATGAGTGAATGATTCGTGACGCCACCTGTGGTGTTCGGCAATGAAGATGTTAAGCCGACGCTGCAGACAGATCGTCTGGGACAGATGGTGTGGGGCAGCAATGATGTTGTGGCCCTCCACAGGTAGGGCAGTAGTCCCAGGGCAGTGTAGGTGAGGAGATAGGGAGGAGACTCTTCGCTTTTCCCAGAAGGCACCTGGAATATGCAAATTACCTTCCTCAAGATTCAATCCCTGGTTCGGCGATGCTTTCCAAGCCGCTGGTCCCGGCTGTATCCAACGATCCTCTTGCTTAGGGAGACTTCGCTTTTCCCAGAAGGCACCTGGAATATGCAAATTATCTTCCTCAAGCTTCAATCCCTGGTTAATCTATAATCTAACTCTTTTTTTCTTATCTTTTAGTTTACATCGGGGGCTTATCTACAGCATTACAGAATGCTGTAGATAAGCCTCTGATGTTGGTGCCGGCAGCGGATAGGCAAAAAATGGGATGACAGATCCCCGGACCGGACAGAGACACCCATCGGACCGGACCGGGGTGAGTATAATCTAAAGCTGGAGTCACACATAGCGACTCACCATCGATCCCCACAACGATATCAACGTGTCAGGATCGCTGGTGAGTCGCTATGTGATCGCTGGTGAGCTGTCACACAGACAGCTTCACCAGCGATCAGCACAGTGACGCCGAGCGCGCGCTATGTGTGACGGGGCCCTTACTCTTTTTTCTTATCTTTCAGGTTACATCAGGGGCTTATCTACAGCATTGCAGAATGCTGTAGATAAGCCTCTGATGTTGGTGCAGCATTCAATAGGCCGTCACTGCTAGCGCGATCGCATAATGCAATCATAAAAGAAGTTGCGTTAGCGCAGTCAGTTTAACGCATGCGTTGAAAGGACTGCCATAATTTCAATGTGAACCTAGCCAAATTATGTCATGCGTTAGCAATGCGCTTGTCTATGGCAGCATATTGGTGTGTAAACGCATCCGTAACATAGCGGTAATGCCGCTATGTAATGGATGCGTTAAATGCACACCTAATGCAATGTGAACACAGCCTTTGGTTTATCACTGTGTTGTGTACTAAACGCTATATTTTTTTTAGGTGCAGCAGCAGATAAGAATACGAGCACAAAAAATGTGGGTTCACCCAATAGTAGGCGAGCCTACAGAAAAGGGCCATTTTTATGTGCTCTACAATGATTTGAGGAGGTAAGTAGCCAAATTTCTAAATATATTATCCACATTATAATGTGTATGTCAAAGACAAATCCTTTTTTTTATGTTTTTCCAGTACAATTTCCAGATTTCCGGACAAACTCATATCCTTCTGCAGACTAAGCATCCCGGCATTTGACCGACTCCTGGAAATATTAGGACCTCATCTTACGTTGTCACATACGGTTATGAGGAAGGCCATCACTGCTGAAGAAAAGCTGCTCATCACCTTGCGGTAAGTAAATTTTTTTTGTTTTGGGTGTCATTCATTGGGCCTCTTTCACACGTCAGTGTATCTGGTATGTGTCGTTACAGTTTTCACATGAACTGCTGACACAAGTGAAGAAGCACTACAGGAAGCGCAGTTACCTGGCGGCAGGTGCTGAAGATGGTGGCTTCATTCTCCCCTGGTCTGCAGGATTTAACCGCCATCAGGGAAGAATGGGCTTTGTTTTTACCACCTGCCACCGTGTAACTTCACTTTAATGAGCTCTTTTTCCCAGCAAGCCATTCGTGTGTGAATGGTGCAGCACATGGCTGGCACATACGTGCCATACACACACAGACACACTGACATGGATATCTTTGGTGCAGTGTTTTGCTGTACTGGACATATCCTGGCCACATCTTATAGCGCCCATAAATGCTGCCAGGTTACATTACATGTTTTTGTGACATTTCTAATATATTTTTTTTGTTTCTTTGCAGATTTTTGGCCTCAGGAGAGAGCTACACATCCCTACACCTCCAATTTAGAGTTGGTAAATCCACCATCTCTCAAATTGTGAGGTGCACATGTGCCGTCATCTGGCAGAAGTTGCAGCCCATGGTCATGCCTTCCCCAACCGAGGAGACATGGCTGCAGGTTTCAGCAGGCTTTCAGTCTGTGGCCAATTTCCCAAACTGCATAGGTGCAGTTGATGGTAAACATGTAAGAGTGCAGAAGCCACCATGATCAGGATCACGCTTCTTTAATTATAAGAAGTATTTTTTGGTGTTCCTGATGGCGGTGGCTGATGCACATTACAAATTTGTTGCCATTGACGTTGGTGCCTATGGCAGTACTGGGGATTCTCGGGTGTTGCGAACATCTGGTCAGCAAATTCTTCGAGATGGCAGAGCGCTCCCAGCCCCAAGACCTTTGCCGGATTCCACACATCCAGTGCCCTTTGTGATGGTATCGGATGAGGCGTTTCCCTTAATGACAACCCTGCTGCACCCATACCCACGAAGGGGACTGAATGCCCGGCGGAGGATTTTTAATTATCAGCTGAGTCGTGCATGAAGATATGTGGAATGTACGTTCGGGATCATGACTAGTCAGTGGAGGATCTTTCACACTGCCATCCAGTTGGATCCTGACACCATTGACACTGTGATTAAGACCTGCTGTGTACTCCACAACTACACTCGTGAGTACAGTACTGACGTAGATGTGGAGTACCAGCAGCCACAATTTAATCCAGTGCGCCATGCGGAAAGGCCATTCAACTTGGGTGTGCGTGTGAGAGAAACTTTTGCTGACTATTTTATGAGGTGCCGTGCACTGGCAATACTCCTGTGCCGGTGTTGAGCGGCCTGAACAGCAGTGAAGGATGGAAAAAGATAGCGCAACACCAAAGAAGTACCCTTCATTTTGTTTAATTTGGTTTAAAAATTTAATCTCATTTTGTCTTTTGATGTAATAAAAATTTTTAAATTTTAATTTCCGGTGTGTTACGTTATTAATTTACTGGGTTGGTTCCATTTTTTAACTTTACACAGTGCAGGGGCACGACTAGGTCCAAGGCATGGTACGTGCCAGGTGGCACACAAGTGTTTCAACAAGGGCTATATGGCATTGGTTTCCAGACATCTGGCAACTATCTTCAGTATCTGGACATCAGATAGAGGCCAACAGCTCCGGACATCAGGCCGCAGTCATCAGGCTTGGGAGCTCTGGCAGCGATCAGCAGGCTCCGGGCATCTGGAAGGCAATCCAGGGTTGAGGCAAGGAGGCATGACATATTTCAACACAGGGTGCGTGTTGCAATACACGCCAAGGTACAAGGCAAGTTTCCAGGCAGGGTGTGTGGTAGGGGTTACACCATGGTCCAAGTAAAGGAGCGTGACAAGGGATATGCCAGTATTCTGACTAGGGCAAGGGCCTGCGCATGCTAGGCGGCACGCCAGGGTACAGGTGAGGGCCTATGCCTATCAAGAGGGCACGCAATGCACAGTGCTGAGACAGCGTGGGTTCAACGAAGCACAGAGCACAGATGGGTCACTGGCTAGATGGTTAGGCTGAGGCTCAGAAAGGAGGGAAACACTTTAGGTGAGCACGGCTGAGGCACAACAGGCGGACACAGCTAAGTCAATGCCATGACACATATCCTCCATCACATAGTCACTTGCACATATACAATCACACATATCCAACATTATATAGTCATGCAGTCATATAGCCCTGACAAGAAGGTAGAACATATCAAAAAATTTTAATAACAAGCTATAAAGCATGACAAGCATAGTCATTTCTTCAAAATGGATACATAAATTATGGGACAAAAATTTGATACTTGTGAATATCACAATTTTGTAGAGGACAATCATACGATAGATTTATATTTTGGTACATACAGGGCATTTAAGAGAGTTGGGAGACCTCTTTAACATTGTCATTGTAATCACCAAGTTTTTCTCTCATTCGAGCATTCAACTTTATCAGTGCTCCTGCCAAAGTGCTGAGCGAGCCTTCAAAATATGGCTATTTTTCATAGAACAGAGGTAGAAAGGTTAACATAAACTATAACCAACGGGATGTCTACAAAACCTAAGATTTTAAATACTGATACTCAGGGCAGTATCCGTACTCATATGATGACGGTTCTGAATTTAATGGGGCTGGTGTTGATGGTCCATTCCTTTGGGTTGGTCCAAAGTTTGAGGGCTGCTGGGGTGCTTGTGTGGGCCGGAAGAGTCCGAAAAGACCCATAAGGATGTTATTGTATGGTGCGATTGGGGCAGGGTCCTCCAAAGCTGTCAGACTCATCTGTGCCAGGCTCATAAAAATAGACTGCCTATCCGGCGTCAGTGAGCGAGCCTTATTAGCTATCGTTAAGTCAATGACATCCTCTGAAGTTGCTTTTTTGAGCAACTCCAGTGTCTCTGTTGTGGCTTTGACCGTTTTATCCTCAATTTGTTTTTTGTTTTTTTCTTGTTTGGCTCACCTCCCACCAGACAGGCAGTCCTTTCGGTACCAACCGCTTCTGCGGAAACAGATGCTCCAGAAGCTGCAGATGGGCCTGCAGCTTCAGATGGGCCAGCAGCTGATGAAGAAGTTGCCCCAGCAGAAGCGGTTGCTACCGATGGCGAAGATCTGTCAACAGCTCCAGAGGAACCTGCCCCATCTTCGGACTCTTCCTCTGCAGGATAAATGTTCCCGTGAGTACTGTTGAAAAAAAAAAAAAAAGAAATGTTTCAACGCTGTGTATGACCAAACAGTTTATAAGCCTAAAAAAAAAAAATAGTTACCTCCGCAATGTACGGCTGGTTAAAAGGTACTGCAGCTCCTCAAAGAAAGGGAAATTGTGCCTCCTAGGTGGTGAAGATCCACTTTTCTGCAAGTTTGCCATGTATTTATGAAATCGATCCCTAACGGACCACCACCTCTGCTTCAAGTCTTTCTCTGCTAAAAGACAAAAAGAAAACATTAAATTAATTCACTATCCCTTTCTTAACAAATGGAATCAAATGTGTACAATCGCATTATAATTACCGATTTGCAACTGCTTGGAACTTGGGAATGAATGCCATTCCGGGTACAGGTCCACAAATATCTTGTTCCAGCAGATTTCTTTAAAGTACCGATCTTTAAAACTCTCCTCTGAGTGGTCCCATATTGTGGGATATTCACGGACCTACAATGTATAGAATTATGTTATTACATACTACATCAAACCCGCAATTTATTCCCTAAACCTATTTCAAAATCTTCTTATCTTAAACCCCTACTCATAATACAGCCATAAACCATACAGCCATTTATAACCCTAAAGTAACCCTAATGGCCACACATCGTGGTTCGGGAGGGAAGTATTGACATTTTTTAAGGCAATATTATGCAGGTGTTAGGTTTGCATTTATGCAAACCTGATGTTTGTAAACATTACAAACACAAAAGGGGCAACTTAGCCAAGCAATTTTTTGGGTAATTTGCATGGAGTACACGAATACCTCATATGTGGGGTAAACCACTATATGTGAGAAATGCAGAGGTCAGAAAGGAAAGAGCACAGTTTGATTATCAATGGAAAATTTTTTGGGGGAATTGGAAATTGAGGGGTTTAAATTAGAGCGCATAGCATAGCCTCTCTGGGTCCAGACGTGTGACTGTGCTAAATTTGTGGCTGTAGCTGCGACGGTGCAGATGACAATCCTGGACATACACACATTGAGCTTTATAAAGTTAATGTGTAGCCCCCCAAAAAAATATTTTAACGTGGGTTCCCCCCATATTTTAGGGCCAGAAAGGCTATATAGAAAGCTGCAGCCTAATATCCCTAGCCTGGGAAAGGGGATCTGGATATTAACCCCTTTCCCAGGTTGTACATATCAGGCCGCAGCTGTCTGCATAGGCTTTCTGGGCCTAAAATATGGGGGGACCCCCAAGTCATTATTTTGTTTTTTGGGCCCCTTTCCCTAGAACCAGATAAGCTACGCAGAAATCTGCGGCCTGATATGTACAACCTGGGAAGAGGTTAATATCCAGGTCCCCTTTCCCAGGTGGTACATATCAGGCCACAGCTGTCTGCATAGGCTTTCTGGGCCTAAAATATGGGGGGACCCCCCAAAAAAAAGACGTGGGGGTCCCCCATATTTTAGGGCCAGAAAGGCTAAGCAGACAGCTGCAAGCTGATATTTCCAACCTGGGAAGGGGTTAATATTCATGTCCCCTTTCCCAGGCTATGAATATCAGCCCGCAGCTGTCTGCGTTGCCTTTGTGGCTCTAAAAAAAAGGGGGACCCCAAAAAAAATCACCGTGGGGGTCCCCCATATTTTAGGGCCAGAAAGGCTACGCAGACAGCTGCGGGCTGATATTCATAGCCTAGGAAGGAGTCATGGATATTGCCACCCCGGCTACAAATATCACCCCGCAGCCGCCCCAGAAATGGCGCATCTATAAGATGCGCCAATTCCGGCACTTAGCCCCTCTCTTCCCACTCCCGCTCCACGGCGGTGGGATGTGGGGTAATAAAGGGTTTATTGCCACCTTTGATTGACAGGTGACATTAACCCTGGTTAATAGTGGAGAAGCGTCAATAAGACACCGATCCATTATTAAGCCCAAATAAAAAAAATTGAAAAAAAGACAATAAAAAAAATTTTTTTTAATGAAATAAAAAACATAGTTTTTGACAATTATTTTATTATACCCTCAATCCAATTCGATGCCCTTGATCACCTAGAGAAAAAAAAAAATTATATACCTACCGTTCCGAGTGTCCCACGATGATCTGCCATGGAGAACAGTCACATCAGGAGATGTGACCATTCTCCATGGCTGCAGAAACACACTGACAGGAGCTAAGCTCCTGCAGTGTGTACTGCGCATGCGCCAGAGTTTACCGGAGTTCATTGACTCCGGTACTCTCGCTTTACGGCATTGCTGCGTGGGAATTTTCTCACGCAGCTCAGAGCCGGAAAGCGAGGCCCCGGAGCGGCAGAACTCTGGGAAACTTGGCAATACACTGCAGGAGCACCGCGGGACACTCTTTTTTTGGATTTCTGCGGACAGGAAGTATTTTGGTGCTTTTTTATTTTATTTTTTCCCTAGCTGATCGAGGGCTTCAGGGAACAAAATGTGCTGTATGTGGTGAGTATGTATTGTATGTTGTATGTCATGTCTGTCATGTATACATGTATTGTATGTTGTATGTCATGTATGTGTTTTGTTACATGTTTTCACACTTTGAGCTCGGTCACCCCAGGGACTACTCTCCCATCCTATAGGCGGATGGGAGCAGCAGTCCAATGCGGCAATTGAGCACAATAGGGGGCCTACTGTCGCATGGACACTCAGGACGCACACAGACTGACGCACAGACAGACACACACAGACAGACGCACACACAAACATACAAACATACATACCAAATCTATCAGATGCCCCACATCAATGTCCATGCGACGGTATTCCATGGCGACGTCTTCTTCCCTATACTACACTCCGCCCACACACTTCCTCTTCCTCCCACTGACATCACTTCCTACTACAGCGGTTTGTTTGTTTTTTGTGACCATTCTTTTCAAATAATTTTATTGGTTTTCAGTCATTAAACAGGGTAAGGGAAGGAATGTAGGAAGGGAGGAAAGGGAATGGGAAGTAAAGAACCTTGTACAGGTACGGAAAAAATTTAAAACTAGAGAACCCACAAATAGGCATTAAATAGCATATAGCAAATAACAAAAAAGGAAAAGAAAATCGACAATCCTTATTATGGGGTAACATTCTTGGAAGGAGATACGACATCCCGGTACTACAACGGCCATATTTAGGCCTCAAAATATAATACCTCTTAATAGGTGTATTTGATATGGAATTTGTTCCAAGTCTTCCATTTTTTTGTATATTTGTGGATGTGATTGTTGTTAATCGCAAATCTGAGTTCTAAATCACTATGTTGGCCTATTTTATCAAGTATGTCCGAAAACTTAGGAACCTCGACTTTCTTCCACCATTGTGCTAACATGGTCTTAGTCACTAAGAGGATGTGGATGATAATATGTCTTACCGAATCATCAAATTGTTCCATGTCTAATGAAAGAAGTGCGAAGACCTTAGCAATGAGGTTAATGTGCTGTGTGACCTGGAACCAGAGGATTTTGATCTTTGAACAACCCCAAAATATATGGTAGAGGTTCCCTTGATGCCCACAGCCTCTCCAGCACAAGGAAGATAATTCTGTTTTAAAATGTGATAACCTTGTCGGGGTATAGTACCACCTATTTAACAGTTTAAAATATCCCTCGTGAAGACCCATTGATATGTTGGAATTGTAAGTGATTTTGATGGCATCGTTCCAATTCTCGAGACGGATATCAGCACCTAAATCGGACTCCCATCTCTTCATGTATATGTTTTTGTGGCTCGTTAGGTCCTTGACGACAGATCTATACAAATTACGCAGACTCCAGAGGTTTTTATTTTTAAGGTTGCACAACAGTGAAGTTAGCATTTCATAATTTAAAGTCTTCCCTTTTATGATTTTCAAAATTCTGTCTTTCAACATGGTGTAAAAGACCAGCTCAGATGATGGTAGATTATATTTAGCCTTGATCTCACTGAATTTCAAGAACTCCACTCCACTAAAAACATCCCCCAGCTTTTTGATTGCAGATTTCCCCCATACCTCCGGCATCGGGAGATCATCCATCAATGCAAATGAAGATAGGGGTAGTTTTAAGATTTGCTCTGCTTTTTTGATATTTTTAGTTGGCTTAATGAGTTCCCTCCAGGCTGAGATTATCGACCGAAATATAGGATGCGATGAGCTTGCACTGGGCTTTTGCAGAAGGAAGTAAAAGAAAAGCTTTTGCGTGGAACCTCTATCACTAGCATCTCTCTCCAAGCCATACCAAGCCGGATGTCTCATGTTTTCCATAAAGCAGTGCCAGCTCTGTTTAATAAGTGAGACCTGATAATAAGCGTATATGTTGGGCAGTCCTGCGCCCCCATGTTTTTTATTTTTATAAAGTAAGTCTGTAGATATTCTTGATTTCTTACCTTTCCAAATAAATAGTCCGATGAGCTCTTGAATTTTATCAATGGATTGGCGTGGAAAGCTAACTGGCAAAGTCCTAAATATGTATAAAATTTTGGGAAGGATAAAGGCTTTGACTGCCAGTATCTTCCCAAAAATGGAAGTCTCTAACTGAGCCAAAAAGGATAAATTGCATGTAATAGTCTTTATAATGCTGTCTAAATTGGCCCTAACTGTGGCTTGGCTTGATCCTGCTATTCTAATTCCTAGATAGACAATCTCTTTTTCCTCCCAAATGAACTGGGTTTGAGTCTTTATTTCGTTAATTTCGGATTGTTTCATGTTTAGAGTTATAAATTTGGATTTGTGTGGGTTTATCTTAAAATAGGATGCTCTAGAGAATTTTTCTAGTTCATCTGAAAGGGCTTTAATGGAATTTGCAGGATCAAGAAGTGTGAGGAAGAGATCATCTGCGAATAACCCGATTTTAAAATTTCGTGATGGCATTTCAAAGCCTTTAATATCATTGTTTAATCTATTTTTTTCGGCTAGGGGCTCTATGGCAAGCACAAATAAAAGGGAAGACAGGGGGCACCCCTGTCTTGTGCCATTAGTAAAGTCGAACAAGTCAGAAAGGAAGTTGTTTGCATAGATCCTGGCACTAGGACCCGAGTATAGGGCAAAGACTGTTGATAGAAACTTCTCGTCAAAGCCAAATCTAGCGAGAGTTGTTTTTAAATATAGGCAGTTTTGTCTATCGAACGCCTTCTCGGCGTCAAGTGCCAGAAAAGCAGTTTCGGTTGTCGAATTGTTAGCTAAATTTATCAGGTTCAACACCCTTCTAGTCCCATCTGAGGCCTGGCGGCCCTCTGTGAACCCTATTTGATCATCCACCAACAGACGTGGAAGGATGTTTTTTAGTCGGTTTGCGATGATCTTTGAATAGATTTTAATATCGCTGTTTATGAGCGAGATTGGCCTTTAGTTCTGTATCCTCTCGGGGTCTCCCCCCTCCTTTGGAATCATGACAATTGTTGCCTCTAACATCTCCTTTGGGAAGGAACCCCGAGAGGATGCCAGACCAAAGACGGAAGCCAACTGTGGAGCCAGAATTTTTGAAAAGGATTTATAGTATTCCCCAGAGAAGCCATCCGGCCCTGGTGATTTTTGGGACTGCAGTTTCTTGATAACGTCAACTATTTCACTCTCTGTAAAAGGGCTATTGACATAATTCAAGTCCAGCTCATCAACTCTTGGTAAATCGATACTCTGTAGAAAAGAAGCCACAAAATTCGAGTTAACCACCGGTGTTTAGGGGTCATCTTTCAGGTTATAAAGATTTTTAAAGAAATCTGCAAACGAGTTGACAATGTCCCTAGGGTGAATTTTGGGATCACCCGAGTCAGATACAATCTTAATTATCCTTTTTTTCATTCTTTCTCTTTTTAATTTCCTCATCATAAACTTGGTAGGCTTGTTGAGAGATGTATACGATTTATACCTAGATGCTTTGATGGCTGCATCGTATTCCTGGTAGATTTCAGATCTCAGACTCTGTCTGAGTCTCAAAATCTCAGCCTGGATGGTTTGGGAAGGAATTTTCAAGTTGGTTTGTTTTTTTTCTAGATCATTAATTTGGTCCTGTAGGTTTGTAATTTTTTCCCTATTTCTCTTCTTATGTTTAGAGAGGATCTGCATAAGGCATCCCCTCAGGACCGCCTTATGGGCATTCCAGACCATGAACTGATTTACTTCACCAGATACATTTTCCTTGAAGTAGTTTAAGAGAACGTTTTCTATCTCTTACTTGTACTCTGGTATATATAACAAGGCTGGGTTAAGTCTCCAGCGGAATGGCTTGTCAGAGGGAGGACCCACGAGGAACTCAGCGAGAACCGGGGTATGATCCGAGATGGTCTTTTGCATGAACCGTACATCTTTAATTTTGGTTGAAGTAAATATACTAGTAAGTAGTAGATTGATTCTAGATGCTGTCTTATGTACATCTGAAAAGTGAGAATACTAACGAGACGATGTGTTCAAGCAACGAAAAGCATCATAAAGCTCATTTTGAATTAACCAGTTTTTCAAAGCTGGAACCTTGTGGCGAACTAATGAGGATGAATCCATGCTACTATCTGGGACAATATTTAAATCGCCTAGTAAGATCAGATCACCTGTTTTGACTATGTCTATTTTTTTGATTAGCTTGTTCAAGAAACGAATGTGTCCCTTGTTAGGTGCATATACATTCACTATTGTGTATGACCTTTCATGGAGTAAGCATATGAGTATATGAAACCTGCCCAACGAGTCTGGTATCTCTTTGATGAGCTGAAAAGGAACGGTGCCACCTACCAGTGTAATGACCCCAGCCTTTTTCTTTGTGGACAGTGACTTGTACATGTGTGGAAAGTTCTTGTGCTGGAAGATCGGGTGTTGATCGAAGGCCAATTTAACCTCCTGGAGGCATACCAATTCGGCACGGGTTCGGTTGATGTCCTTCCATACAGCATACCTCTTATTCGGACTGTTGAGCCCCCTAACATTGTATGATAAGATTTTCATCGTTAGAGTGCAATATCAAAACAGAAAAATGGAAACAAGCAAAACAGTGAAATACAGAAAAAAAAAATTAGGAACTTGAGCGTTCTCCTGGAGGACTCCAAACCAGTTGGTGTCTCACCTTAGTGTGGGGGAAAAAGTGAGAAAAAATTAAGTGGCAAGTTCCCACAGTAACATCAATAAACCGTAAATACGGGTCATAAGATATTTATATTCATGAAAAGGACATTAATAGTATACACCATGGAAATTTGAACATAAGATAAAAATCTGTCCTAATCCCTATCCCTAAATGCTGGGTCATCCATCAGAAATTTAATGAACTTCTGACCCTCGTGTGGAGTGTAGATGGGGTAGTTTTTGTCATTATACCAGACTAATAGCTTGGTAGGGAAACCCCATCTATATGACACTCTGAGCTCTCTAAGTTTAGTGGTCAAATCTCAGAAGGACCTTCTTGCGTCCATTGTCTCTTTGGAGAAGTCTTGGAAAATCTTTAAATCTTTATATGGCTCTGGAGGTGAACCTCTCTCTCTCAGAGATTTTAGAACCTTCTCCTTTGTTTAAAAAAAATGGACTCTGAGGATAGTGTCCCTAGGCTTTTCCTGTGGGACCCCTTTTGGACGTGGGAGGCGTGTATACGATCAATATTTACTTCTAATTCTGTCAATTTTGGAGATAATTTTTTGAATAAATTTTTAGTGTAATCTGAAAGATCTGCCTGGGAGACTGACTCAGGAATACCTCGTATTTTTAAGTTATTTCTCCTGCTTCGGTCCTCCAGATCCATTAATTTGTTTTTAAGGGAAATAACCTTAGTTTTGAGGAGAGAATTTTCCTTTGTGAGGTAGACTATGTCCTTCTCCGCCTGTACCATCTTTACTTCATATTTCTCAACCTTTTGGCTAAGATTCCTGCAAGTTTCCTGTAGGGACTTAGCCTGAGTCTCAAACCCTATTTTTAGGGCATCACTGAAGGACTGGAAGAGATCCGCCATGAATCCTTCGGTGGCTTGTTTATTGGACCCCTTGTATTCCCCCAGGTTGATGGATGGAGGGGGAACCTCAAACGAAGGAAATGGACCTCCAGTGTCCCTTCTAGGCCTCTGCCTTTCAGGGCTTGTGTTTGGGGTATAGTCAGCTGAGACACTGTCGGAGTTCTCAGAAGAAACTTGTTTTCCTGATCGTCTGTGCCCTTCCTTTTGTTTGATTTGGAAGTGTCCATTTCATCCGTGAGGAGCTGATTTGGAGGAGGAGTTTTAATGTGTCCCCCCAAATTTTTATTTTCTTGAAGTGTTTCAGGTTGTGTTTTAGGCAGTGTTTTGGTCAATGGGTTATTGATACCTGATCCCCTTTTGCAGCTTTGACAGGTGCAGGGTTATGGGATTGTTTTATATAAGGCATTTTGGGCTCACCTCTTTTCAATGGTGACCTAGATTTTGTGGGGCTTAACACATTAGGGATATCCTCATAGGATTTTGAATATGCCCCCAAATTGTGCCTCATCACCCTGTGTGAGCTATTATTAATTCTGCCCCTGCTTGACTAAATCTTAATTTGCCACGCAGCCTTCCCTGGCCTCAGATCTATGACCCTTTTAGCTTGATCAATCAGACAAGTTAAGTAAAATGGTCTAAAAACAAGTTTCAGAAAAGGAGTCAACTGAGAAACCCTCAGTAAGAGCACCAAAAGTCACACAATTCCTCAATAATAATGCAAGCAGTCCACTGTAGCTCTGATCCTTGCTTGAAGAATGGATAATCCTCTATTATGGTGCACTGCACAGATGAGTATAGGGCACCGGGGCCACCAGCCAGAAACTACGGTCACTATTGTGTTATAAGTCTGCGCTGCTGGTAAGTGCAGAATAGTCAGTATTCCTTTATTGTGTGGGGAGAGTGAGGGCCCTCCCCGCAATCTATATCCTTCTCCTCAGTACTCTTGGGGATGACAACCTGCTGCGCCGCACAGTTCTGGGGTATAGCTGAGCCTGTAATACCGGGGGCCACTTGTTGTGTGCTGCAGGGCCTGTGATGTCAGGTTTATGCAATGCTGACAGGCTGGACACAGCCGGAACTACTTCCCATTGAGTTCTATTGCGGCTGTGATCAGTATGCAGCGTCTGGTTCTAGTGACCAGATTTCAGTTGTGCCTCACCTCAGCAGTTTTTAGTGGCTCCCCCGGTGCTAGTCGCCTCTGATCCGGTCCTTTATGAGTTTGTATAGCGCTGTTCTTGGCCGATTCCGGGGTCTGGTCCTAGAAGTCCGGTGGTATCCCTCCGCCCTTCAGCTCCTTGACAAAGAAAGAGTCCCCGCCGGTGTCTTTGCTTTCCTCTTCAGCGTGCCACGCTAGAATATGTCAAGGGAAGCTCCTCTGTCCCCACTAACCTCACCCTGATGTTACAGCAGTCAGAATTCAGCAGCACTCAGGTGTAATTAGCAGGGATGAACATGCAGGAGTCGGTATCCCTCTGCCACAGCCACACTGTTATCCTCCACACACCACAGACAGAAAGCCGTGCAGACAGCTGGATTTATGTTGCACCTTACTGGGGGGGTCCAAATAAAGTCCTCAGTACCAATAATGATCCTCCAGATCAATCCTGGCTTCAGTAAAGCCTGAGCTGGCACACCGGTCTCTTCACAGGAGGGCAGATGATTTGGGGTGATGTCCCTCAGCTTCTGCTGCACTGCAGCCATCCAGACTTGTAAAAGCTTATTTCTTCAGTCCTCTTTGGACCAGAGTCCTGCTTTTTGTCTCAAAATGGGAACCCAAGCTTCATAAATAAAATAGGGTCCAGCAAGGTTATTTTGGTTAACCCTATGCACGCTTATTTTGCAGCTTTAGAATGTGACTGTGGGAGCTTAGAGCTCTTGCTGCCTACATGCTCAGAGCCCAGGCCACTCCTCCCTCTACAGCGGTTTTGACACCCCAAAACACAGCTGTGGTTTTGCTGCGGAATACAGTGACTCAATGCAAGTCAATGGGTGCAAAACCGCTGCAGAACCGCTAAAATAATTGACATGCTGTGGGAAAAAAAAAGGTGCTTTTCCGCACATTTTTTTCCGTAGCGTGTGTACAGCGGCTTTGCAAACCCATAGGCTTACATGACAATGTACACTGTCTGCAGAACTGCAGCGGATCCGCAGTACCAAAACCGCTGCGGATCCGCAGCAGAATCCGCAGCGTGTGCACATAGCCTAACACAGCAAATGAAATTCCGTCTACCTACAGCCACCACTAGGGGGAGCTTACATTTTACACATTTATACTGCTCCTATTAGAGTGCATTTGCAGTAATATTCCTCATTGGCAGCTGACACCTGACAACAGACAGGCCATACCAGCAACAACTAATTACATATATCACTGTATCAGAATATTCACACTTTACACATCATGTAGTTCTCATAGTACTCAAAAGTGCAGAGAGAATTAACCAAATTATTTTGGCTACAACGACAGATTAGAAATTTATATATTTTGGATTTTTAATAGAGATGTACCTTGTAATTGCTCTGTAAAAGATTTATTAGCCTTTCACACAAGAGCTGAAAACTGTAATTAAAACAAACACTTGGCTGCAGTTCACCCCTTTTATGTATCTCCCCGGTAAACCAAAAAAACCTTGGAACTGAAACAGTGGAATGATGATTACTTGAACACTGTTTGTTGGCAGCGCATTAAAAATTAAAATCTCAAACTGGTTGAACAGTATTCTGTATATTGAGATTTGTCACAATGTAATTACTCTTTTTTCTTCTACATTATTTCTAGATTACAGAAATATCGTACACAAATATGCTAGAATAGGAATAGATGAGATGAAGAGATCAGTGCATACAAGGAAAAGTGAAGAGATGCCATCCATGGAGTGCAAAAGTGGCATCACTCATTAAAATATCATTCTGAGCCCTGTTAGAGGTAATCAGAAAATTGCAGCAATGGAAATATATGACAGTTCTATTGGTACCACGTCACTGATTGCTAGAACAGCACCAGCACCCCTACACAAGTGTTCTTCTTCCTCCCTGTCATGATCTCAGTGCTGGCTTGACTCGCACACGTGGGGTTAATGTCTGGAACCAGAGCTGATGACTGGCATTTCTGGGGTTAAAGGTTGTGATCCCAGTGCAGGCTTACCTGCACACCTGGGGCTATGATTGTGGCCTTTCCCTGGTTCTGGGAGAGGCTTCTTATAGCCTCAGGACGCTCCCATCCCCGTCAGTTATACTTTCGCCCTTGGCATTGTGTGGTGACCCCCGAGTGTGTTTGTGCTGTGTTCTGGTTGCTTGATTCTCTGTGTATGACTAGGTCTGTTCTCTGGATATTGCTTTGGATTCTGCTTGATATCTTCTATGTCTGTTTGGTTTTTACTTCTGCTTGGCCCTGACTATCCGTTCTGTCTCATCCCTGGTGCTTAACTGATATCTCTGTGTATGACCTCCGTTTTGCCTGACTCTGAGTATTTCTGTATAGTGTCCTGTCATCTCTGAAAGCAGGATGCTAAGCCCCGCCCCCTTGCAGTCACATGACCGTAGGTCCTGTGACTGCTTGCTAAACTTCAGTGTCCACAGGTCCTGTGTATCTGTACTTTCCAGCTGTACCTGACCCGGGGCCCCCTACAGTGTAGGTGAGTCCCTGCTCAGCAGAGGCTGCACGCCGGCACTGACAGGATCCTGACATTCCCAGCACGGATGCCAGAGTGCTCACTTACCCACCTGCTCTCCCTTGCCATCTGTTTCCTCCCAGGACCTGCACATGGCACGCAGGTCTCCTGGGAGTGTTCTTAGGGTGTGCATGCACTCCCTGCCTCTTAAAGGGACAGGGTGCACTTCTGAAAACTTCTCCAGCCAATAGCTAGTAGACATCTTATATTTAAGGCATCCTCCCCTATTGGGAGGTGCCTTAGCAACTTTAGTAATCAGTGTGTTTCCTGCTACCTTGTTGTAAGGTGCTCCCTGAACCTGATCATGTCCGTCCTGCCCTGTCTGAACCTGATCCTGTCCTTCCTCTTGTAACTTGTTCCTGAGTCTGTGCTGCCTCTACCAAGTCCAGAACCCAATCTGTCTTGTCCGAACCTATACCGCTACCCTCACAAGTCCAGTCTGAATCTGCAACTGTGATCCTGTACCCAAGTCTGTCCTGTGTTCCAGAACTTTTCTTGTGCGTTTTCGATCCAGTACCTGTCCTATTTGCCAGAATCCTGATGCGGAATCTGTTCTGTCTACCAGCCGCATGTCCTCCTGTTAAGAAGTTCCTGGCCGGTCCTGCTTCCCTGCCCGGTCCTGCTTCCCTGCCCCTTTGGGGGTCAGCTACCGTGGCTCTGCAGTCTGTCCAGGAGTAGCACCTGGCATCCACCTGTGTTCAAGCCTAACCACACCATCAGGGGCTCTAGTGAAGAACCAGGTGGTCTCTTTGTTATGCCCCTCCAGTCTCTTCCTGGACCGTGGAACAGAGGTTTCATGACCAAGTGCGCAAAAACTGATTTTGGAGTGTACAGTAGTGTTCTTTCAGGTGTTCCTGGTTCAAATATAAAATTCCTGAACTGATGACATAGCAGTAAATGGATGGGAAAAAGGATATTAATAATAAAAAGTGTTTAATAATTCTGCATGATATGTGCTGAAGGAGTTAAGCGGCCATGTTATGGGTGGGTTTTTATGTGAGTAGGTAAGAGATGGGCAGGTTACTACTCACCATATATCCACCTCAAGGGTGTGGCTGGGGAAATAAATGTCCTGCCAGTTTTTTTCCTCTGTCTGTGTTGTGTAGAGGCAAGGAAGCCTCTAAGCTGACGCTTCTGTGAGAGCTGCCATATGTGTTGTCCCAGAAGTGCTGGGCGGGACAGTGTATGAGCTGTTTATTTTCTTTTGAGCAAGAAAAGCTTTTTTTTCTGTTACCATTTTGGGTTTTTGGCTTATGATACAATAAACCACCTGGAGATTTTAACCCCATGTGTGCCTGTGTCTACCTCGAGGAGCATCTAAGTGAGCTTCCACAGTACTCAAACCTTTGTTTGCAATTACAGACGTCAGACGTTTCCTGTAGTTTTTGACCAAGTTTGCACACACTGCAGCAGTGATTTTGACCCTCTCCTTCACAGCGAATTACCACAGTTATCTTTGCCAGAAAGGCAGCCACATAGGATCAAAGAAACGCCTGAATCACGTTATCTGACAGGATCCGCGACAGCCGGCCTGGGACACTGACTGTGAAATGCTGAAAGGAAGGAAAATGGAAAGGAGCATTGTGGAGATGGCCTGGGAACGTACATACTGACAGGGAGTGTTGGAAGGGTGTACTCATTTGCCTGGGAGTTGACTGGACCCCTCACCTGAAGAACAAAGCACTGAGGCGGGCATCTGTACTACTGAAAAGAACTGTGAGTAAAGTCTTGGAAGTACATTCAACTGCGTCATCAACCCGGCACTGCTTCCATTTTCACTCCACATTACATCACCGTCTCTAAAACTACTCTCAACAGCCCTGGGACTACTGCTCTACCTGTGGACCTGTGGAGAGCCATTTTCACCTCAGCTGCATCATACCAAAGGTCCCAGGGGAACAGCATTGCAGTGCTGGTCGCCTCTGACCAGAATACCACAGGTGGCGTCACAAATCACATATAAACTTTATTCTCATTTAATTACACACCAAATTCACATGACCACCCGGGGCCATGGACCGGGTCACTGCCACTGTGACATTTCCCATTGAAGTTAACGGGCCCGTTACCGAGTATCCCACAGCCCCTGGGGCGTGTCATATTCATCCTTCTTCCTGCTAACATGGCGAGTAGAGTTAATATCAAAAAGTTCTATTTTGGTCTCATCTGAGCACATGACCATCTCCCATGCCTCCTCTGGTCATCTAGATGGTGAACTTCAAGTGGGCCTGCACATTTGCAGGCAAGAACAGGGGGACCATGTGGCCCTGAAGGATTTTAATCCATGATGGCGTAGTGTGTAACTAATGATTAATGTTTGATACTGTGTTTCCAGCTCTCTTCAGGTCATTGACCAGGTCTTCCTATGTATTACTGGGTTGATTCCTGACATTTCTGAGAATCATCCTTGCTGCATGAGGTGAGGCCTTGCATGGAGTCCCAGACCGAGGAAGTTTGACAGTCATCTTGTGTTTCTTCCATTTTCCAATAATTGCACTAACAGTTGTTAACTTCTCACCAAGCTGCTTGCCTATTTTTCTGGAGTCCATCCCAGCCTTGTGCAGGTCTACAGTTTTGTTCATGATGTCCTTAGACAACTCCTTGGTCTTAGCCATGGTGGAAAGGTTGGAGTGTGATTGATTGAGTCTGTGGACAGATGTCTTTTGTATGGGTAACAAGTTCAAAAAGGTTCAATTGAAGTAAAGACTGCAGAGTAGGAGGGCTTCTTAAAGAAAAACTAATAGATCTGCTGGTTGGTAGGTGATCAAATCTTTATTTCATGCAATAAAATGCAATTTAATTATTTAAATATCATACAATGTGATTTTCTGATTTCTATTTTTAGATTCTGTTTCTCACAGTTGAAATATACCTATGCTAATAATTACAGATCTCTCCATTTTTTGTAGGTGGGAAAACTTGTAAAATCGGCAATGTATCAAATACTTATTTTCTCTACTGTAGCTATCAGGAAAAGTTCTGGAGCTGGCTGCCCTTTGACCAGGGACAAATGATACAGGACTGGAAGCACTGGGACCAGAACACCGGCTATCGGTACTGCAGATGCGGTTTCAGCAGTAGGATCCCGCTAAAGTGGTCATATAAAGGACAAGCTATATTACATTAAGGCCTCTTTCACACTTCAGTTTTTTGCATCAGTCAAAATCCGCCAAAAGGACGGATGGTGGATCCGTTTTAGTACTGATGACAACGGATGCCACACGTCCGTTTTTTTTGATGGATCCGACAAATGAAGAATTTTAAAGGAATCGCAGCCTGGAAAAGGAGAGAGAGAGAGAGAGAGAAAGAGAGAGAGAATTTTTTCTTTGTCCAGCAACCAGAAAGAATTTCGGGTTAAAACAGTGTCTGGAGGATCCGCCAGAGAAAAAAACGTTGCAAGCTCCGTTTTGAAATCTTTGAGGATGGTGACGGACAGCAACTTTTGGCGGATCCGCAAAAAAAAACGGATGCAACGGACGGCAATCCGTCACAACCCGCCAATAATGGAAGTCAATGGGGAAAAAAACGGATCCTCAAAAGAAAATTGCGGATCCGTTTTTTTCAAAACCTGGTGGATTGTGACTGATTGTAAAAAACTGAAGTGTGAAAGAGGCCTAAGGCTATGTGCACACGCTGCGGTTCCGCTGCGGTTTTGGCCGCAGCAGAACTGCAGCAGTTCTGCAGACAGTGTACAGTAGCGTGTTATCCTATGGGATTTACATTCTGCTGTGCACATGCTGCGGACTTTAAACTGCGGAAAAGCTGCGGTTTTGAATCCGCAGAAAGAATTGACATGAGAATTGTTTCTGCGGATCTGCTGCGGTTTGCCACCTATTCCATTGTCCAGGTGGCAAACCGCAGGGCAAAACTGCAGGCCAATCCGCAGGTAAAACCGCATTTTACCTGCGGTTTTACCTGCGGTTCCGCAGATAAGAATCCGCAGACCAATCTGCAGTGTGTGCACATAGCCTAAAGGGAATACAGGGTATGGGAATATCTTTAACCGACTAAGGACAGGGGACTCATTCATTTTGCGGAATCGCGGCGATTCCACCCACATAGGAATGCATTGTTCTGCTTATAATAATAATAATACATTTTATTTTTATAGCGCCGACATATTCCGTAGCACTTTACATTTCAGAGGGGATTTGTACAGACAATAGACATTACAGCATAACAATAATCACATAGATCATAACAGATACCAAGAGGAATGAGGGCCCTGCTGCTCACAAGCTTACAATGTATGAGGAAAGAGGTAGACACGAAAGGTGGGTGGTAACAGTTGCCCTGATTGTATGGACCAGCCATAATGTTAAGTGTGTAACAGTACAAACACTGAGGGCTAATGGATGCATAAAGCATGTGGGAACATGATGCGAGGAACCTGGTTATGGTAAAGCTTTTGGCTGTGCCACACTGGGATAGATTAGGTTAATGTGTTGAGGCGATAGGCACTGTATCATTTGCTTACTCTCCGCATGTGGCTGTGCCCACCATGCGAAAAGTAAGCAGAACATTTGCGGATGGTACCCAGGGGGTGGAGGAGAGGAGACTCTCCTCCAGGCTGTGGGTACCATATCCCTGTAAAAAATAGAATTAAAATAAAAAATCGGGTTATATTCACCTTCCGGCGTCCCGCGCAACCTTACCGATGCTCCCGTCAACTCCCGTTCCCAGTAATGCCTTGCGTCAAGGACCTGTGATGACATAGTGGTCTCGTGAGACCGCTACAGTATTGCGACACCACTATATCATCAAAGGTCTCGCAAGGCATTACTGGGAACGGGTGCATCACGATGATCGGGAACACTGCACGGGACGTCAGAAGCTAAGAAAAACGTGATTTTTTTTTATTATTTATTTATTTTTTATTATTAGATCTTTTTTACCAGGGGCGGACCTACCGCCCATGCAGACAGTGCATTGCACGGGGCCCCGGGGGAGAGGGGGCCCCTCCAGCCTCCAGCACCGCATGGCTAATTATGTCAAAATTCAAATTAGCCATGTGTAGTGCAATGAGGAGAGCAGCGCTGCGGGAGGCAAAGGGGCCCCTGTGAGGCAGGGGGGCCCGCCTGCCCCCAGCACCGACTCCAACTCCCCCCGCTCCCCGCATTGAAGGAGGCAATGATGGAGCCTGGAGGAGAGTGCATCAGCTGATGCTCCTTCTCACATCACTCCCCGCTCTGCCTCTGACACAGCGGGGGCGCAATGACGTCATCACGCTCTCACTGTGTACCAGGCACTGCAAGAGAGGAGACAGGAGCCGGGAGCAACGCAGGCACGAGGAGAAGGTGAGGAGTGTTGTTTTTTTTTTTGCTTTTTTTTAAATCACTGTGAGTACTGGACTGTGGGGGGCCATGCTGGGGGGCTATATACCATGCTGGGCTGTATTATACCATACTGGGGGGTGCTATATACCATGCTGGGCTGTGGGGCCATGCTGGGGGGGTTATTTACCATGCTGGGCTGTATTATACCATACTGGGGGGTGCTTTATACCATGCTGGGAGGGCTATATACCATGCTGGGCTGTATTATACCATGCTGGGGGGGCAATATACCATACTGGGCTGTATCATACCATGCTGGGGGGCTATATACCATGCTGGACTGTGGGGCCATGCTGGGGGGCTGTATACCATGCTGGGGGGGCTATATACCATGCTGGGCTGTATCATACCATGCTGGAGGGGCTATATACCATGCTGGGCTGTATTATACAATGCTGGGGGGCTATATATTTCAAAAAATGGATTTATTGGGGAATATTTTTTTTTTTTAACTAATTTATTTAGCGATTTTTTTAAAATTATTTTTAACACTTTTTTTTTTTTTTTTTTACTTTATTACCTTGTCCCAGGTGGGACATCACTGTCCTGTGACAGATCGCTGATCTGTCACATCACAGATCACTGTGACAGATCAGCGATCTGTCACAGGCACTGCTGCAGACTTCCTCATGCCTGCGCTTTGCAGGCACTGAGGAAGCCAGCTTCCTCAGGCCCCCGAAGGCCCCCGTCGCCATCTTGGATTCGGGGGCCTGGAGGAAGGGAGTCCCCCGCAGCAGCGCTGCACATTGCGCTGCCGTGGGGGGCTCAGGGAAGCACGGAGGGAGCCCCCTCCCTGCCGATGCTTCCCTTTAACCCCCGGTACACCGCGATCGCGTTTGATCGCGGTGTGCAAGGGGTTAACGTGTCGGGGGCGGTCCGTGACCGCCCCTGACACATTGTGCCGGGTGTCAGCTATGATAATTAGCTGACACTCGGCCGCGATCAGCGGCGCTCACCACGTGGGCGCCGCTGATCGCGATGACGTAATATTCCGTCCATGGTAATTAGGTCCATGGTCACATGGACGGAATATTACGTCAATTGTAGGTAAGGGGTTAAATTCAGGTACTATTTCTATTTCCCCCATATCACAAAATGAGAGGTTGCAATCTAGTCCCTCACAACAACAGTTTTTAAATCTCAATGAATACCAATTAACACCATCCATAACTGATAATTCTATGGTCTTTTCCTCTTACACGGACACGAACTCTACTCAATACACACCAGTTTCTACACAGAAAATAAGCCATGGATCAATTAATAGTGGCGTTCCGTCAAGAAGTACTGATTCAACTAATTGTATTTTGGGTGAATTAAATCCCAGCACACCATTAGAGGCACAACATTCCCTGCCAGATGAATTACATATTCGTTATAATAAAATTTCCACATCAAATAGGTATTCCCAGCTTTCTCAGAATGTGGAGGACACACTAGACCTAGAAGAACCTGGTCCCAGTACCCGGGTGCCCACTACTAATATACATTGTCCTTTAACTAAATCCAATCTTAGTAAAATAGTGGGCAAATCAACTAGGGGCACATTAAAGCCAAACCTGTTGCCGGACCAAGTCCATCGTGTGCCCATATCGGGTAGCACTAATATTGCCAAAAGTCAATATAGATACAAAAGAGGTAATATTTTAAGGAGAAATAGAGGTCCTGTTTTTCAACCCACCATTAACCGGAATTTTTTTCGGTTAAACACCGGAAAACCAAAAGGAGGCAAGAGAAGTGGGCAATTCACGAAAAAGAAAATAACCCCAGTAGACCCACTGCAACAACAGAAAATTTTTAATCTAAGTTCTTGTTCATTATCCCCTAATGAACAGTCATTACTTCAAAAAGGATTAAAATTTGCGCCCACGAGAACCACCAGTCCGTTTAATCTATATATTAGTATGAAAAATTCTTAAGGGATCTAGCTCTTAAAAAATATTTTTTAAAAAGGACCCAGTCAATTCAGTCGTCTAATCTTACCATACCAACTCAAAATAAACCAACAATTATTCATACCGCTTTATCCAATCCCTCCTCATTCAATCCAGCAAGTGAATACTCTAATGCTTTTCATTCCTTTGAAACCTTAGTCACCTCTGATCTGAGAAAATCATAAGGGCCAACCTAAATTTCTAAAGCACAAGCTCAGTAATCAGGAAAAGAAATCACTCATTGACCTTCAGGAAAACAACAATATAATCATACGACCAGCCGATAAAGGGGGTGGTATTGTTATCCTTGATCGCATCCAGTATCATCGGGAATCTGTTAGATTACTGGAGGATACTGCAACCTATCGAAAATTATCAAATGACCCTACCGCCACTTATGTTAAACAATTGAGTGAACTAGCCCAACATGGTAAAACCTCCGGTATTCTTACTAAGAAGGAATACTCATTTATTACTAACAAAACACCCACACTGGCAGTCTTCTATCATATCCCAAAAATACATAAAAACTTAACTCATCCCCCAGGTAGACCAATTTTATCCGGTATTAACCGCTTAACAGCCAATTTATCCAAATATGTAGACACACATTTACAAAGATCTATGTGCCTTTTTACCAGCATATTTGAAGGATACGACACACATACTTCAAATTTTGGAAAATGTACAGTGGAAATCAAATTACTTTTTGGGCACATTTGACATCAAATCGCTATATACGGTGATTAATCATCAAAAAGGCTGCGAAGCAGCAATTTACTTCACAAATTGGGGATTTATGAAGAAAATCAAATTAACTTTATTGGGAAAAGTATTGAGTTCATTCTTACTCATAACTATTTTCTATACGAAAAACAATTTTATTTGCAGGTATGTGGAACTGCAATGGGCACGCGTTTCGTGCCCAGTTATTCCAACACATATGTTGGCAAGTGGGAGCAATCATCCATTTATATTAACGATGTCCAGTTATTAAAAGAGCTAAGTCTATGGTGTTGTTTCATAGACAACATTTTCTTTATCTGGGAGGGTTCAAAATTGGCATTAGAAAGCTTTCTTTCAGGCTTAAATAATAATAACTATGGCCAGGAACTTACGCCAACAATAAGCCAAACTAGTATTAATTGTCTGGATCTTACAATTTTCACTGAAGGTAATAAATTAATCACTAAGTGTCATAGAAAAGCAGTGGATTCTAATAGCTATATTCATCTTGATAGTTACCATCTACCAATTTGGCTAACTAATGTCCCCAAGGGACAATTTATTCGAATCAGAAGAAACTGTGTAAATGATGATGACTATGATAATGAATCCAGACATCTTATTCATCAATTAGTAGCCAAGGGCTAAGCGTCTGACACATTAGAGGAAACCCGATCAACAATTAAAAACATCCCCAGAAATAATTTTGATCCATAAATCTATCCCAAATAAAGACCCGCCAAGTCTCCAGGAACAAATTTATCATTTACCCTTTATTACCCAGTATCATTCCGGACATATAAAATTCAATAAAATTATTAGAAAACATTGGCCGCTATTGCTGAGAGACAAAGTCATTGGCAATCTTTTACCGCCCCACCCAAAATTCATATATAAAAAAGCCCCAAATTTAGGCCTCTTATTAGCTCCTACTACCAAACCCATATTTCCTCCAAAAATACTATCTGTGAGCCACTTTCTGACCCCCAAAAAAGTTTTTTTCCCATGTGGTAAATGTTCATGATGTCTACGCACATGCATTAAAAAAGAATTACAAACTACCTTCTATGACTCAGATCACATTAACGAGTTTAATATTAAATCCGCCATCTCGTGCCAATCAAAGGGAGTCATTTATTTACTGAAATGCCCCTGCAATAAATTCTATGTGGTAGAACAAAGAGAAGACTGACAGATCATATAAAGGAGCATCTGGACAATATTATTAAGGGGTTTAAAGGTCACCCCCTATCTCACCATTTTGTGGATGCCCACAATCGATCCTGTCACGGCATCTCCTTTTGCGGCATTGAACTAGTTCGCCCCAATCCAAGAGGTGGGGATTTTCTGAAACAGATGTCTAGAATTGAATCCAGATGGATTTTTCTTCTGGACAGTATGGCCCCTAAAGTCCTATATTATGAAATTGAACTTTATGCTTTTTAAACTTTCTTTTATTATCATGTATTTTCAATAAAGGTTCATTTCAATCTGATCTAATTTGTAGAATTGGTGTAGGGGATACATAGGGGTCCTTTATCCACCCTATTATTACTCACCTTTTAATGTATGAGGGTTCTTTCATTTAATAAAACCCTCTTTTTTTCTCCCCCTTTTTTAAATATTGCATTTTTAAATATTGCATTTCCAAATAAACACCTATTTTTATTGGTTATTAGTAGAGTTGAGCGACTTTTGGTTTTTTAGGGTCGCGTTTCGTTTCGTGAAACCCGACTTTTCCAAAAGTCGGGTCGAGCAAGATCGTCCGATTATAGGGAAAAGTCGGGGTCGTCCCGAAACACGAAACCCAATGTAAGTCAATGGGGAATAAAAGTCGGCAGTGAGAGGACAGGAAACACACCTACAGTGCCCATTTGAATGCCAAAAGCATCAATTCTTCTTACTTAAGCTTGTCAACCTTAATTAACTTCATAATACAAGTTACGCACTGAAAAATGGGGGTTATTTGGCTACAGTTGTGGGGAGGGCTGGCTCCAGGTTTTCATGTGCCCTGGGCGAAAGAGCGCCCCTTTGACACATACCACAACTCATCATGCTCCGATACGGCAGAGAAATAGCGGTATAGTACAATGAAAAATACTTCACTTTTTACATCTCATGACGAGGCCCATCTATTTCTCCATACAGAATCATTGGTCCCATATAATGTTTGAAACAGTATATGATGAGCTCCACATAATGCTACAGTATATGTTGGTCCCCATGGATGAAGCTCCACTGTCTTATGGGCCCAAATAATGCTCCAAACATAATGGGCCCCATTTCTAATGCTCTAGTGTATAATGGGCCCTGTAAATGCTGCTCCAGTGTCTGATGTCCACCTTTGGAATTTTCCAGTGTACGGTGGGCCCCATCTATCATTCTCCAGAGTATAGTGCTCCCCAAAAATTGCTGTCCCAACATTGAAAACAATCAAATAAGTCTCCTCGCTAGGGAATCCCTGTACTTGTCTGGACTCCTCATCGTCCCCATCTTCCATCTCACTGCACAGTATTTCAACTTTGCAAGTGCTGTGATCCTGAGCAAGCAGGGGGGGGCCCACTCGTTGGCGACGGCACTGGCACAGGGCCCCTCATAGTACGGTGGTGTGTCAGATGGCGGGTGGGCCGAACCTGCACTTTCATCTGCAGCTTCCTCTTTGTCACCGTGTAAGATGGAACTGTATATGGGAAGGGTAACCTGAGTTTCATCAGGGTCAGATTCAGGCCGTGTAGCGTGCGAGGGGAATGTAGTGGTCTGGGTCAATGTACCAGCAGATTCATCGAGCAGTGACTGGGCATCAGTGCACTTGTGTCGCCCCCAGGAGTACGGTCGCCACAGTGGCATTACCTTCCTCCTAGGGAGTGTGATGTCATGCTTGGGAGCAACGAACGATCTCTCTAGCAGGTTAACTGATTGGGCGGCGTTATTCCCACGAGTCATGACCCTCCAAACAGCGTTCATGAAGGCAAAGTGTTTGTTTTACGTGGGCAGTATGGTTGCAAAGCTGAACCTTAAAGGAATGTCCAGAAGGGCACCACCAGGAGTGGAGCCTACGGTTAAATTCGACTCCACCTGGGAAACCTCAAACATGCCAGCTACAGAACAGATGCACACATTGCAAGCTTAATTCCGTTAACGAACGAGACTCCGTCATGCCCCGCGGTCCGAGTCCGGCTTACTAGAGGGACACGTGAGGCTCTGGCACATGAGATTGGCCAATAACTGGTGTGTCATGCCCTTACATGTCCGTGGCTGCATGTGCGCTACACTGAAAAGGCCAGCGTTTGTCGCTTACAGGTGCAGATAACCCGCTGAACAACGTTAGTGATGGGGATCACTGATTGCAATTATTACCCGCGAACAATGATTTCCCAGTAAGTGCAGGTCAACCGCAGTTCCGGAATTAGGCCTAACCGTCATTCCTGAAAAAATGAAAAACTTACGTGTGCAAACCACAGGTGCTGTAGCTTGCTTAACAGCTCGCCAGCCGTTCTCACGCCCAGTATGGATTACACGTGATTGCACAAAGGTGAGAAAGGGTACCGTATCCCCAGATAACATGTATGGATAGCGTACACATTCAAAATATATGTCTATACATCAGGAGGCAGGCTCAGACGGTGTTAGGCCCAGTATGGATTGCACGTGATTGCACAAAGGTTAGAAAAGGTACCGTATCCCCGGATAACATGTATGGATAGCGTACACATTCAAAATATATGTCTATACATCAGGAGGCAGGCTCAGACGGTGTTAGGCCCAGTATGGATTGCACGTGATTGCACAAAGGTTAGAAAAGGTACCGTATCCCCGGATAACATGTATGGATAGCGTACACATTCAAAATATATGTCTATACATCAGGAGGCAGGCTCAGACGGTGTTAGGCCCAGTATGGATTGCACGTGATTGCACAAAGGTTAGAAAGGGTACCGTATCCCCGGATAACATGTATGGATAGTGTACACATTCAAAATATATGTCTATACATCAGGAGGCAGGCTCAGACGGTGTTAGGCCCAGTATGGATTGCACGTGATTGCACAAAGGTTAGAAAGGGTACCGTATCCCCGGATAACATGTATGGATAGCGTACACATTCAAAATATGTCTATACATCAGGAGGCAGGCTCAAACGGTGTCAGGCACAGTATGGATTTAACAGCCCAGACTACACAGCGGAGGAGCAGGGAGAGGTAAAGATTGCAAATGCTGGGGCCCTGCCCAAGCAAGGGGGGCCCACTCGTGGGCGTCGGTACTGGCACTGGGCCCCTCATAGTACGGCGGTGTGTCTGACGGCGGGTGTGCACCACCACCGTCAGAGACACTTGATTGCACTATGAGGGACCCTGTGCCAGTGCCCGCGCCCAAGAGTCGGCCTACCCACCTGTCCAGGGCAACGGCACTCGCACGGTGTCGTGCGCTAGGTGGTGACCCCGGCCATGGGGGGGGGGCAGCACAGTTAGGGAGTTTTAGAAAGTGGCATATGTTGATGTTGAGATTCAAGGAAGGAATTTTTATGGATTAAACGTGCACTACCAGACCATCACTCCTCACAAGTTGTGTAGTTAATACATTTATTTCCCTACGCGTTTCAAAGTTAAAAACTTCTTCCTCAGGGGATGTACATATCATCCCCTGAGGAAGAAGTTTTTAACTTTGAAACGCGTAGGGAAATAAATGTATTAACTACACAACTTGTGAGGAGTGATGGTCTGGTAGCGCACGTTTAATCCATAAAAATTCCTTCCTTGAATCTGAAGATTTATGGCCACGGCGTGGTCATTTGGATGTGCAGCAAGCTGACCTTGTTCCTTTATGCCTGTTACTCTCCTGCAGAGGGTGAGTATAAACCATTGACTTATATCTGTGTTTTCTCGGGTAAGACCCTATTGCGCTCTTTTTCTTTCAGTTTCTACTATATGTTGATGTTGGACATTCAGCTGATGCAAAAGGTGAAATAGGTCAAGTCCCAGGAAGAGGTGGACCAAAGCAAGCCATTTTTCTGTCACCCTATGTGTCATCAGGGGAAGGTGGGACAAAATCCTTGGAAACCCATCCGTGGTTCATTTTAATGAAGGTTAGATTATCCACATTTTGGGTTGACAGACGGGTCCTTTTTTCTGTAAGGATTGATCTAGCTGCATTGAAGACTCTTTCCGATAGCACACTTGCAGCTGGGCAAGCGAGCTCCTGTAAGGCATATTGTGCCAATTCAGGCCAGGTGTCCAGTTTAGCGGCCCAATAGTCAAAGGGGAATGACCTGTGTGGGAGAACATCGATATGGGAGGAAAAGTAGTTTGTAACCATAGTTGACAACTGCTGTCTCCTGTCACTTTCCATCGATGCAGTATTACCAGTTGTGTGAGCGGTACTTGAAAAATCAGTCCACAACATTGTCATGAAACCCCTGTCTCCAACGCCACTTCTGCTGTGTGCACCACGAACACCTCTGGCAAGCTGCCCCCGGCCCGTACGGCTCGTGTGAGAACCATCACCGCTGCTGTGTGCTGGGAATGCCTCAAGCAACCGATTTACCAGAGTTGCTTGTTTATTAGCCAATATTAGGTCAAGGTTCTCCTGTGGCATGATGTTTTGTAATTTGCCTTTATAGCGTGGATCCAGGATGCTGGCCAACCAGTAGTCGTCATCGTTCATCATTTTGGCAATTCGGGGGTCCCTTTTTAGGATCAGCAAGGCATAATCTGACATGTGGGCCAATGTTCCCGGTGTCAATGATGCACTGCGAGTGCAGGTTGGAGGAGCACTTTCTGGCAAATCCACATCCCTCCAGTCACGCACAAACCCTGTACCAGACCTTGCCACGCCAACATTTTCACTTGCCCCACGAGATGCATCCTCCTCCCCTAAGTAATCATCCCCATCATCCTCCTCCTCCTCCTCCTCTTCTTCCTCCACCTCATCCAGGAGAGGTCCCTGAGCAGACAATGGCTGAATGTCATCAAGGATTCCCTCCTCTTCTTCCTCCTCATCAACATTGGCTGCAGAAGCCTGCTCCTTAAGGTGCATCAAAGTTTGCATGAGCAGACGCATAAGTGGGATGCTCATGCTTAGGATGGCGTCGTCTGCGCTTACCAGCCGTGTGCATTCCTCAAAACACTGAAGGACTTTACAGAGGTCTTTCAGCTTCGACCACTGCACACCTGTCAACTCCATGTCTGCTCTCAAAGTGCCTGGCCGTGTATCCTCCCACAAATGCATTATGGCCTGCCTCTGCTCGCACAGCCGCTCCACCATGTGCAGGGTGGAGTTCCACCTTGTTGCAATGTCGATAATGAGGCGGTGGTTGGGAAGGTGGAGCAATCGCTGCAGCTTCTGCATACGAACGGAGTGTACAGGCGACCGGCGGATGTGCGCGCACAGTCTTCGCACCTTCTGGAGCAGGGCTGTTAACTCCGGATAATTTTTGAGGAAGCACTGCACCACCAGGTTCAAGGTGTGAGCCAAGCAAGGTATGTGGCTGAGTTTTGAAAGGGCTATGGCTGCCACAAAATTACGGCCGTTATCACTAACTACCTTGCCTGCCTCAAGATGTACACTGCCCAGCCATGACTCAGTTTGTCACTTCAAGTACTCGGCCAGCACCTTGGCGGTGTGTCTGTCGCCCAAACACATCATCTGCAACACAGCCTGCTGACGCTTTCCACTAGCTGCTCGATAGGGGGACACCTCGTGTGCAACAGTGGCAGCTGCAGATGGAGTGCTCGTACGACTGCGCTCTGTGGACGAGCTTTCGCTTCTGGAGGAGGAGGAGGAGGGTCGAACGCCTACAGCCAACTGTTTCCTATACCGTGGGCTAGTCAGCACTGTCCCACCACCGCTGTCCCCTGTGGACCCTGCATCCACCACATTAACCCAGTGCGCAGTGATGGACACGTAACGGCCCTGGCCATGCCGACTGGACCATGCATCAGTTGTGAGGTGCACCTTTCCGCTCACTGACTGCTTGAGTGCATGGACAATGCGGTCTTTCACATGATGGTGGAGGGCTGGGATGGCTTTGCGAGAGAAGAAGTGACGACTGGGTAGGTCATAGCGTGGTACTGCATAGGCCATGAGTTCGCGGAAAGCTGCGCTTTCCACCAACCGAAAGGGCATCATCTCAAACGAGATTAGTTTGGCAATGTGGGCGTTCAAACCCAGTGTACGCGAATGAGAGACTGAGTACTTTCTTGACCTACTCATAGTGTCTGGGAGGGTGAGCTGGACTTGAGAGCTGCATATGGTGGAAGTAGCGGTGGACAGGGCGGACTGAGAGAGGGTTGATGATGGTGATGGAGTTGGTGTTCTTTCTGATGGCCTAGAATCAGTCTTTCGTTGATATAACAGTGGGATTCCCTGACTGCTGTGGCCTTGCAACGACACCTCAACATTTGCTGCTGTGCTAACCGGTGGGCTTACAGTGGGGGAAACAATGTAGCGTTGCTGACTACCTTCGTTGTGTTCAGTTGCACATGTGGCACTTGAGGTTTGGTGTTGTGTCCACGCTTGCAAGTGCATGGTGTTTAAATGTCTAAGCATGCAACTGGTATTCAAATTTTTCAGATTTTTCCCTCGGCTAAAGGTCTTTGCGCACCTCTTACAGATAACCTTGGCCTGATCATGAGGATTTTGTTCAAAAAAGTGCCACACTGCACTCTTCCTACTTTGGCAGACATTTTGCGACCTAGCACGCTGTGATCTTTTGACCCTCTGGACAAGCTGTGCAGCAACTCTTTTGATTTTTGGAACCTGTCTTTGGAGTGCTCCGGGCCTGCCAGATAACAGCTGTTGCGATGTCGATGTCTGCTGTGGATGCTCCTCATCTGAGCTATTGTAAGCAGCACCCTCTTCCCCCAATGGATGCCAATCTGGGTCAACAACTGGGTCATCCATCACCTCCTCTTCAATGTCATGTGCACCTTCCTCTGTGTCACCGTGTATGGTGGTATAGTGTGCGGGAAGGGGCACCTGAGTCTCATCAGGGTCAGAATCTGGCTCTGTACACTGCGAGGACAATGTAGTGCTCTGAGTGAATGTACCAGCAGAATCATCCATCAGCGGCTGTGCATCAGTGCACTCCATGTAAGATTCATCTTGGCCTGGGTAATTCACCATTTGACTTGATAATCCAGGCATGGTATGTGAAAACAGCTCCATGGAGTAATCAGTAGTATGGCCTGCGTCATCCTTCAATCTTGGTTGGGGTGAAGGACACAAGGAAAGGTGTGGTTCATGAACATGAGCCTCCAATGACGACTCAGTGCTTTTACTTTTTACAACTGAAGAAGAGGAGGCGATAGAGCTGGAGGCTGAGTCAGCAATGTAAGACAAAACTTTTTCCTGATGCTCTGGCTTTAAAAGCGGTTTGCCAACTCCTAGAAAACTAAGCCTTCGAAGCCTTATGGAGCCAGACGATGATGCAGGCTCAACACCTCCGGCATTCGGTCCTATTTTGCTCTTGCCACTACCATCAGATCCACCACCAACACCATCATTACCAGCTGCCAACCCCCGCCCAATTCCACGGCCTCTTCCACCAGCCTTCCTCATTTTTGGTAGAAATGTAGACAAAATCCAACAAACTATATAGTAATGTAAAACAAGGTACAAGGTGTCTATAGGACAGGGGAGATTTTGAATTTCTGCTCACACTAGTAGACACTGGACACTTTTGGATTGTGTGAGGCCCACTGAATATCTGAGCGCTATGTCACAGGCTCGATGGCACAGCTGTGACCAAAGTGACTAGAGGATAAGTGAGATTTTGAATTTCTGAAGACACTGGACACTTTTGGATTGTGTGAGGCCCACTGAATATGTGAGCGCTATGTCACAGGCTCGATGGCACAGCTGTGACCAAAGTGACTAGAGGATAAGGGAGATTTTGAATTTCTGCAGACACTTGTGGACACTGGACACTTTTGGATTGTGTGAGGCCCACTGAATATCTGAGCGCTATGTCACAGGCTCGATGGCACAGCTGTGACCAAAGTGACTAGAGGATAAGTGAGATTTTGAATTTCTGCAGACACTGGACACTTTTGGATTGTGTGAGGCCCACTGAATATATGAGCGCTATGTCACAGGCTCGATGGCACAGCTGTGACCAAAGTGACTAGAGGATAAGGGAGATTTTGAATTTCTGCAGACACTGGACACTTTTGGATTGTGTGAGGTCCACTGAATATCTAAGCGCTATGTCACAGGCTCGATGGCACAGCTGTGACCAAAGTGACTAGAGGATAAGTGAGATTTTGAATTTCTGCAGACACTGGACACTTTTGGATTGTGTGAGGCCCACTGAATATATGAGCGCTATGTCACAGGCTCGATGGCACAGCTGTGACCAAATTGACTAGAGGATAAGGGAGATTTTGAATTTCTGCAGACACTTGTGGACACTGGACACTTTTGGATTGTGTGAGGCCCACTGAATATCTGAGCGCTATGTCACAGGCTCGATGGCACAGCTGTGACCAAAGTGACTAGAGGATAAGGGAGATTTTGAATTTCTGCAGACACTGGACACTTTTGGATTGTGTGAGGTCCACTGAATATATGAGCGCTATGTCACAGGCTCGATGGCACAGCTGTGACCAAAGTGACTAGAGGATAAGTGAGATTTTGAATTTCTGCAGACACTTGTGGACACTTTTGGATTGTGTGAGGCCCACTGAATATATGAGCGCTATGTCACAGGCTCGATGGCACAGCTGTGACCAAAGTGACTAGAGGATAAGGGAGATTTTGAATTTCTGCAGACACTGGACACTTTTGGATTGTGTGAGGCCCACTGAATATCTGAGCGCTATGTCACAGGCTCGATGGCACAGCTGTGACCAAAGTGACTAGAGGATAAGGGAGATATTGAATTTCTGCAGACACTTGTGGACACTGGACACTTTTGGATTGTGTGAGGCCCACTGAATATCTGAGCGCTATGTCACAGGCTCGATGGCACAGATGTGACCAAAGTGACTAGAGGATAAGTGAGATTTTGAATTTCTGCAGACACTGGACACTTTTGGATTGTGTGAGGCCCACTGAATATCTGAGCGCTATGTCACAGGCTCGATGGCACAGCTGTGACCAAAGTGACTAGAGGATAAGGGAGATTTTGAATTTCTGCAGACACTGGACACTTTTGGATTGTGTGAGGTCCACTGAATATATGAGCGCTATGTCACAGGCTCGATGGCACAGCTGTGACCAAAGTGACTAGAGGATAAGTGAGATTTTGAATTTCTGCAGACACTTGTGGACACTTTTGGATTGTGTGAGGCCCACTGAATATATGAGCGCTATGTCACAGGCTCGATGGCACAGCTGTGACCAAAGTGACTAGAGGATAAGGGAGATTTTGAATTTCTGCAGACACTGGACACTTTTGGATTGTGTGAGGCCCACTGAATATCTGAGCGCTATGTCACAGGCTCGATGGCACAGCTGTGACCAAAGTGACTAGAGGATAAGGGAGATTTTGAATTTCTGCAGACACTTGTGGACACTGGACACTTTTGGATTGTGTGAGGCCCACTGAATATCTGAGCGCTATGTCACAGGCTCGATGGCACAGATGTGACCAAAGTGACTAGAGGATAAGTGAGATTTTGAATTTCTGCAGACACTAGACACTTTAAGATTGTGTGAGGCCCACTGAATATATGAGCGCTATGTCACAGGCTCGATGGCACAGCTGTGACCAAAGTGACTAGAGGATAAGGGAGATTTTGAATTTCTGCAGACACTTGTGGACACTGGACACTTTTGGATTGTGTGAGGCCCACTGAATATCTGAGCGCTATGTCACAGGCTCGATGGCACAGCTGTGACCAAAGTGACTAGAGGATAAGTGAGATTTTGAATTTCTGCAGACACTGGACACTTTTGGATTGTGTGAGGCCCACTGAATATCTGAGCGCTATGTCACAGGCTCGATGGCACAGCTGTGACCAAAGTGACTAGAGGATAAGGGAGATTTTGAATTTCTGCAGACACTTGTGGACACTGGACACTTTTGGATTGTGTGAGGCCCACTGAATATCTGAGCGCTATGTCACAGGCTCGATGGCACAGCTGTGACCAAAGTGACTAGAGGATAAGGGAGATTTTGAATTTCTGCAGACACTTGTGGACACTGGACACTTTTGGATTGTGTGAGGCCCACTGAATATCACAGTGCTATGTCACAGGCAGAAATTGGCTAGTGTATCACAAACTACAAGGTGTATGTAGAATTGGGCAGAGTAGGAATCTCCCTAGAGTGCAGGTCTGTAAGAACGGAAGATGTCCTCGACTTATTCTCACAGAGTGACACAGATAGCTTCACTGTGGCTGTGATAACAGCCGTTACACGGTACTGTGTGAGGAGCGTACACCGCTGTATGGTGTGAAAAAATGCACGCTCAGTACCTCAGCAGGACAAAAAAAAAAAATTGGGATTGCTTTTAAAAAAGCAGTTTGCAGCTCAGTACCTCAGCAGGACAAAAAAAAAAAATTTGGATTGCTTTTAAAAAAGCAGTTTGCAGAGCAGTGGGTAAACAGCAATGCAGCTGTCAGGAAGCCTTAGAAGGCAGCCCAACAACCAACACCACTGATACACCACAATATAGCCTCCCCTTGCACTGCACATACAGTGACTGGTGTGTTGTACAGGCACAATCGCTAGCAGCAGAAGCAGTTTTTTTTTCTTCTTCCCTGCCTAACGCTCTCCCTACAGAATCAGCAGCAATCTCTCCCTATGCTAAGATCGGCAGAAGTAAGATGGCGGTCGGCGTGCACGCCCTTTTTTACCCCCTGAGACGCCCACCAAAGCAAGCCAATCACTTGCAAGCCCTTCTGAAAGATGGTGGTGACCCGTGCCTATGTCATCACGTTGCCCACAGTGTCCGTGGATCCTGATTGGCTGAAAAAGAGCGCAAAACAAACTTTTGAAACGCGACTTTGGCGCGTAAGTCGCCGACCTCGTGGTCGACCTCATCCTAGGGTCGGGTTTCATTTCATGAAACCCGACTTTGCCAAAAGTCGGCGACTTTTGAAATTTTTCGACCCGTTTCGCTCAACTCTAGTTATTAGGTGTTTCATTTCCATACTCAATTTTATACTCTTGTAAAAAAAAATTTCCTTTTTTTCTCTTTTTTTTAATCATTTTCTTTTTAGCATAAATTTAATAAAGCACATACATAGTTTTTAATCCATTATTTTCTATTTTTACACATGTTCAGCCATCTTAATATGCGTCATGCACATTATATTCAACTCTCTTCTATGACACCCACTTTGCAGCCTTGAGGCCCTGTAATCGCCTCCACAGAGGAGACGTGTTATTATTCTAATGGTGTGGGCGGAGTCAAACCGGGAGGCAGGGGGTTATAAGGACGGATTAGGGCCAATGCCTGTAACCTTGAAGAAGAGGGACCTCGTCCCTCGAAACGCGTTGTTCAGCATTGACCCACACCACTACCCGTACAGCCTAGCAGCCAGCTACGTGACGTCACGCCCCCAGCTTCCTGCTTCCTGCAGTTTGCTAGTGGCGGTGCTTCGGCCGGAGCCCACCGCGAACTTCTGCCTACCAACGCACCTGCACCTTATTCCCTGCATGCTAGACGGCCGCCAGCAATTAGCGGCACAGTGGGAACGTACTCCTTGGTGTTATACTGTGGCCCATTGTCTGATAGCAGAACGCAGTATTCTTATTCAGCATCTACTTACAAGTGCCCAACCTATCAATAGCGGTGAGGTATCAGTACATAGTGTATCATCACGGTACAACTACTTTTGCATTGTTTCTAGGTCCTCCTGAGTATAAGCACAGTGAATCTTTATTCACCATTCTATTTAGTTGTTGCCCATGGTTCATGCTTATCTAGATCCTTCTGAATTCTTTCTTGTCTTCTCTTGAATTAGCTATTAGTGATGGGCAAACGTACTCATATAGAGCATACTCAGGTGTTATTGGAGTATCTTGGGAGTGCTCGTATATTATGTTCACGTCCTTGTGGCTGCTTGATTTGCGGTTGTTAGACAGCCTAAACACATGTGGGGATTCCCTAACAAACAGGCAATCCCTTCATGTGTTCAGGCTGTCTATCAGTCGCAAATCATGCAGCCATGGGAATACAAACATTATATACAAGCACGCCCAAGATACTCAGATAACACTCAAGCATGCTCAAATAACACGTTATAAGATATTCGCTCATCACTATTAGCTATCCCTCCTAGCTTTGCATCGTCTGCAAATTTGATTAGTCTACATTCAGTTTCCTTTTCTAGATCATTTATAAAAATATTGAACAGCGCTGGGGCCAGGACAGAGCATTGTGGTACCCCATTAGAAACACTGGATGTGCAACCATTTATCTCAGCCTCAGTGACCGGATGTAACTTCTATGATGTCACCCCTGGTCACTGAGCACTCACGATGCTAGCGGGGATCTCACTGCAGCTCAGATCAGCTGGGAACAGAGCCCAGTGACTGGAGGTAACCTCAGCGACGTCACCCCCGGTCACTGACGCTGCATTCCCAGCAGCTCATTCACCAGTGGTTCTCCTGGATGGTTGCATCTTGGCACCGTCCAGGTTGAAAACTAATTATCCCCCTGACATGGAGTACAGCGTAGAACAGAACGACAGACAGTTAAGGCCGCTCTACATTTAGCGATGCACCAGCGATCCGACCAGCGATCCGACCTGGTCAGGATCGCTGGTGCATCGCTAAATGATCGCTAGTGAGCTGTCACACAGGCAGACCTCACAGCGATGCAGCAGCGACACAGCGCACGATACTCACCTTTCACACACAGCGATCCTGACATCCTCCCGCCCGCCTCCACGCGTCGCTCGTCGGCGCCAGTAGGAAGCCCAGCAGGAAGCGCCCGACAAGAAATGGAGCCGGACATTCTCGCGCGATCAGCGATGGACAGCGGGGGAGCCGGTCGGAGGTAAGTATCACACATAGCGATATCGCTAGCGATATCGCTATAACGTCACAAAATCGGTGACGTTATAGCGATATCGCTAGCGATATCGCTATGTGTAAAACCCCATTTATGGTATATTGTTGGTTTTTTATTTTACTTAATTACAGTAGAACGAGGGCTTCGATGGAATTAGGCGAGGTTGTAAGTACGGTTTAATTAAGATTATTACAGGAGTCTGGGTCATTTTTTCAATTAAAGGACTTTTGTTCTGGCTGTGTGTTTATTTACAATACAACTATAGGATTAGTAATGGATAGATGTCTTATAGACCAGGGTTCCCCAACTCCAGTCCTCAAGGCCCACCAACAGATCACGTTTTCAGGATTTCCTTTGTATTGCTCAGGTGATAATGGTTTCACCTGTGCAATACAAAGGAAATCCTGAAAACATGATCTGTTGGTAGGCCTTGATGACTGGAGCTGGGGAATCCTGTTATAGACACTTCTCCATTGCTAAGCCATGGGCTTGATGTTATCTGACAATACAAAGTTGAAATCACCCCCACAAATATTACCCCACTTGCTACCGCTACAGGTCAAGTGGGAAAAGCCGGGCAAAGTGCCAGAACTGGCGCTTCTAATAGATGTGCCTTTTTTGGACTGCTGTGGGCTGCTATTTTTAGGCTGGGGTGGTCAATATCCATGGCCCCTTATCAGCCTGAGAATACCAGCTCCCAGCTGTTAGCTTTAGGGGACCTCACACCATTTTTTTAATTGATTTATTTAAATAATTTAAAAAAAACAGTGTGTGGACCCCTCTATTCTTGACAACTAGCCTTTTTGAAGCTGATAGCTGAGGGTTGCAGACCCCAGCTGTGAGTTTTACCTGGCTGGTTATAGAAAATACGGGGGAACCCACGTCGTTTTGTTTCATTTATTTATAGCACAGGCGACAGCTGATGAATACCCCCATCAGCCGCTCCTCCTGTCACTGTTATTAGCAGCAGCAGGGGTAGGCTGATAGGAGTAATAGTCCCATCAGCTGCCACCTACTGTCTGTTTTATCACTTAAATGTAACTCTCATCATTCTCCCCTGCTCACACCGATTGCCGGCAGAGCAGTGGAGAATGATAAGAGCCTTGTTCAGGACCTGTCACCGTGGAACAGAGCTTACTTTGAGGCTAAGTGCCCACATTGCAGAAATGCTCCTTGAGAAAGCCACATCAGACGAAACGTGCGTTGGAGCTGGAGATTTACTGGGCACCTTATCACTGCTATATAATCCTGTTTACATTTGTTATGCACTTTAATTCAGATTTATCTGTCTATTTGCACTGCACTTTGTTTCATTCTATGAGGATTGCATGTTAACAAATTGTATGAAATTTGCCCTTATGTCCATTGTGTGAACGCCATGCTTTTATGGTATTATATATGTCTATTGTAGCTGGTTTCTTCCTTTTTCCTTTTTTATAAAAATAGAACTTAATAATTTGAGTAGGTTTAATAAGTGCCCACGTTGCAGAAATGCTGCAGAATTGTCCGCAGCATTTCCTCAACTCCCCGCCGCAAGTAAAACGCATGCGGAATTCGCATGCACTGTCTCGCAAAACACAAGCATTTTGCAAGCATTTTAGCTTGCAGACTGCTAGCGCTTTTCCAAGCGATTTGAAGCATCGCTTGGAAAAGTGATTTACAGGTTGGTCATACTTGTCAAGCATAGTGTGACCAACTTTTTACTATTGATGCTGCCTATGCAGCATCAATAGTAAAAGAATGTTAAAAGTAATAAAAAAATAAAAAATAGAGATATACTTACCCTTTGTTGGCCCCTGGAGTCCTTCCAGACCTCATCGGCGCTTCTGGCAACTTCCATTCCCAGGGATGCATTGCGCGAGACTGCTACATCATCAGAGGTCATTCGCGCAATGCATCCCTGGGAACGGAAGTTGCTGGCAGCGCCGATGAGGGCCGGGAGGACTCCGGGGGCCGACAGAGGGTAAGTATATCCCTATTTTTTATTTTAATTCTATTTTTATACAGGAATATGCTACCAAGGGCATGTTGATGGGTACCATCCGCACATGAAGCACTCACTTCACGCATGGTGGGCATGACGGATTTTACTACTATGCGATTCCACAGCGGAAAAATCTGCAGCATTGACACAGCAACTGCAGAATCCCATAGGATTGCATGGGGATGCATTTTGTTAGCATTTTTTAAGCATTTCCGCAGCGGCATAAACACGGCGAAAACGCTTAAAAAACGTAATGTGGGCACACAGCCTAACGCTTCTTCCCCAGTGCCGATGCGTATCACACGGGTTACATCCATGTGTGTTATGCATATGCACGTATGCGGGATGTTTTGTGGCCCATGCTGACAATAAAAATGGACAAAACAGCTAACATGTTCCGGGAAAGATGTGGGCTCACTGCCCGAGTCCACATCAAAGTGAGGGAGTCCGACATCGGCGTACTCTTACGCCAGATGTCGGAAAGGGGTTAAGTGGGATAAAAGACAAAGCCCTTATGTCCTGGAGATTAAAACCCAGCATCATAATGGGGTGCCCATCTTGGTCTTTGCTTCTGCGTTTGCCATTTAGTATTTGATGTATTTGTGTTCCTAAAGAATGTATGTAAATATGTATCAAAATATTCATAATCTTATATTTTTTACCAAATATTCATTAGGTTCCGTTTTCATTCTGTTTTGCTCCAAGTTAAGATGAATTCTGATTTTTTTTCTTTATCCAGATTATTATATTTTCCATTATCTGTTCATAACTATTAAAGACCTTGTTTTTAAGCTTTCACTATTAATGACTTCCACGTGAATTATTTATGAACTTTTATTGCTAATCATTTCAAAAGAAATGCCACCATCAATTAAAGACAGCTACAGATGTTATGCACATGCATAGTCTGACTACTCAAATGAAGGGTGAGATGTGTATGTATCGGGCCTTCAGAATTAGTAGTTAATGGTTTAACTAATAACCTGCCTGATTTATATATGAAAAAACTAAAGGCAGCACTCTTTTTCAAAAAGTAAAAAATGTGGTTTTATTTCAGACATACATGGTTGGCGACGTTTCGGCTCATGCCTGATTTATAGTTATTAGGGTAATCTGAAAATAGGACAGAATTATTAACGCTTATGCGGTATACAATAAGCTATAAGTATATTAAGTTTATAAATTATAAGCTATGAATGCCTCTTCATCTAGGAAAATGAAAAGTATTAAAAAAAAAGGAAAATAAATTTTTCATTGCTTGAAAAATATTGAGATTTGAGAGCCCTGAGTGGCTGATACCTTTTAATGGCTAACTTAAAAGATGGTGGTAACAAATTGGAAGCTTTCAAGACTATTCAGGTCCCTTCATCAAGAATAACACAAAATCTGAAGAGTCATATATTTATGTACAACAGGAAAACCAGGGGAAGAGTCTTGAGGAGATCATTTGCATATTCCCAGTGCCTTCTGGGATAAGTGAAGAGTCTCCGCGAGCTCAACGATCACTGGGTTTTGGCCGTTGCAGCTGAAAAGAGGAAATCATCTTTCATCGTTTTTAAGAAATCTCAATATGGAAGAAGCCAGGAGCCATTTGGTGAGCTGCATTTCTTGCTACATGTTCACAGACTTACCAGTGGGAAAGCCAAACTTCACATGCCACAAATTCAAGCTTGTGTCCCTGTTGGAGGAGAAGTTGCAAAATCTCGAAGAGAGGTTAGCTACGTTGAAGATCATTAAGGAAGGTGAAGAGTTCTTGGACAGCGCAGAATTATCTCTTCATGTTACAGAAAGAGAAGAAATTCGAAGTGCACCTGAAGAAACAGAGGAATGGAGACATGTGACCCAGAGAAGCAGGAGGATCGGGAGGCCGTCAGAACCCATACTGCTCAGGAACCAGTACCACACAGGAAAACAATAAAGAAATACATCAGGATAAGACTTTGCCAACAAACAGCAACCTTGTACGCCTTCACAGTCC
Organism: Dendrobates tinctorius; assembly: GCF_039654945.1. Classification (NCBI taxonomy): domain Eukaryota; kingdom Metazoa; phylum Chordata; class Amphibia; order Anura; family Dendrobatidae; genus Dendrobates; species Dendrobates tinctorius. The sequence continues at coordinate 17,166,748 of NW_027361708.1, read as the reverse complement.
TCCTGGATGGAGAAAGAAAAATGTTGTGAAGAAGAAACGGAGAGTGGTGGTCATGGGGGATTCCCTGTTGAGAGGAACAGAGGCCGCTATCTGCAGACCGGATATAACTTCAAGAGAAATGTGCTGTCTTCCAGGTGCAAAAATTAAAGATCTCTGACAGGATATCAGGACTCTTCAGACCTACAGATGACTACCCATTCCTGCTACTACATGTGGGGACAAATGACACCGCAAGAAATGACCTGGAAACCATCTGCAGAGACATTGAAGACTTAGGCAAGAAAGTGAAAGAACTGGGAGCGCAGGTGGTCTTCTCTTCCATCCTCCCAGTGGATGGCCATGGAACAAGGAGGTGGAATAAGATTCTGCAGGTGAACAACTGGCTACGTCGATGGTGCCGTCAGCAACGATTTGGATTTCTGGATCACGGAGTGAATTACTTATACGATGGACTACTTGCTAGAGATGGGGTGCACCTTACGAAGACTGGAAAGCATGTATTTGGAAGTCGCCTTGCTACACTTGTAAGGAGAGCTTTAAACTAGAACAACATGGGAAGGGAAGCAAAAGACCAGAAAAAGCCATACACCTGACAAATGCTATTGAGAACTCTGCTATTAGAAGTGGAAAGGAAGAACAAAGACAAAAGAATCTAATTAATAAAAATATTGGAGAAAGAGAAACCTATCACAAACTAAAATGTTTCTATACTAATGCACAAAGCATGGGCAACAAACAAGGAGAATTAGAACTACTAACACAGGAAAAGAAATATGTCATTGGAATCACTGAAACTTGGTGGGACAATACACATGACTGGAATACAAGACTAGAAGGATGCAACTTATTTGCAAGAAACAGACTTGATAAATGAGGAGGAGGTGTCGCTTTGTATGTTAGAAATGCGTATATCTGCACAGAGATTGAAGCTTCAGAGACTGGGAGTTCTGTGGAAACTGTTTGGGTAAGAATACAAGGACAGAACAATGGAAAGGACACCATTGTAGGCATTTACAACAGGCCGCCTGTGCATCCTGAAGATATGGATGAACTCTTTATGCATCAAATGGCCAAGTTCTCCAAAAAATATGACATAGTTGTCATGGGAGATTTCAACTATCCAGACATTTGTTGGGAATCTCTCTCAGGCAAAACTAACAGGTCAAGGAAATTCTTATCCTCTCTTGCTGACAACTTTATCTTCCAAAAGGTAGGGGAGAAAACAAGGGGAACTGCTACCTTGGATCTAATCCTTATAAACAGGGAGGAAATGGTTGAGGAGGTAAAAGTGGCTATGACCCTAGGAGGTAGCGACCATGCTATTTTAGAATTTTGGATAACTAGAGGCGGAAGACCTGTGAAGACTCAGACGTCAAGGTTAGATTTCAGAAAGGCAGATTTTAAGGGATTCAGAAAGAGAATTGGAGGGATCCAATGGCTGGATATCCTTAAAGACAAAAATGTCCAGGAAGGATGGGAAATCTTGAAAAATGAAATTCTCAAAGCACAGTTGTTAACAATTCCGAAAAGAGGGAAGAATAGGAAGCATTTAAGGAAACCAGGATGGATGAACACAGAACTTAAGCACATGCTAAAAAGGAAGAAAAAAATGTTTATAAAATGGAAAGAGGGAGGCATATCTAAAGAAGAATATAATGCTGTCTGCAGAACCTGCAGGGCACAAATCAGATTAGCTAAAGCTGAAAATGAATTGAAGCTTGCAAGAGATGTCAAAAGCAATAATAAAGGATTTTGGGGATAGGTCAAAAGTAAAAGAAAATCAAAGATGCTATAGGATTTTTACAGGATGAAAATGATGAAATGGTAAGACAGGATGTTGAGAAGGCTGAACTTTTAAATTCCTATTTTGCATCTGTTTTCTCTCAGAAAGGAAATGTAATATCAACTGTTATTCACTGTCCTATTAAGGGAATAGAAGAATCCAGGATATCTATAAACAGAAAGATAGTGAGGAAACACTTAGCTAACGTAAATGAATTCAAGTCTCCAGGTCCAGATGATTTACACCCCAGAGTACTGAAGGAGATAGCAGAAGACATTTTTGAACCACTCTCCATAATCTTTGAAAATTCTTGGAGAACAGGAGAAGTGCCAGAAGACTGGAGAAGAGCAAATGTTGTTCCTATCTTCAAAAAGGGGAAAGTGGACCCAGGCAACTATAGGCCGGTGAGTCTGACTTCTATACCAGGAAAGATCTTTGAACAAATTATTAAACAACATGTATGTCAGTACCTGGATAAGAATGAAGTGATTAAACAGAGTCAGCATGGGTTTGTAACTAATAAGTCATGTCAGACTAACTTAATTTCCTTCTATGACGGTATCACTGATTGGGTGGATCAAGGAAATGCTGTAGATATAGTATATATTGACTTCAACAAAGCATTTGACAAAGTTTCTCATACAATCCTTATTGAAAATTGACTAAGTATGGAATGGACAAGGCAACTGTTAGGTGGATTCATAACTGGCTTAGTGATCGGACCCAAAGAGTGGTCGTAAATGGCTACACATCCAGTTGGAAGAATGTCTCAAGTGGGGTACCACAGGGCTCTGTCCTGGGCCCTGTATTGTTCAACATCTTTATCAACGATTTAGATGAAGGAATTGAGGGTAAACTGATTAAATTTGCTGATGACACAAAGCTAGGAGGAATAGCAAATACTAGAGAAGAGAGAGAGAGGATTCAAAAAGATATAAATAAACTGGAGAAGTGGGCAGCAACTAACAGAATGGTTTTTAACAGGGAGAAATGCAAAGTACTACATCTGGGCAATAAAAATGAAAAAAGCATATACAGAATGGGAGGAATAGGGCTAAGTGACAGCACATGTGAAAAAGACTTGGGTATACTAATAGATCACAGACTGAATATGAGTCAACAGTGTGATGCAGCAGCAAAAAAGGCAAATGCAATTCTAGGATGTATTAACAGAAGCATACAGTCTAGATCATGTGAAGTCATTATTTCCCTCTACTCCTCTTTGGTCAGACCTCATCTGGAATATTGTGTCCAGTTTTGGGCACCACATTTTAAAAAAGACATCAACAAACTGGAGCAAATTCAGAAAAGAACGACCAGAATGGTGACCGGTCTGCAAACCTTGTCTTATGAGGAAAGGTTGCAGGATTTGGGAATGCTTAGTTTGCAAAAGAGAAGACTGAGAGGAGACTTAATAGCTGTCTACAAATATCTAAAGGGCTGTCACATTGTAGAAGGATCAACTTTATTCTAATTTGCACAAGGAAAGACTAGAAGCAATGGGATGAAACTGAATGGGAGGAGACAGATTAGATATTAGAAAAAACTTTTTGACAGTTAGAGTGATCAATGAGTGGAACAGGCTTCCACGAGAAGTGGTGAGTTCTCCTTCAATGGAAGTCTTCAAACAGAGGCTGGACAGACATCTGACTGGGATGATTTAGCGAATCCTGCTTTGAGCAGGGGGTTGGACCAGATGGCCCAGGAGGTCCCTTCCAACTCTACGATTCTATGATTCTATGATTCTAGGACACAGAAATAATGCAATGGATAAGACAAGTGACGTAAAGCAGAACTATCATTATGGGAGAGGGCTAAACAGTTGCGGCCGTAAATATTGAAACAGTTCATAAATAAGGAGTGTGAAAGTTTTATAGTCTATGATTGAAGTCTGGTTCATGATTGTGATGCCCCCAAATGGTCTGAAAAGCACATTCCTTAGTTGATGTAGAAAGACATAAATCCATGAGACATATTCATTCCGGCATTGAGTGTGTCAAAGGATGTCATAAATTTATACTCCCAGACTCTTCTGTCTCTCTGAGATTTGAAGCTACCTTTCAATACCAGTAATTGTATGTCCATTGTGCTGTGATCAGGAATACAAAAATGTATGGCCACAGGTAGATCCATTCTTTTTTCTTTTATTGTGTGGCGATGAGAATACTGCATCATCATTGCTTGAAGACATCTGTTCAAACAGCCTTCCTAAACAACATTTGACAGTTGGCTTTTGAGAAGACTAGGCAGTGGATAGTGCATTCCCCCTACGGTTCCAATATGTCAGAGACCCCAAGCTGGAGTCACACATAGCGACTCACCAGCGATCCCGACAACGATATCAACGTGTCAGGACGTGCGTCCCTTAGATACCCGATGTGTACGTTAGTTACCAGCTCCCTGCATCAGCGCGCTGATAACTAACGTACACATCGGGTACACATCGGGTATCTAAGGGACGCACGCACGTCCCTTGGATACCCGATGTGTACCTTAGTTACCAGCAGATCGCTGGACTCCCGCCTGTCACACGCAGCGATGCGTACTGGCCAGCGGAAGACCAGCGACAAAAGAAATGTCCAGCGGTTTCCTACAGCGATCAGTGATACCGGCATACTTGTGACTCAGCAGCGATCTCGCTAGCGAGATCGCTGTGTGTGACGGGGCCCTTAGGCCTCATTCCCAAGATTGTTTTTCAGATATGTGCTCTATCCATGTTTTTTTACAGATAAAACACACACCCATTATAGTCCAAATTGCTTTTCAAATATTTGTGTTTGTAACAACCCTGCCGGCATAACTGCAGGGCTTTCCATCTCCCACCAGGCAGATACAGCATCTTACTTACTCTTCCAGGCCATGCTGTGAGTTCTGCTCTCTGCTTGATCCATGCTGTGAGCCTTATGTCTCCTGCCTGCTCTTTGCATACTTCCTGGCTGCGCGCTTAGGGCGGCGGCACCTGCACTTCCTGGTTCTTATAGAGACAATGTGTACCTTCTTAAGGTGTCCCCAGCCAATTGCCAAGAGGCCTCAGGTACTTAAGGCATCCCCACCCATAGGAGGATGCCTGAGCAACAAACTCTTTCAGCCTGTCTTTGGCTACTGAGTTTCCAGGTCCTGTCCTGCTATTTCTCTTGTTCCGCCTTCCAGGGGGCTGCAAACCCTGGCCTGTACCTGTATCTTCTTTTCCGCCTATGAGTAAAGGGTCTGAATACTTATGACCATGTGATATTTCAGTTTTTGTGTTTTAATAAATTTGCAAAAATTTACACATTTCTGTTTTTTTTTCCATCAAGATGGGGTACAGAGTGTACATTAAAGAGAAAAAAATTAACTTTTTTGAATTTACCGAATGGCTGCAATGAAACAAAGAGTGAAAAATTTAAAGGGGTCTGAATACTTTCCATACCCACTGTAAGCCCTTAACTATCACTTGCTAATGCTGTTCTCTAAAGCAGTAAAAACCCATTAGGCCTCTGGTATCAAAACTCAGGTGCATCTACAAAATCTTCAGGATTCACACATTTTGTACGGTTACTCATTGTCATGTGATTTTGATGCTGATTTTTATTTCCCTTATGAACAGTAATTTGTCAAAAGCAAAAATAGTAGGTGTGAACCCATGCTTAGGTTACAACCCTGAACAAATACGACAACAGGGTGGCACATGTTAAGGACCTGAAACTCCTAAACCCGTCATCCAATTTTAATGTGGATACCTTCAAAAGAAAGCTGAAAGTCTGAACTTCAACTGCATCTGAATTGTTTTGTTTAAAATTCATTGTGGTAATGTCTAGAACCAAAATTAGAAAAATGTTGTCTCTGTCCAAATATATATGGACCTAACTGTATGTTTATCAATTAACTAAATACAAAGTGAATGAATAAAATAGAAACCTAAATCAATTCAATATTTGGGGTGATCAACCTTTGTCTTTAAAACAGCATTACATCTTTGTCTAAAACCAGAAGTTTACAGACACTACTGTGTTAGGAACGGCGGAACGCACTAAATAAATAATAAATTGCATTCGCCGCTCGGGGTCCACCCTGCAGAAGGTGTTAACACTGCTGCTGAGTAATGGCAGACGTGCCATATGGCGGTATAACGCGCACGGGTTAAACGCCACCCGATGTGCGCTGAGCGGACTCTGTTAGTTCACAGAGGCGCTGTCACATAAACGCCGAGCCTGTTAGACTCACAGGTCTCAGCTAAATTGCACGCGCGGTATCCGGGCACAGGACACGGGCCAAAGGCTGAGGTCGGTGTCCATCTAGACCTACCGTGCGTGCGGCATCGCTACCGCAGACACTGGTAAGTGCTGCTGACTGCAGCGCAGCGGCAAACCCAGCCGCTATACGATAGTGCCGTGAGACCTGACACAATCGGACGCTAGTGTAGAGGTGCGGTGTGCACAGTGGCCTATGGCTTGCCAGTGACTGGCGCTGACTCTTTCTCTAGTTCCCTATCCACATGCGTAATATCAGAGGGAGGGGAATCTTAATAAGTCAGTCACCAGAATCATACATCCATTACCATTCACACATCTAGCAAGTAAAGTCTATACTAGCGCATGGCCGAGCGGCCATGCGGGCCTTTTATAGCCGGGTGCTGCCGGGACCTTCCAGATCTCTGAGATGGACCAATCAGATCTGGAGAAGGACCTGAGCACGTGACTCCCGACCTCCAATGGGAGATCGTCTCGTGAGCATGCTCAGTGTAGCTGCACAGGAACTTAGTCTCAGGAATGGCTTGCTGCAGAGCAGCATGTGAGTCTCTGGATTCCTGTTGTGTTTCTGCAGGGATCCGACGCCTAACATACTGTATATAAAAGACACATATGCATATTTTTCTCATGAAATCAGAATAAACCTTTCCCGCTTTAGGTCAATTAGGATTACTATAAATATTAATATTTGCCAATTGCCAGAATGCCAGAATGAGAGAGAGAATGTTTTAAGGAATTTTTTATTACTTACTGCAAAGTCAATAGTTTACATACATTTCGTTAGTATTTTGTACCATTGCCCTTAAACTGAATAACTTGGGTCAAACGTTTGGGATATCCTTCCACAAGCTTCTCACTATAGTTGGTCGGAATTTTGGCCCATTCCTCCTGACAAAACTGTTGTAACTGATCCAGGTATGTAGGTCGCCTTGCTCGCACCTGCCTTTTCAGCTTTGTCCATAAATTTTCAATAGGATTGAGATCAGGGCTTTGTGATGGTCACTCCAAAACATCAACTTTGTTATCCTTAAGCCACTTTGTTACCATTTTGTCAGTATGCTTTGTGTCATTGTCCATTTGGAAGACCTATTTCCACCCAAGCTTTACCTTCCTGGCTGATGCCTTGAGATGTTGCTTCAGTATTGCCACATAATCTTTTATCATGATGCCATCTATTTTGTGAAGTGTACCAGTCCCTCCTGCAGCAAAACAACCCACCGGCGCATGAAATCTCATCTCTCGAGATCTTGGTCCCGAGATCACATCTGCGCATGCGAAGGTGGCCATTTTTTACCAGAACCACTGCACACACAGGGAACTGTGGAAATGCCGGGGCTCTGGCCTGTTGCAAAATGTCGGCAGAGCCTTGGGGCAGCGCCGGACACACATGCAGCACCGGCCAGCAACCTCCGGGCACACTGAGAAACCCGGCAGCAGCACAAGACCCCGCAGCAGTACAAGACCCCCGCAGCAGCGGCACACATTGGAGCCCCCCTCATCTCTGAATGCAGCCTGCAGCATCACCCCACTCCTGCCTCCTCCAGCAGCGACTCTGGGACCCCACTACAACGCAGCCACCAACCCCGGTAAGCAATAAGATGCAAGGATTATAAGGGGCACCACCATTTTATTAAAAAAAAAATTCTTATTTTTCTCTTCAAAATTTGTGGTGCGTCTTATAATCCGGAGCATCTTATAAAGCGAAAAATACAGTATATATTGTTATATTATATATTGTCATTTATTTTTCAATTTTTAAAAGGACCAATAATATCACAAGAGTTGTACCACTGCACCATGACCAGACACCATATTACCACCATATAGTGATCTAATAATACTACATACAAGTAATAAAAATGGCCACACCATGACCAGATCACATATTACCACCACATGGTGAACAATAATACCACAAACAAGGAACAAATTCCATCACGCCATGACCAGATCACATATTACCACCACATTGTGACCGAATAATGCCACATACAAGGAACAAATACCGCCACACCATGACCAGACCACATATTACTACCACAGTGACCGAATAATAGCACACACAAGAAACAAATACCGCCACACCATGACCAGACCACATATTACCACCACAGTGACCGAATAATAGCACACACAAGGAACAAATACCGCCATCACCATGACCAGATCATTTATTACCACCACATAGTGACCAAAAACTACAATACTGATCATTAATAAAAAAAACACAACACTAATGTCATTATACACAGGAGATCTGTACTTAGTATACAGTGTCTGTGTGCAGGTAATACAGTGATCACCGGTGACATTATACACAGGAGTTCTGTATACTGTATTGTATCAGTGTACAGGTAATACAGGGATCACCAGTGACATTATACACAGGAGCTCTGTTCTGCCCTCTGAATATAGGGCAAATATGTTTGTATTATGTGCTGGTTTAGTTACAGCACCATCTAGTGGGGGGTGAATTTATAGCTGTGTCTTAAATAGCATTTGCAGCCTGTGTCTTTAACAGAAGTGTTGCACCGTGGGATTGAAGCAATGCATTGTGGGAATGAAGCAATGTATTCTGGGATAAGGAAGATGACATTTTCTTCTGTGTATTTCATAAGGACACACGTGTTTATCTGTCCTCCTGTAACTCCCCTACTTGAGTTTGTTATCCTGGTAAAGCATATCTGATAAGATTGATATCTTTCTTGCCATGCAGTTTGTTCAGCGATGTTATTAGCTGTATGGGAGACAGTGCACAGCAGATGTAATTAGACACCTGTGTATTTCTATGTAAAGTTTGCATCACACTGTATACTTCCTGTAATTGTGTTAGCTGTGTGATCATCTGCCCAATACTTACCCATGTCATTTGTATTCTTTATAGTTTTACCGCATGTTCTATACTCTTCACCAATAAAGAAGTTAGACTACAGAGAACAATCTGCTTATTTGGAAGACAGAGCAGTGGTTTATGCTGCATGCTAGAGTGCACACCGTGTCAATGTGTATGAAGGCAGAACAAACTCTGTATATAGTATAAGTGTAAGTGTACAGATAACACACTGACTCACTGGTGACATCTCTAGTTGAAGTCTTTCACCTTTGCTTTTCTCCTTCATCTAGTTCAGACCACCATCACTTCTTCCAGCCAGGATTCATCTCTGCTGAAAAGAACACAGTTATCTAGAGCACATTCCCCAATTTTTTCCCAACCTCTATACTATGCCAGATGAAGAAAAAAGTGACCATGTCACCCTTTACAGTAGTAGGACCTGTCTTCCCCAAACTGAAAACAGTAATCTCAAAAATAATATCCTTTAATTAGCCCCTACAGTAATAATATCCCACATTATGGACCCCACATGTCCTCCATGTGTACACCCATTCTGCCTCATGTCTCTCCATATTTCCCCCACAGTCATCCATAATAGTATAATGTAGCCCCATAGTATAGTGCACCCCATAGTATAATGCAGCCCCATAGTATTATAATGCATCCCATAATATAATGCTCCCCCATAGCAGTATAATGCACCCCATAGTATAACGCAGCTCCATAGTAGTATAATGCAGCCTATAGTATAGTGCACCCACATAGCAGTATAATGCACCTTATAATATAATGCACCCCATAGTAGTACAGTGCACCCCCATAGTATAATGCAGATCCATAGTATTATAATGCACTCAGCCCCATAGTAGTATAGTGCACCCCATAGTAGTATAATGCACCCCATAGTAGCATAATGCATCCCATAGTATGGTGCACCCATATAGTATAATGCACCCACATAGTATAATGCACCCCCATAGCAGTATAATGCAGCCCCTCTGCCTTTGGATTGGAGACCCCGCAGCGTGACGTGGGGTCCCGATCATTGCCATGATGAGCGGATATCATCTTGATGACATCCAGGTCACCAGCGCTAGGAAACTTGTTGATCATGTGCAGTGCATGATCAGCAAGTCTCTCTGTCAGTGCAGTGCTGACAGCTTCTATGGCATGCAGATGCTGTTTCATCTGCATGCTATAGAAGCGATCAGCCTGCAAATAAATGATTGTCCCATAGTGGGACAAAGTAAAAAAGTTAGGAAAATGTAAAAAAGAAATTTTAAATAATTGTAAAAATATTTAAAAAAATAAAAAATAATAAAAAAAATCAATATATATTCTGTTACTAAATAAATATTTGAGTGAAAAAAAATAAACAATAAAAGTACACATATTTGGTATCGCCATGTCCGCAATGACCCAAACTATAAAACTGTCATACTAGTTAACCCCTTTAGTGAACACCATTAAAAAAAGGCAAAAAACAATGCTTTATCATCATACCACCAAACAAAAAATGGAATAAAACATGATCAAAAACATGGATATAAATAAACATGGTACCTCTAAAAGCAAAAAATAAGCTGCCATACAGCTCCATCAGTGGAAAAATAAAACGTTATAGCTCTTGGAATAAAGCGAAGCAAAAATAGTTTTTTCTAGAAATTAGTTTTTATTATATAAAAGCGCCAAGACATGAAAAAAAATATAAATGAGGTAATGGCTGTAACAGTACTGACCCAAATAATAAAACTGCCTTATTAATTTTACCACACATGGAACAGTATAAACTCCCTCAAAAAAGAAATTCATGAATTGCTGGTTTTTGCTCATTCTGTCTCCCAAAAATCGGAATAGAAAGCTATAAAAAAAAGTCATGTGCCCGAAAATTGTTCCAATAAAAACATGAACTCATCCTGCAAAAAAGCAAGACCTCACATGACTCTGTGGGCCAAAATATGGAAAAATTATAGCTCTCAAAATGTGGTGATACAAAGCTATTTTTTGCCATAAAAAGCGTCTTTCAGCGTGTGACAGCAGCCAAACATAAAAACCCACTATAAGGCCTCTTTCACACATCCTGATATTTCCGGTACCGTGTGTGTAATACTTGCGGCACAAGTGTGGCATTTGTGTGCCGCATCAGAACTAAACGGACGGGCTCCAGGGAAGAAGTGTTATAGTAAGCGCTGTTCCCCGGCGCAGGGTACTCTCATCATTCACCCCTGCTCTGCCGACCATCGGCACAAGCAGGGGAGAATGATGAGAGTTAGGCCGGAGTCACACTAGCGATAAAATCGGACGAATGCAATGCGATAAAAAATCGCATTGCATTCGTCCCAATGTTATTCTATGTTGCTGCTCTCATCATGCATTTTTTTATCGGATCCGTTCCTCGGACCGAGACAATCGCAGCATGCTGCGATTGTCACCGATTTTCGGATCGGATTCGACAATGCAAGTCTGTGGATGCGATTAAAAAACTCATTGAAAACGCACCACAAGTGTGAATTGCGATTAAATCTCAAGACTTCTCCTGGTCACAGGAAAGAACGTCAGGCATTAGCATTGGATGACAATTTGATGCTTAGATGCGAATAAAATCAGTTCATCACCGGAAAATGGGATGACAGACGGATCCCTGGACAAGAATTCTTTGTGCGATTTCGTACCGTTAAAATGGGACCGATTTTTTATTCATTGTGTGTGACTCCAGCCTTACATTTAAGTAATAAAGGAGACAGCAGGAGCGGTGGATGGGAGTATTCATCTTCCGCTCGTGCGCTGTTAATAAATACGGTAATTAAAAATAAAACAGCGTGTGTTCCCCGCTATTTTTGATAACCAGCCTGACAAAACTCACAGCTGGGGGCTGCAACTCTCAGCTGTCAGCTTCAGCAAGGCTGGTTATCAAGAATTTGGGTCCCCACACTGTTCTTTTAATTATTTAAATAAATAATTTTAAAAAAACGGCGTGGGGTCCTTCCCATTTTTGACAACCAGCCTTGGTAAAGCAAACAGCTGGAGGCTGGTATTCTCAGGCTGGTAAGGGGCCATGGATATTGACCCCCCCAGCCTAAAAATAACAGCCCGCAGCAGCCCAGAAAAGGCACAGACTCCTTTATTAGTCTCAATTAAATCATATTTACTACCTCACCTAATCCCAGCAAAGCTCTCGATCTCCTGTAATAAAAATAAAATAACCAACAATATACCATACCTGTCCGTCATAGTGTCCCATACAGCAGTCCATGTCTGAGAGATAATTAGTTTTCAACCTAGACGGTGCCAAGTTGCGACGGTCCCGGCTGAAAACCATGGGTGAATGAGCTGCGTTCACAGCCTCCGGTCACTGGGCTCCAGCCCCAGCTGGGCTGAGCTATGATCAGATCCCCACTAGCACTGTGAGCGCCCACGGCTCAAGGTGCTAGCAGGGATCTCACCAAAGTCACCGCAGCTCAGCTCAACTGGGAACAGAGCCCAGTGACCGGAGGCTACCTCTATGACGTCACCCTCGGTTACTGACGCTGCATTGCCAGCTGGGCTGAGCTGTGGTGAAATCGGTGAGATCCCCGCTAGCACTGTGAGCCATGAGCGCTCATTGTGCTAGCAGGGATCTGATCGTAGCTCAGCCAGGCTGTGAACGGAGCCCAGTGACCGGAGGTAACCTCTATGATGTCACCCCTGGTCACTGATGTTGCATTCCCAGCAGCTCATTCACCAGTGGTTTTCAGCCGGGATGGTCGCATCTTGGCACATCTAGGTTGACAACGAATTATCCCCCAGACATGGTTACTGCGTGGGACACTACGATGGACATGTATGGTATATTGTTGTTTTTTTATTTTATTTTTATTACAGGAGATCAAGGGCTTCGCTCAGATTAGGCGAAGTTGTAAGTATGGTTTAGTTGAGATTAATAAAGGAGTCTGTCATTTTTTTCAAATAAAGGACATTATTCTGGCTGTGTCTTTATTTACAATACAAATATAGGATTAGTAATGAATGGGTGTCTTTTAGACGCCTCTCCATTACTAAGCCGTGGGCTTGATGTCACCTTGACATCAACCCCACAAATATTACCCCACTTGCCACCGCTACAGGGCAAGTGGGAAGAGCTGGGCAAAGCACCAGAATTGGCATATCTAATAGATGTGCCTTTTCTGGGCAGCTGTGGGCTGCTATTTTTAGGCTGGGGGTCAATATCCATGGCCTCTTACCAGCCTGAGAACACCAGCCCCCAGCTGTGAGCTTTAACAAGACTGGTTGTTAAAAATGGGGGGGGGGAACGCCATGCCGTTTTTTAAATTATTTATTTAAATAATTGCCAAAACAGCGTGGAGACTCCTCTATTCTTGATAACCAGCCTTGCTGAAGCTGACAGCTGAGGGTTGCAAACCCCAGCTGTGAGTTTTGTTTGGCTGGTTATCAAAAATGGGGGGAACCCAAGCTGTTTTTTTAAATTACCGTATTTATTAACAGCGCAGGAGTGGCAGATGAATACTCCCATCCCCCGCTCCTGCTGTCACTGTTATTAGCAGCAGCATGAGTAGGCTGATGGAAGTTATAGTCCCATCAGTCGCCGTCTGCTGTCTCTTTTATTACTTAAATGTAACTCTCATCATTCTACCCTGCTCGTGCTGATCACTGGCAGAGTAGGTGAGAATGATGAGAGCTGTGTTCAGCACCTGGCGCCAGGGAACAGCAATAACTGTAACGCTCCTTCCCAAGCGCTGATGCATGTCACATGGATGATATCAATGTGTGTTATGTGTATCCATGTGTGCGGGACGTTTTATGGACCATCCTGACATTAAAAAACAGACATGTCAGCGTGTTTTGTCCACAGACACATGATCTGTGGAAATACACTGACATGTGCACAAACCCATTCACTTCAATAGGCAAATAGCGCTCCATTCCTCTTGAGTCTCTCCGCATGGCTAAGTAGTACTGTACAGCCACATATGGGGTATCGCCACGTTCAGTAGAAATTGTGGGACAAATTTTTTTGCCATTTCTACCCACTTTTTATGTGAAAATGTAAAATCTTTGGCTAAAACAAAATTTTGGTGGTAAAAATGTAGTTATTTTGTGTTCACTGCACAATTATATAAAATTCTGTGACACACCCATGGTGTCAATATGATCACTGCTCCCCTAGATGAATTCATTGAGAGGTGTAGTTCGCAAAATGTGGTCACTTTTGGGGGATTCTGCTGTTTTGGCACCTCATGGGCTCTCCCAGTGGGTCATGGCACCCAGGGCCGGTTTTAGGCAAAGTGGGGCCCTAGGTAAAGTTTAAAATGGGGCCCAAATGCTAACATATTACACATCACACAGAAGCATTTCGGTTGTATTTACATGCGCTAGTTCAGGACGCTCAATGAGTGTGATCAACAATATTGAAGTCGTTCAACACTTGTTTCCTTGCCTCTTTCCACCATCTGAGAAAGAATGATGGGAACAGAATAATGACTAACAGATCACCATACAGTATCATGTTATCAGCAGCACATCTACAGTTTACACCCCATAGTCCTCCATTTAATATAATGTCCCCATAGTCCTCCATATTGTATAAAACACTCCCTATAGCCCTCCATATTGTATAATACACTCCCTATAGTCCTCCATATTATATAATGTGCCCCATAGTCCTCCATATAGTATAATATACTCCCCATAGTCCTCCATATTGTATAATACAATCCTCATAGCCCTCCATATATTAAAATACACTGCTCAGTCCTCCATATAGTATAATACACTCCTCATAGTGCTCCATATAGTAAAATACACCACCAGTCATCCATGTAGTAGAATTCACTTCCCATAGTATAATGCACTCCATAGTTCTTCATATAATGTATTCCCCATAGTATTTGATACAGTATAATGCAGCCCACATATAGTATAATGCAGCCACCCCATAGAGCATAATGCAGCCACCCCACAGAGTATAATGCAGCCCCGCCATACAATATAATGTAACACCCATAAAATATAATACAGCCCCCCCTCTTATAGTATAATGCAGCCACCCCTTAGAGCATAATGCAGCTACCCCACAGGGTATAATGCAGTCGCTCTACAGCATATAATGTAAATCCCCATAGAATATAATGCAGCCCCTCCATAGAATATATGGCAACCCCCTCATGGAGTATAATGTAGCCCTCCTCATATAGTATAATGCAGCCCCCATAGAATATAATGTAGCCCCCTTATAAAGTATAATAAAGCCCCCATACAATATAATCTAGCCCCCATAGAATACAGTGTAGCCCCCTCATAGAGTATGATGCTATCACCCCCATAGCATATAATATAATACAGCCAATCATAGAATATAATGTAGCCCCAAATAGAATATAATACATCCCACCTCCCCATAGAATATAATGTAACCTCCCATATTATATAACATAGCCTCCCCCATAGAATATAATGTAAAATGTACCCCCCTTGGTATATAACACAGCCGCATAGTATATAGCACAGCACCACATGGTATACAGCCCAGTCCCACATGGTATATAGCTCAGCCCCACATGATATATAGCCCAGCCCCACTTGGTATATAGCCCAGCCCCACATGGCATATAGCCCACCATGGAATATAGCACAGCTCACCATGGTATATAGCACAGTACCACATGGTATATAGCACAACACCACACAGTATATAGCACAACACCACACAGTATATAGCACAGCCCCACGTGGTATATAGCACAGCACCACCATAGTATATAGCACAGTACTACCATGGTATATAGCACAGCCATCATGGTATATAGCTCAGCATGGTATATAACCCAGCACCACATGGTATATAGCCCAGCATGGTATATAGCACAGCACTACATGGTATATAGCCCAGCATGGCATATAGCCCAGCACCACATGGTATATAGCCCAGCATGGTATATAGCCCAGCATAGTATATAACCCAGCATAGTATATAGCCCAGTATAGTATATAGCCAAGCAGCACATGGTATACAGCCCAGCATGGTATTTAGTACAGCACCACATGGTATATAGCCCAGCACCACATGGTATACAGACCAGCATGGTATATAGCCCAGCACACCACATGGTATATAGCCCAGCACCACATGGCACATAGCCCAGCATGGTATATAGCCCAGCATGATATATAGCCCAGCATGGTATATAGCCCCCCCAGAATGGCCCCACAGTCCAGTACTCACTGATATACTTAAAGAAAAACACTCCTCACGTTCTCCCCGTGCCCGCGCTGCTCCCGAATCCTGTCTCCTTCTCTGCCTGGTACACAGTGAGTGCGTGATGGCGTCATAGCGCACCCGCTGTGTCAGAGGCAAAGTGGGGATTGATGGGAGAGGGAGCGTCAGCTGACGCTTTCTCCTCCATCATTGCTGTGAACTGTACCGGTGTCTATGACGCCAGTATAGTTCAATGCAGCGGCGGGGGGACTCGACGCTGGAGGCAGGCGGGACCCACTGCCTCACAGGGGTCCCATAGCGGCTGTGTGATGTGCTGCTAGCTAGGGGCCCCTGGGGGAGCGGGGGCCCTAGGCAGCTGAATGGTCAGCCTGCCCCTAACGCTGGCCCTGATGGCACCTGCAATCCATAACAGTAAAATCTGGTGCTCCTTTTCTTTTGAGCTCAGCCATGCACCCAAACAGTGGCTTACCTCCACATATGGGGTATCAGAGTACTCAGGACAAATTGCACAACAACTCTTAGGGTCCAATTTCTCCTGTTACCCTTGGGAAAATAAAAAAAATTGGGGGAAAAAAGATAATTTTTGTGAAAAAATGTGATTTTATTTTTACGGCTCTATGTTTTAAACTTCTGTGAAGCATTTGGGGGTCCAAAGTGCTCACCACACATCTAGATAAGTTCCTTAGGGGGTCTAGTTTCCAAAATGGTGTCACTTGTGGGGGGTTTCCACTGTGTAGGCACATCAGAAGCTCTCTAAACACGACATGACATCCGATCTCAATTCCAGTCAATTTTGCATTGAAAAGTCAAACGGCGCTCATTCCCTTCCGAGCTCTGCCATGTGCCCAAACAGTGGTTTACCTATACATATGGGGTAGGAGCATACTCAGGACAAATTGCACAACAGCTTGTGTTCCAATTTCTCCTGTTACCCTTGGGAAAAAAAATTGGGGGCAAAAAGATCATTTTTGTGAAAAAAATATGATTTTTTATTTTTACGTCTCTACGTTATAAACTTTTGTGAAGCACTTGGGGGATCAAAGTGCTCACCACAAATATAGATAAGTTCCTTAGGGGGTCTAGTTTCTAAAATGGTGTCAATTGTGGGGGGTTTACATTGTTTAGGCACATCAGGGGCTCTTCAAACGCGACATGGTGTCCGAACTTAATTCTAGCCAATTTTGCGCTGAAAAAGTAAAACGACAATCCTTCCCTTCCCAGCTCTGCCATGTGCCCAAACAGTAGTTTACCCCCACATGTAGGGTGTCAGCTTACTTAGGACTAATTGCACAACAACTCTTAGGGTCCAGTTCCTCCTGTTACACTTGGGAAAATAAAAAATTGTTGGCGAAAAAATCATTTATATGAAAAAATATTTACAGCTCTACCAGTGTACTCAGGACAAATTGCACAATTTTTGTGCTCCAATTTCTCGTTACCCCTGGTAAAATAAAAAAAATGGATCTGAAGTAAAATTTTGTGAAAGAAAGTTAAATGTTGATTTTTTTTAAACATTCCAACAATTCCTGTGAATCACCTGAAAGGTTAATAAACTTCATGAATGTGGTTTTGAGCACCTTCAGGAGTGCACTATTTAGAATGGTGTCACTGTTGGGTATTTGCTATCATATAGACCCCTCAAAGTGACTTCAAATGTGACGTGGTCCCTAAAAAAAATGGTGTTGTAAAAATGAGAAATCGCTGTTTAACTTTTAACCCTTATAACTTCCTAACAAAAAACAACTTTGTTCCAAAATTGTGCTGATGTAAACGTAATGTTACTTATTAAGTATTTTATGCTACATATCTCTGTGATTTAAGGGCATGAAAATTCAAAGTTGGAAAATTGCGATATTTTTGCCAAATGTCCATTTTTTTCACAAATAAACGCAAGTCATATCAAAGAAATTTATTGACTATCATGAAGTACAATACGTCATGAGAAAACAAGGTCAGAATCACCAGGATCCATTGAAGCGTTCCAGAGTAATTACCTCATAAAGGGACAGTGGTCAGAATTGTAAAAATTGGCCAGGTCATTAACATGCAAACCATACTTGGGGTTAAAGGGGTTAAAAGGGATTTTCCAGGCTTGGGACTCAAGTATGCAGCTACTCTATGTAACGGTGTATGCATTTGTCAGCATTCTCCAGGAGCGAGCAGGCAGTTGTGTGACCGCAAGTACGTGATTTGTCTCTCTCCGACCACATTTTGGCTTGATGTGTCTGGCCTCGCTCAAAAAAAAATTCATTACTCAAGGCTGTGCCCATCTAGTCAGAATGTGAACAGGAGTGCGCAAATCACATACTTGCGGTCACATAACTGCCTGCTCACTCCTGGAGAATTGCGCACACAGCGCTATGTGAGGATTCACGTGAAGAATTCTGTATCACACAGAGTGACTACAGACTTTAATCCCAACTCTGGATAACCCCTTTAACTTGTAATAAAAGATATAGGGCTTCATGCACATGTGGATCCATGCACGCTACATGTCACATGTGTATGAAGCCCAATATCTTGCTCTTTTCTTACCTGGGACATGCCTTTAATAAAACTACAGATTTTTTTAGTGGGGGTGTACTGAGGCTGGTGCGCTCACTGTTACAAGTCAGGACTCAGAGAAAGAGTCAAGGGCAGCGTGCTGTGGTTATCTGACCTCTGTCTCTACGTACCTTTACGCAGGCCAGATGCACACAGCAATGTTCAGGACCATGAAAAGCTCCACCTTCCTCTCTGTCTCCCTCTGAATTGTTATGCTATGCTGGCTGCATCATGGCCACTCCGCCCTCCGCTCCACCTCCTCTCCGCCCCCCTCTGAACACTTATGCTGGCCACACCATGGCCACTGTGCCCTCTGCTCCGCCTCCTCTATGCCCCCTCTGAATGCTTATGCTGGCTGCACCATGGCCACTCCGCCTCCTCTCCACCTCCCTCTGATACTTTAAGGCCCTTTTACATTTAGCGATGCACCAGCGATCCGACCCGGTCAAGATCGCTGGTGCATCGCTAAATGATTGCTAGTGAGCTGTCACACAGGCAGATCTCACAGCGATGCAGCAGCGACGCAGCGCACTATACTCACCTTTCACACACAGCGATCCTGACGTCCTCCCGCCCGCCTCCACGCGTCGCTCGTCGTCACAGCAGGAAGCCCCAGCAGGAAGCTGACGACGAGAAATTGAGCCGGACATTCTCGCGCGATCAGCGATGGACAGCGGGGGAGCCGGTCGGAGGTAAGTATCACACATAGTGATATCGCTAGCGATATCGCTATGTGTAAAACCCCCTTTACTCTGGCTGCACCATGGCCACTCTGCCTTCCGCTCCACTTCCTCTCCACCTCTCTGAAGGCTTATGCTGGCCGAACTATGGCCGCTCCACCTTCCGCTACGGTTCCTCTCCACACCCCACTGAATGCTTATGCTGGCCGCACCATGGCCGCTCTGCCTCCTCCCAACCCTCCTCAGACTCCTCACTACACGCTGTATTGCTACCTGGCCTGCACGCTCCGGAGTGCTGTGGCTACTGGAGCATTTGTTCTAGTCTGTTTGCTTGTGCCTGTCGACGGGACGGACAAGCACAAGCAAAGGACCGGATGTGGCCCGCGGGCCGCAGTTTGCCCAACCCTGTATTACACGATGAATAAGTGCTTGCCTGTATTCCCCAACAATGAGATCACCATTAATTATGACCAAATCTCCAATTTCATTTGTTAGTTAGGGACCAAGGAAAGAAGCAGATGTTTTAGGGTGCATTTTTTCTGGTTCAGCAGCCAGAGCAACAGTCAACTGGTTGTTTACCAATGTTCATAACTTCAACAGAGTTGTGCCTGTCCCTACATAATGTTTCTAGGTGAGCACGTTCCTTTCTGATTCTTAATTCATTCCAAATAATGGTAATACGTTGTGTTGCACCCCATTCCTTATTTGCAACTTCATTTGTTGAAATGCAGCCCCAGACTTAGAAGGAACCTCATCCATGTTTCACTTTGTTCTGATGAAAGTCATTATTGCACTTTCTTCAGTGTTGCCCATTTCTTGGTGTCCTCAATGTTGATAAATACAGGTTGATCCTTATCCATCATACACTATGAGCAGAAAGCCATTTTATTGGCTCCAAGTTTATTCTGCAGCAGGACAATTACCCCAAACATACAGCAAATACCATGAAGACCTTTTTCTTAGTTGTATGGAAGAACAAGGAGTCCTGGAAGCGATGATATGGCCCCACAGAGGTCTGATCGCAGCCTCATCAAGGTTGACTGCGATTACATAAAGAGAAATACAGATTTGTACAAGCCTACATCCATAGATGTTTAGTTCACCAAGATGCTAGGAACAACCTCCCTGCCGAGTTCCTTCAAAAACTGTGTGTAAGTGTACCTAGAAGAATTGCTGCTTTCAAGCTGGTTTGAAGCTATAGTCCAGTCACATGAAATGTTGATGTCATTTAGAATTCTTTTTGTTCATGCACTTTGTGTTTTGTTAATTGATGAAAAGAAAAAATTGACACTTCTATTTTTAAAAGCAAATTTTTGCATATTACTGTTGTAAGGTAGCGCTTGTTATTCAGGTTGGGGATACTCGCTTTGCAGCCAAATAACCAGGTCCGGCACGGGTTTTTCATAAAACATTAACATAGTCCATGCGGTTTATTAGGCATCATAAACCAAAGCAGCAACAGGCTTTTCACATCAAAGCAGCATAACGTTCATGACAGAGCTCCGCTCTGTTAACCCTGTGGTCACACAGGCTGTGTTATGTCCGGTATGCAGGTTCTCGCCTAAACACAGTTAGCTCACCCTCTTCGGGTTACCTTCTTAGCTGCTTCACACTGCAGATGTCCGTTCCCTCCTGGAACTGTCAGACATGCGCAGCCATTACACACAGCGTCCACACGTGCTGTTCTGGAAGGCAGCCACATCTTTCAGCCGTCTGCCTGACGAGACCTTCCATACGGACCAACCGGGTCCAAGCATTCCCTCATGTGACCTACCCTGGTCACCTTATATGGTCCATAGCCACGCCCACCAGATCACATGGCTATGACCTCATCACAGGTCCTACAACCATTCACACACATACTGTTCACTATGGGCGTTTTAGACACATGCCCCTGGGTGGATTTGTAGGTGGTTAATCCCACCCATCTCACCAACCACCTGAAGGCTTCTCCCTGACACATTAGAACAGAACATCAGCAGTAGCCCTGCTGATCAACACATAATCAAGCCTTCATCCCAAGGCCACCCACCTTGGGAAAAATAACGGTCATTTAGGATCCTGCTCCTATTACTACCCTGGATATGGCTATTTGCCTGTCCTGGGACACCCACAAAGCGCCCCCTAGCGGACACAGTGGAAATTACACCAAACTGTATATACAAGTTATCATGTACAATAAGGGCTCCAAAAGAGCAGCATGACGACTTTATTACACCTCTGCATAACTCTACTTTCATACAGAGACAAACAAAAAAATTTTCTCAAAGAATTCATGCAAATGCAACAGAAATAAATTGTGACATGTGTACCCAGATTTTGTTTTTGGGGTACATTATTATACCCTTGAACCATTGTTGATAGGTAGAAAATTGTGTTATTTGGACTTTAAATTGTAATTGTTATATTTTGTATATTTTATTGCAAAAGTGAAAAATGGAAGGAGCCTAATACCAATACACAAAATTGTTCTGCTATATTTTCATTGTCTCTGATTCAATTAGAATATGTTCTGTTTATTCTCCATATGACACAGATCTTGTTTCCGCATATGTAAATCAGGGCATTAATTTTAGTTTGAATCATTTTGATATTACACAGAACTGCTATTCTAACCGGAAACAATACATTTAATTCTCTCCTGCACTCATTGCTAAATCCAATTATATTCTTCATAGGGTTGCTTGCAGCAGCTGATAGTAAGCACTGTCCCAACCCTTTCAATTACCAAACTGTGACAAAGAAATCTAAAATAACATGAATAACAACAAATTATGTCTTACATCAGTGACGACCATCCACATATTTCCCCTTTCCTTAAAGTCTACTTTAGGGAACACGTGTTTAAAGAGGTTGTAATTTTTTTAAGGGGTTGTCACAGGTGTAACACCTGTCCACAGGTTTTGTGATGTATTGCAATTTGCCATTTAATGAAATGGAGCTGATCTGCAGATTCAGAGACAAATGTGTGTTTGTGTGTGAGTCACCTGTAAAAGGGAGAAAAAGACCAATACAAAAATAGGTGTGCACACCTGGTAAATAATCTTAGAATACAAAACTTTATTTCATAACTGTGGATACACAAGTGTGGCGCCCCTGAGGCTCAGTCGCCACCGAGGTACTGCACCTTCTCCTAAGGTGTAGTGCCCCACCATCCTGGTAAGTTGGGAACTCCTTTCCACACTCCAACACCTGCATCCCACACACAGGATAGTTCAACAGGGCCACATTGCAGCTTCAGGCTCAGAGGGTAGCAGAGCACCCTTCGTGGAACCCTGCTTCGTAACACGAGATGTGCTGGGAGGTGGGTGGAGTTAGCTATAAAAGAGGGGGAAAGTATTGAATTACAGGTCAGTCGGTCAGAAGGACTGATGACGTCAGTCTGTTAAGAGGGCAGGCGGAGTAGGACAGAACAGTCAGTCACTCTGTGAGGAGTGAGGATCCCTGGAAGAAGGGATGGAGGAAGGATTGCTGCAGCTGCCTCAGTAATCTGAGCCAGCTGGCATGGGAAAGGAAGAGAAGGAGAAAGACGTAGAACTGTAACCTAAGTTTCCATAGAGAGTGAAGGACAAGTACGGAATGAAGGAGAAGAGAACAGAGAGGAGACGTGGGTTGAGAGAGTACCTTGCCTATAGGTTCTCTGCGCAAGGCCAGGGCCCGGTCCCCGAGGTTGTATGGACACTTATGGTTCTGTAGCAGACACCGGTGGAGTAGTTGGCTGTAAATGCACTACTCCCATCCAAGACTTGGGATACAACAGCAACTGAATAGAGAGCCGGGATCCAGGAGGTCCCCGAGCAGGCTTCAGCTGTCTGTCATACAAGCAGAGATCTAGGAACATCTGAAGAGAGGCATTCCAGGGTAACTAAGTACTGGAGTGCTTCGCACTTAAAGGCACATTGGAGGAGTCGTTCAGGATAGGTACATGTTGGCGGAGTGTTGGAGAGGAGAACCCTGACTTGCCCGGGAGGCTGATTGAGTCTCATCCCCGGAGGACACGGCACGGAGGCAGGCACCTGTGTGTACCAAGAACTGTGAGTAAAGCTTTGAAACTGCGAGCCTGGTGTCCTCCATTCATTCGTGCGCAACACCTTCAGCACCACTACATCTGGGCATCAGCATCCACACTGCCCGCGCCTCCTGATCCATTGCACCTACACTGCCCTGGGACTACAGCTCCACCTGTGGGGAGCTACACCATCCTGGCTGCACCACACCATCAGTCCCAGCGGATCTGTATGCAGCGTTGGCCTAACATCTTACTTGCCAAACACCACGGGTGGCGTCACAAACTATTCCTATAAACTATTACACTACAACCACCATTTTATTGGGCGCCCAGGACCATGGACCGGGTCACCGCCAGTGCAGCACGTCCCCCCCCTGACACCAGCCCGGTACCGAGTACCCCGCAGCCCTGGGAGGGCGACCCACCAGCCTATTAAAAATATTTAAAAACATGTAAAACACAACACAATCATCATCCAACACCCCTGGTACTATATCAAATGCCTAAATGGCCACAAATGTATTAAGGAGCAATAAACAATATTTGTAAGAATCTTGATTGGTATATACATATATTCACCCCTATGTAGAATGGAAATAATAATCATGCAGGATAGAGGTCACACATAGACCGGGTAACATGTGCTGTATATATACAGTGCGGGATTTTGTAAGTTTGCCCACTAACAAAGACATGGACAGTCTATAATTTTAAGGGTAGGTTAATTTTAACATTGACAAGTAGAATATCAAAAATAAAATCCAGAAAATCACATTGTATAAATTATATAAATTTGCATTTTGCAGTGAGAAATAAGTATTTGATCCCCTACCAACCATTAAGCGTTCTGGCTCCTACAGACCAGTTAGACTCTCCTAATCAACTTTTTATCTGCATTAAAGACAGCTGTTTACATAGTCACCTTTATAAAAGACTCCTGTCCACAGACTCAATTAGTCAGTCAGATTCTAACCTCTACAACATGGGCAAGACCAAAGAGACTTGGCTACAAAACCATACATAAGAGAGAAGAGTGAGAAGTAGACAACTGTTGGTGCAATAGTAAGAAAATGGAAGAGATTAAAAATGACTGTTGACATCGATCTGGGGCACCATGCAAAATCTCACCTCGTGGGGTATCCTTGATCATGAGGAAGGTGAGAGATCAGTATAAAACTACGCAGGTGGAAGTTGATGCTTTCAAGTCAGCTGGGACCACAGGCACCAAGAAAACCATAGGTAGTACATTAAGCCGTAATGGGAGAATAGATGGAGAGATGTAACGTAAAATCCTGAGTGACAACCTCCTTCCCTCCACCAGGATATTAAAAAATGGGTCATGACTGGGTCTTCCAGCAAGACAATGACCAAAAACATACAGCTAAAGCAACAAAGGAGTGGCTAAATAAAAAGCACATTAAGGTCATGGAGTGGCCTAGCCAGTCTTCAGACTTAATCCCATAGAAAACTTATGGAGGGAGTTGAAGCTCCGAGTTGCCAAGCGACAGCCTCAAAATCTTAATGATTTAGAGATGATCATCAAAGAGGAGTAGACCACAATTCCTCCTGACATGTGCGCAAACCTCATCATCAACTACAAAAAAGTCTGACTGCTGTGCTTGCCAACAAGGGTTTTGCCACGAAGTCTTAAAGGAAACCTGTCATCCCCCCAGGGCGTTTTTAACTAAAAGAGCCACCTTCTGCAGCACTAAGTCTGCACTCTATGAAGGTGGCTCCTCTGTTTCTGATCCCCAGTAACGCCGAAATATTGACTTTTATAAATAGGTCCCCATACCTGTATTCAGTCCCATAGGTATGGTGTGTCCCCCTATGTCAATCGCCTCCCAGCCGTCCATCATCCCCCTGTTGCGTCCCTGTGCCGCCTCCCAGCCATCCATCATGCCCTGTGTTGCGTCCCTGCGCCGCCTCCTCCTGTGTTGCTGTTGGCGTTACATGCCGGCGGGCACCTGCGCTGTGCCAACAGTTCTCGGGTTGGAAACTGACATCAGGCTATCGCGCCTGCGTGTTTCTCAGGCGCCAGATTCCCAGCCCTGCAGTGTGAATACATCATAACACACTGTGGGGCGGGATCTGGGGCCTCCCAAACACGCATGCGTGATAGCTTGATGTCAGTTCCCGGGCAGCGCGCACTGCGCATGCCTGAGAACTGTTGGCACAGCGCAGGCGCCTCCCGGTATGTAACGCCAACAGCAACACAGGATGAGGCGGCGCAGGGACACAACACAGGGGCATGATGGATGGCTGGGAGGTAGCGCAAGGATGCAACAGGGGGATGATGGATGGCTGGGAGGCAGCTGATACAGGGGGACACACCATACCTAAGGGACTCAATACAGGTATGGGGACCTATTTATAAAAGTCAATATTTTGGCATTACTGGGGATCAGAAACAGAAGAGCCCCCATCACAGAGTGCAGCCTTAGTGCTGCAGAAGGTGTCTCTTTTAGTTAAAAATGCCCTGGGGGGTGACAGGTTCCCTTTAACATGGGAGCCTAATGCAATCAACTCTCCCCGGAGAACCACCTTATGTGTTTCACAAATGAAAGTAGTAGTTTCTCCTTCTAAGATATTTTCTCTGAAAAATCTAGCAATAGAAACATTCAATTGTTATAGGTGGGCCGAGTTATCCAATAAGGACTCATTCCCACCATGTCGGAGAAGTTCAGGGAAGGGAGGCGATTCGCAATTTCATGAAAATTGGGGTATGGTCCGAAATTGTGATAAGGCATATTGAAATGTCTAAAATTAGTGAGATAGCTGAAGTTTGCACCATTAGATAGTCTAATCTTTGATACGAATTATGTGGCATTGAATAAAAGTAGTAATGTTTTGGAGTAGGGTGGGAAATTCTCCATGGGTCGATCAGATTAAATGAATTCAGTTTATTTAAGAGGTTTCTCCTCTCTTTTTGTGGAATAGAGAACTTGCCATTAGATGCATCTAGATTCGGATGTAATGTTAGATTCAAGTCTCCCCCCTAAGATCAAGAGGCCTTCTTTGAACAGTGCAAGGGTGTCCAAAATCGTAGACAACCATTGCGCCTGTCCAGTGTTCGGTGCATACAGATTCCTGAATGTAATCAATGTATTAGCTAAGAAACCCTTTACAAAGCTATACCTTCCCTCCGAACCCGTGAGGTAGTCTTATAAAGTGAAGGGTAGTCCCTTCTTGAAGGCGATATTAACCCCTTTTAAAGCTGAGGAAGAGCAGCTATTGAACCAAGTTTGGTATGGAGAAAAAGAGGGGCACTACCTGCCTTGAAATGGGTTTCTTGGAGGAAAAGAACCTGTGCATGTTTTTTCCGCAATAAGGAGAAGATCTGACTACACTTTGCTGGTGCATTAATACCTTCCACATTGAAGGAAGCCCCGGTGATCGAGTCTCCCGGGTTTTGTTCAGCCATAGACATGAAAGACATTGGAATCTGCCACCAAAAGTGTGCACCTTTGGTAAAATAACATCATAGTCAACACATAACTATATACAAAAACATTTTCATCTTCAGCAAGGGGGGTCGTATAAACCCTATTATTAAAGATGAGACATAGTGATCCCAAGCAGAGATCTAGAATGATTTGATGAAGTAATCAACCTGTAATAGAATAATTTCTGGAAAAACAACTAACTTGACTCAAGGAGAGAGTTTCAATCAGTAGACCAAGCCTTTTAGTCTATCTCTCCCCCCCCATCACTCCCCAAGAAGGAGCCATGCTACCCACTAAAAACATAACTCAGGTAGGAAAGGAGAGGCGGGGGATGAAGAGCAAAATGAGGGCGTGTTGGAAAATAGATTTCTCTCTAAGATAATTGGAGACAGTGTTGTAAACATTAATAATCACTAACAATTAGTAGAGAAATGGAAGGAGGAGGGTATTTACTAATCCGAAACCGATTAATATTAAAAACCCTCAGCATTCTCTACTCAAGAGAACAATGACTTGGAGTGCATTCAGCCCCAACAAAACATAAAGACATCATTTTCAGGTTAAGTGACGTTTGGAAGAGTTCTTTTTAACTTTCGGAGAGGCAGATTTATTTTTTGTGGACCACTCCGCTGGTTTAGCAAGCCTCGGTATATCCAATCCCAGATCCAGAGGCATCTACGAAGGGATCGGGACAGGGCTTATTTGTAATGATTCCCAAGAGTTTTCCAGGTCCTCTGGGGTTCGAATGGTGATCTGACGACCTTCTTTAGTGATCCCAATGCCAAACGGGAAAAAGCCATTTGAATCTTAATCCTTTAGCCACTAACGCATCTGTCAATAGCTTCAGCAATCTCCTTTTAGCCAGAGTGGAGGGAGAGATGTCCTGGAAAATTTGGAAATTTGTGTCTCCATAAGTCAGGGGTAATGCTCTCCAGCTCCTGTTAAAATTGCTGCGGTGTCGAGATAATTGAGAAGGCCACATATTATGTCTCTAGGAGGTTCAGAGACTTTGGGCTCGGTCTAAGAGCCCTATGGACCCTTTCAATAATGATGGAGTCTGCGCTGTCCTGATCTAGAATAGCATGAAAAATTTCCTTAGAGACTTTATTGAATGATTCTGGGGCAAATGACTCTGGTATACGGCCTCAACCTTATGTTTTTCTTCTACTCCTGTTCTCCTGATCTTCCATGGCCAGAAAGACGGTATTAAGGTGTTGCTGGTGGACAAGTAAATGAACTCCCATAGTGTTGGTAGCATTAATAAGTTCAGTCA
The DNA here is from genome assembly GCF_039654945.1 of Dendrobates tinctorius. NCBI lineage: Eukaryota > Metazoa > Chordata > Amphibia > Anura > Dendrobatidae > Dendrobates > Dendrobates tinctorius. The sequence goes on along the minus strand of NW_027361708.1, from coordinate 17,138,738 downwards.
GGGTGTTTTCTAACGTTTCCACCCTTTGACCAATGTTTCATGTCAGACTTTAGGTCCGCTGTCTCTTTGACCAGAGGTTTCATACTTGTGGCTAAAAGTTTTTTCATGAAATTTCGTGAGATAGAAACCGGGTCTTCCAAGATAGAACCACACTCTGATTCATCTGGACTGACTTCCGAGTTTTCAGGAAGAACAGGGGGTTCCACGTTCAGTTCCATTAATTTATCTAGAGACCGTAAAACTTCTGTTTTTTTTTCATCAGAAATTTATCTAATTCTCCCTGAGGGGTAGATTTCAGGTTTATGGAGATATTTCTTGTTAGACTTTTTGCCTGTTCTTTATTTGCGTGTACCATTCTGAATTCTTATGTATACGGGCGAGCTATGATTACTGTTTGGGCATTCAGCTATGGCTAAACAGTCATCATCATGGGTTGGATACGGTATCGTAGCTACCGGGGGCAGGGAGGTTGGTGGCCCGAGGCCCTGTGCTCTGAGGGGGCCCACCGGAGCTACACTACACCACTATTCTGCGGCAGAGCAGGGAGAATCAATCTCCCTACTCTGCTGCCCGGCTGCTATGGGCCCCTGAGAAGGCGGTGGGGGGCCCTGGTGCCAGCAGTGGACCCCCCACCTCTCAGCCAGCAATGTCGTCCTGGGCTATTCACAGGACCTGCGATGAGGTCACAGAAGGGGCGGAGTCAGCGGTCACATGATCAGGGGTCTTCAGTGGCTGCAGGACTCTGCTGTGCTGGTTGTCATGGTGCTGGCTGGATGAGGTGAAGTTTCTGTGTGGGGTCAGGAGGGGTTTACAGAGTGCATGTAGCAGAGCTGTGTGTGTATGAGGTGTAAAGAGCAGAGCCGTGTGTGTAGAAGGTGTACGGAGCAGAGATATGCATGTATGAGGTGTACGGAGGAGCGGAGCCGTGTGTGTATGGCGTGAGCGGAGCCATTTGTGTACAAGGTGTACACAGAGGAGCCGTTTGTGTACAAGGTGTACGGAGCCGAGCCGTGTGTGTACGGGGAGTACGGAGCGGAGTCGTGTGTGTACGGGGTGTATGGAGCGGAGCCGTGTGTGTACGGAGCAGAGCCGCGTATGTACAAGGTGCACGGAGCAGAGCCGAGTGTGTACAAGGTGCACGGAGCAGAGCCGAGTGTGTACAAGGTGCACGGAGCAGAGCCATGTGAGTACGGGGGGTGCAGAGCCGCGTGTGTACGGAGCGGAGCCAGGTGTGTACAAGGTGTACGGAGCAGAGCCGCGTGTGTACAAGGTGTACGGAGCAGAGCCATGTGTGTACGGGGGGTGCGGAGCCGCGTGTGTACGGAGCGGAGCCAGGTGTGTACAAGGTGTACGGAGCAGAGCCGTGTGTGTACAAGGTGTACGGAGCAAAGCCTCGTGTGTACAGCGTGTACGGAGCAGAGCCGCGTGTGTACAGCGTGTACGGAGCAGAGCCGCATGTGTACAGAGTGTACGGAGCAGAGCCGCGTGTATACAGCATGTACGGAGCGGAGCCACGTGTGTACAGCGTGTACGGAGCAGAGCCGCGTGTGTACAGCGTGTACGGAGCAGAGTCGCATGTGTACAGCGTGTACGGAGCAGAGCCGCGTGTGTACAAGGTGTACGGAGCGGAGCCGTGTGTGTATAGGGGGTGCGGAGCGGAGCCGTGTGTGTATAGGGGGTATCAGGTGCAGTAATAGTGACACATACGGCAGCAGCGGCTCAGCATTGGGGTATCAGGTGAAGTAATAGAGACATACGGCAGCAGTGGGTCAGTATTGGGGTATCAGTTGCAGTAATAGGGACACATACGGCAGCAGTGGCTCAGCATTGGGGTATCAGGTGAAGCAATAGAGACATATACGGCAGCAGTGGCTCAGTATTGGGGTATCAGGTGCACTAATAGGGACACATACGGCAGCAGTTGCTCAGCATTGGGGTATCAGTGCAGTAATAGGGACACATACGGCAGCAGAGGCTCAGCATTGGGGTATCAGGTGCAGTAATAGGGACACATACAGCAGCAGTGGCTCAGCATTGGGGTATCAGGTGCAGTAATAGGGACACATACGTCATCAGTGGTTCAGCATTGGGGTATCAGGTGCAGTAATAGGGACACATACGGCAGCAGAGGCTCAGCATTGGGGTATCAGGTGTAGTAATAGGGACACATACGGCAGCAGCTCAGCATTGGGGTATCAGGTGCAGTAATAGGGACACATACGGCAGCAGCGGCTCAGGATTGGGGTATCAGGTGCAGTAATAGGGACACATATGGCAGCAGAGGCTCAGCATTGGGGTTTCAGGTGTAGTAATAGGGACACATACGGCATCAGTGGCTCAGCATTGGGGTATCAGGTGCAGTAATAGGGACACATACGGCAGCAGCGGCTCAGCATTGGGGTATCAGGTGCAGTAATAGGGACACATACGGCAGCAGCGGCTCAGCATTGGGGTATCAGGTGTAGTAATAGGGACACATACGGCATCAGGGGCTCAGCATTGGGGTATCAGGTGCAGTAATAGGGACACATACGGCAGCAGCGGCTCAGCATTGGGGTATCAGGTGCAGTAATAGGGACACATACGGCAGCAGAGGCTCAGCATTGGGGTATCAGGTGCAGTAATAGGGACACATACGGCAGCAGAGGCTCAGCATTGGGGTATCAGGTGCAGTAACAGGGACACATACGGCGGCAGCAGCAGCTCAGCATTGGGGTATCAGCAGGATGAGGGGTTTGTGCAGGTTGGGGATACATGGTGATGGAGCTGGAATATGAGAAGTGAAACGTGTCGTTGTATTCTCTGTAGCAGAGTCCTGGCTGGATGAGTTGTCAAGTCAGTCTGGGCCAGATGGAAAAGACGTGAAAAGTGAACGATTCCATCAGAAAGATCATCAGCGGTAAGACACCAACTATAACTGTGCTGTAATCACTTATATGTAGGACTGGAATTTACCACTGACCATATGGCGGTAATATCAATATTGATCTTTATAGAGAGATTATTTTCAGTAACAGCGCAGTCATCTCCTACATCCACTATTAGGGTGCGTCACTGAGTTGTAATCAAAGTTACCTAGTTAGGGGCCCACTCAGAAGTTTCGCCCCCCCGAACCAAAACCCTAGCTATGCCTCTGGTGGGATATCATGTACAGGTAAAGACGATTTTAGCCCAATGAATAAGAAAACTAGAATCAGTAGAATCATGTGATAGCACAGAATGACCAGCAGGTGGAACTCCAGTCTTTAAAATGTATTCTATGGCCACAATGAGATTTGTATCATAATCTCTCTCCTCCATTTACAATCTCTTAGGTTAGCTGCAAAAAACCACTCTTATTTTATGGACCTGGGCACCCAGGTATAAGTCCCACAGTAGACCAGAAGTCTGATCACAAAATCAGCCCGATGCCCCTACTGATATTTGTTTGGGCAGGGAAGGCCACAGCGCCCCCTCTATTCGCTCAAAGTCAGTTGGCTCTAGAGCCTAAATATCCCAGTGTGTGATCATGCGAGGTTTGTTCAGCTCTAGCACCACGCACCTTGTCACCGACGGACCATCTACTCTAGGCCCTGGTCTCACCGACAATGCAGGCCACAAGATCGCTGCGGTCTCCCCAAGCCCACCGTGCGCACAGGAAAGCACCACACTGTGGCCCCACAAGGCACAGAGAGGTATGTAAGTCTCCCACCTGATATTGTTGTTCCAGCAATGGGAGGAAAGCAGCTGATGTTGCAGGTAGATGGTGGGCGGGAAGCGTCTTGCGCAGGCCCCAGGTCCATCCGCAGTCCCCGAATCCCCGCTGCACCTGTGGTGATGGAGCGTGTCTGAGGCAGTTCACCGGGAGCGCAGTGAGGCCCGCCGTTGTAATCCCGCAAGGTACGGAGAGAGGTGGGTAAGTATTTCACCCTCTGTCTTTGATCCAGCGGTAGGAGGGAAGCGACTGTTGATACGAGGAGGTGGTGGGCGGGAAGCGCCATGAGCAGACCTCAAATTTCCACTGTGCCCATGGCACTAGTAGCGTGTCCGAGACAGTTCACCGGAACAACCGATGTGCAGGGAGGCCCGCCGCTGTATCCCCGCAGAGTACGGCAGTTAGCCCTGTGATGGGAGAGAAGCGGCTGGTGGTACAGGAAGATGGCGGGCGGTAAGCGCCTCCGGCAGGCCCCGAAACTCTGCTGCACTCGGGGTGTCGGAGTGCGTCCAAGATGTAAAGGTATCGTCTCTGGGGGCTCCACCACTTTCTTGCTGCTTCAGAGAGGTGTGGATGGGCCACAAAAAGTGTGAAATTAAGCTGATTGCTGTGGCATTGAGCTCAGGGAAGCACATCTTACGCCTTCGGCTGCTGGCCACGACACCCCCCCCCCCCCCCCCCCCCACAAAAGTTTTATTTATTTTTTTTAAATTCTCTAATTCTGTGGAAGCATGGTTGAAAAGCAATATCTGATTTTCATTTGTTCATTTCCATAGATTTTTTTTATTATTACTTTTGTCAGATTCAAGTTATTTCTGTCACCATTGTGGGTTTTTCTGTCATTAAATAAGGGGTACCAACAATTTTGACCTTGTGTAAATACTTTGGCTTTGCTGTAAATGCAGTGGCCGGCAGGGCCGTGGGATACTCGTGACTGGGTCGGGCAGTTACTTCAGGAGATGTCACGGCAGCAGTGACCCGGGCCATGGCCCTGGGCGCGCAATGAAATGATGAGGAGGAAAGGTTATAGGGGATTAATTCGTGACATACCTGTGGTGTTCGGCAATAAGGAGATGGCCAACGCTTCTTAAGGAGACCGCTGGGGCTGTTGGTGACGCAGCAGAGTTGTTACAGCTCTCCACGGGTAGAGCTATAGAGCTAGACTCCAGGGCAGTTATAGGGTGAAAGAAGATGGCGGTGATGATGGTAACAGTTGTAGTGCAGGGTAGGTGGCGCAGCAAATAAATCTGAGGACACAGCAGGGTTGCAGTCTTAACACTCACGGTGTTGCAGGTTACAATCCCCAGCCGGAGTGCTGTTAACTCCGGGACGGTGGTCCAGCCAGCTCTCAGGCAATGTGGGTACACTTTACCAGGACCCCCTTCTTATGTTCTTTCTCTGGTCGTCTCTCTGCGCTGGCTTCCGCCTCTCCTGCACTGCGCCTTACACACAGTGTCCCAAGCCAGCAGCCTCAGATCCTGTCGGGTGACATACTCTAGGTCCCCGTGATCCTGTGTGGCTGCCTTTTCAGAGAATGTATGCAGACTTGGCTGTTACACATGCAGATGCTGCAGACTTTGGTTTGCTAGCTGAGTCCCCAGTTTCTCCACTAGTCTGGGGCTGGTCCCCTACTGCGACCTGGTCCCTCCTCTCTACTGCGGATGGCATGGATTTGGGTGCCACGGGTAGAATCCTCACTACCTGTGCCCCTAGGACCCCTTCTTCCTCTCTCTCTCTGGAGCTTCTCTCTCTGACTCCTCTGTCCTCCTCTCTCTTTCAACTGTCCTCTGGTCTCGGGACAAGCTCCTCACTGCTCCAGTTCCCAGCACCAACTCCCTCTAACTCACTCCTGATCTCTCAGACCACTCACCCAAGCTCCGCCCATTTTCCACTTCCTCCACCCACACTCTCTATCTAGTTCCTCATTGGCCTGGAAAGGTCTAGTGTTGGATGCCAGTGTGTGGCTCCTGGGCAGTGCCCCCTCCTTACCTGAGAGTGGAGTACCACACCTCTGGCTGAGGTGCAGTACCTCTGTGGCAACTGGACCCTCAGGGGCGCCACATAAAGTTCCCTCTGCCTTTGGATTTTTCTCTATTATATATGCTTTACAGCCACAAAATTAAGGATAATTAGTTGGTGTATTTACAAATACTGATGTAAAATACTGACCAAATACTGAACGTGTGAACGTGGCCAAAGGATAAGTAATAAGTTATAGATTGGTGAGGGTCCAACTGCTGGGACCTGCACCGATCTGCACAATGTGAACTCTTACTCCTATTAGTATGGAGTGGCATGTGCGACTCAACCATTGATCCATTCATTCCCTAAGGATCTGCACTTGCCTTTTTCTGGAAGCCCCCAAAGAGGATGAATGGAGCTGCGGTCAGACATCCCACCTGCTGCTCCATTTTAAAATGGGGATAAAAATGCCCTGTCTGGGATGAAAGTTCCCCATTCCTCCGATTGGTGCAGTTTCCAATGATTCCACCGATCAATAAGTTATCACCTACCTAACCTGTGGATCAGAGATAACTTGTTTTCACCAATGAACCACTTTAATGCAAACTACTACTATTGTACATCCCAGTTATAGGGGCGCACAGTAGAAGTGAAGAAGCCTCCTGTGTTTTACAGTCGATGCTGCACTATATGAGGGTAACGACTAACAGGTATAGCTGAAGGGTGAGCCCCTAGGGTCAATACTCCCAGTGGGCCACTACAGCCCAGTCTAACCCTGATTACACTGTATGGTGTTACGCATTAGATTTGTTTGTTTCTGATCCTTCTTTATCTTTAGTACTACACATAGTGATGATTAAATTAAAAGGGTGGTCCAAAATACAAAGTAATGTTCATCCTAAATGCCTATTTATTTAATGCTGTAATCTACGATATCTTGTAATATACTATGATTAAAATGTCCCTATCCTTCCCTATTTTATCTAACAGGTTTTTTTTTACCTACTTCATCTTTGAAGATGCTCCATTTGAGTACGCTCTGTTGCTGGCTCAGATCAGTAGCAACAAGCTGACAACAGAGCGCACTAACAGTGTACACTAAGGCTGGTTTCACACTTGCTTTTTTGCGCTGTTTTTTAGCGCAAAAAAAGCATGCGTTTTTTCCCCTATCTTTTACATGGGTGCGCATAGGTGCGCATACACATGCGTTTGTATGCACATGCGTTTTTTTGTAGTGTGCGCTCAGGCGCACAAAATGCATCCTGTTGCATTTTTTGTGCGTCCGACTTGCCCCAAAAAAACCGCATGTGCACGCAATGCGTTTTTTTTTTTACAGCAAAACACCCATTATAGTCTATGGGTGCGCATACGTGAACGTATGCGCAAAAAAACGCACCAAAACCCGCAAAAAAGTATACAAACGCATGATGTGTTTTTTTCATGCACTTGTGTGCGCAAAAAACGCACAGCAAAAAAACGCAAGTGTGAAAGTAGCCTAAGTATTCTAACAACGCGCTCTGCTCTGTTGGCGACTCGTTACTACTGATCTGAGCCGGCAAGAGAGAGCACATCACGTAGGGGATATAGCCCAGACTCTAAAATGAAGGTCACTGATATCGCTACAGGTGAGAGAAAGAGACAGAGGACCCTGCTGACCATAAAAATCACAGAGAGAGAAAGTAAAAGAGAGAACAAAAAGAGAGTAGGAAAAAGAGAAAGAAAACGAGAGAGAAAGAAAAAGAGAGCGTGAGAAAAGAGAAAGAAAAAGCGAGAGAAAGAAAAAGAGAGAAAGAGAGTGAATAATGGAATAACAGGAGCAGAAATGCACAGCCTTGTAACACATTCCTCACCCAGACTGACACCACTGCTTCATCTGTGGATGATGGGGGTCACCCAAGGTTTCATCTAAGGAAGGAGCAGATGCTGCAGCTCAGTGATAACATTATGGTATAAGGCAGATCTCACACAGATTTCACATATAAGTCTTTGATGATTTGTGTTTAAATACAAGGATTCTAATTGTTGATTTTTCTTAGTCTCCTTCCTCCCTGCTCAGCACTTCTTTCTTACCTGCTCTCCTGTCATGCACCTCTCTAATCAGCTGAGATTTCAGTTTATCTCCCTCCTCCTTCTGAATCACCATCTTGTCCCCTCCACAGAGAGAAGTGGGTGGTTAGAGGAGGGACAGTGGGCACCTGTGGCAGGGCACATCTTCATCCTCGCCCCCTATTTCTAGTCCAGCAAGAACAACAAAGGGGAAACATCAAGGAGAACACTTCTGTATCAGGACTGACTTATACAGGATCTGCTCTCATCATTTACCATAAAGGTAAGAACAGATTGCAGTATCATTCCGAATGTAATATTTGTATATACAGATGTAGCAGAGCTGAATTTGCTACACTATAAGTTAACAGTTTTATTGGGAGTTGGGAGCCTGGTTACCTGCAGCTCTATGGAGAAAGAGAAATAATACTGGATGCTACATTGCTAAATGAAAGCTCGATCCAATGACTTCTGTCTATGACATTTGTATGATGGATTTTCTTTCCTTTACTCCAAAGACTGGAGAGAAAATATTATAATACCTGAAGATAAATGGTTGTTGCATCTTATATATTAGATATTTAAAAAAATAACAAAATAAAAAATAAAATGACATATGAATATTTATAAATGAGTTTGTGTGATTTTGTCTCTTGTGGATGCGTGTAAAGCTTAAATATTGTACAAAAATGTCATTAAAGGAGTTTTCCAGGATTAATTCTGTTTGCTTTCTGGCACACCTACAGTGCTGCCCCTCTGGGGTCTGGGGAAGAGGCAGCGCTGGGCTTGAAGTGGGTGAGCACAGATTATTTAATTTTGCACTGGGCAGACCAAGTAATGAAAAACAATCCTGGAAAATCCTTTTAATTTTAACATATTATTCTAGGTTTTCTCATACTACAATTAAATAAAAGTATATTAACTAGATACAAAATTAGCACTTCCCAACATCAGTTTACAATGGCGTAGCAAATCTATAGTAGGGTATACTCCTGTGTGGGCCGGTACATAAACACATGTATAGCAGTCCTAAATCTGTCATGGCTCCATTGTATGCTACTAATTAGTTACTTTCCTACAAGTAAAACACTGAAGTTATTATGATTTGTATCAAGTACACTGCATTTTAATACCGTATGAGGTTGTCTAGGACTTTGTTACTAAGATGTTACTAAATACTCTGCCGGCTCAGCGCAGTCACATAGCGTTCCTGCTGGCGATTCTGTGACTTCCGATGACGTCACGTTGACAGAGCAGCTTCTTCCTTTCCGCTCTGTGGTGCCAATCGACAGTGATGCTCAGTCGACAGAACAGACTGGGATATGAAGAGCTTCTCTGTTGACTTTTTTTCCATACTTTTCACTGACTTTAATAGTCCCCTTAAGAGACTTGAAACTGCGATCACTTGTACTGTACAAAAGCTTCAGCCCTGCTATGTATAGAAGAAATCATGATCTATGAACGCAGGCAACAAGCCGGCGTTCACAGGAGATTCACAATAACAGGCACTGGGGTCCTCTGCAGATCCCTGGTTGTCATGACAATCTATCGACATGCCGCGATCAAGTGACAGGGGCGCCAATGGGCGGGACAAGTGACGCGCTTCAGGCTGGCGTGTATTAAAGGCACTTGATGTCTGATTATATCAGTTACTAAGTGCAGGGAAAGATTTGGACTCAGCGTCAGATCGCGCAACAAAGGCAGGAACACAACCTTTGACGTAAATATACGTCAAAGATTGTGAAGGGGGTTAATGAATTAGGGCCATTCTGTTGCCTAGCTCTGTGTAACATTGTTGCTTTCCTTTTTACTATGGCTTGCAGCATTACCAATATTAAAGGGGTTGTATCATGTTCAGTCTTCAGGAGTGCACTGTTTCCCTGCCTCTTCTTCCTGGGGGGTGCAATCCTGATGAATAGTTCAGACCAGCAGAATTTTATTGCCTGCAAAGCTGTGAGCTCATCAATGATGGAAGCAAAGGCAGCTTGGTCTCAGTAGTATTGGAGGAGCTTCACAACTGTGATTACAAGTTGTATAGAAAAAAGCTTATAAGCACAGAATTCCTTGCCTGGGAGACTGGTCCCCACTGACTGCAGCAATGGCCGCTAACCTAGGCACCAAGCAGTAAAGTATAACATTAAATATATAGAATTTTTCACGGTGATCGGCTGTGAAGATACTGAGCTTGAACTGCGGTGACCTCATCACTGGCATTTTCCCACGGTCCAGAGGTCAACACAGTTCAACCCAGGTGGGAGCGCAGCCTCAGTGACATCACTGAGGCTACGCTCACAGCATCTCATTCACCAGTGTTTATCAGCCTGGATGGATGCATTTTGGCACCGTCCAGGTTGAAAACTAATTCTCCTCCAGACATGGATTATGGTGTAGGACAGAATGACCAAAAGGTATGGTATATTGTTGTTTTATTATTTTACTTTTATTACACGAGATCGAGGGCTTCGGTGGAATTATGCGAGGTTATAAGTAAGGTTTAGTTGAGATTATTAATGGAGTCTGTGTCTTTCAATTACAGGACTTTTTTTCTGGGTGTCTGTGTTTTCTTACAATGTGACTATGGGGATACTAATGGCGGCGTCTTATTGACACCTCTCCATTACTAACCTTGGGGCTTGATGTCACCAGACAATACAAAGGTGACATCAACCCCCCAAACTATTACCCCACTTGCCACTACTACAGGGCAAGTGGAAAGAGCGAGGCAAAGTGCCAGAACTGGCAAATCTCAGAGATGCACCTTTTCTGGGGTGGCTGAAAGCTAATGTTTTTAGCCAGGGTGGGGCCAGTATCTGTGGCACCTTCCTAGGTTAATAATATCAGCCCGCAGCTGTCTGCATAGCCTTTGCTGGTTATTAATTATAGGGGACCTCATGTAATTTTTTGGGGGGTCCCCCATTTTAATAGCCAGTAAAGGCTAATTATACAGTTGTGAGCTGATATTACAGTCATATGTTAAAGTTTCGGCACCCCTATTAATGTTAAACTTTTTTCTTTATAACAGTTTTGGTTTTTGCAACAGCTATTTCAGTTTCATATATCTAATAACTGATGGGCTCAGTTATATTTGTGGATTCAAATGAGGTTTATTGTACTAACACAAAATGTGCAATCTGCATTTAAACAAAATTTGACCGGTGCAAAAGTATGGGCACCCTTATCATTTTCTTGATTTGAACACTCCTAACTACTTTTTACTGACTTCCTGAAGCACTAAATTGGTTTTGTAACCTCATTGAGCTTTGAACTTCATAGCCAGGTGCATCAAATCATGAGAAAAGGTATTTAAGGTGGCCACTTGCAAGTAGTTCTCCTATTTGATTCTCCTATGAAAAGTGGCATCATGGACTCCTCAAAACAACTCTCAAATGATCTGAAAACAAAGATTATTCAACATAGCTTTTCAGGGGAAGGATACAAAAAGTTGTCTCAGAGATTTAACCTGTCAGTTTCCACTCTGAGGAACATAGTAAGGAAATGGAAGAACACAGGTACAGTTCTTGTTAAGCCCAGAAGTGGCAGGCCAAGAAAAATATCAGAAAGGCAGAGAAGAAGAATGGTGAGAACAGTCAAGGACAATCCACAGACCACCTCCAAAGTCCTGCAGCATCATCTTGCTGCAGATGGTGTCACTGTGCATCGGTCAACAATACAGCACACTTTGCACAAGGAGAAGCTGTATGGGAGAGTGATGCGAAAGAAGCCATTTCTGCAAGCACGCCACAAACAGAGTCGCCTGAGGTATGCAAAAGCACATTTGGACAAGCCAGTTACATTTTGGAAGAAGGTCTTGTGGACTGATGAAACAAAGATTGAGTTGTTTGGTCATACAAAAAGGCGTTATGCATGGAGGCTAAAAAGCACAGCGTTCCAAGAAAAACACTTGCTACCCACAGTAAAATTTGGTGGAGGTTCCATCATGCTTTGGGGCTGTGTGGCCAATGCCGGCACCGGGAATCTTGTTAAAGTTGAGGGTCGCATGGATTCAACTCAGTATCAGCAGATTCTTGACAATAATGTGGAAGAATCAGTGACGAAGTTAAAGTTACGCAGGGGATGGATATTTCAGCAAGACATTGATCCAAAACAGCGCTCCAAATCTACTCAGGCATTCATGCAGAGGAACAATTACAATGTTCTGGAATGGCCATCCCAGTCCCCAGACCTGAATATCATTGAACATCTGTGGGATGATTTGAAGCGGGCTGTCCATGCTCGGCGACCGTCAAACTTAACTGAACTGGAATTGTTTTGTAAACAGGAATGGTCACAAATACCTTCATCCAGGATCCAGGAACTCATTAATAGCTACAGGAAGCGACTAGAGGCTTTTATTTTTGCAAAAGGAGGATCTACGAAATATTAATGTCACTTTTATGTTGAGGTGCCCACACTTTTGCACTGGTCAAATTTTGTTTAAATGCAGATTGCACATTTTGTGTTAGTACAATACACCTCATTTGAATCCAGAAATATAACTGAGTCCATCAGTTATTAGATATATGAAACTGAAATAGCTGTTGCAAAAATCAAAATTGTTATAAAGAAAAAAGGTTAACATTAATAGGGGTGCCCAAACTTTAACATATATCTGTATTAGCCTGGGAAGCTCCATGGGTATTACTCCCTTCCCAGGCTATAAACATCTGCCCCCAGTCACTGGCTTTCCCTCTGCTGGTTAGCAAAAATTGCGCGGGAGGCCACGCCATTTTTTTCCAAATAATAATCTTTTATTAAATACATGTAAAGTAATTTGCACACACTGTACTAATTGTATTTGTCACTGACATCTTTATATCTACCTATTGTATTTACTGTATATAATCCATCTCTTCTATCCTGTTGGCTCCTGCAGTGATTTTACAGAACCCAGCAGCTGAATTACCGGCTTTTCTTCTATCCATCTCTCTATGCAATATAAATACATATCTTTAATATATCTCTGTAAGCGTCACTCTGTCCGAAGCCTCTATAGACTGCGCAAGCGCAATGCGCCTGCGCAGTGTGACTCCAGACAGAGTGAGGCATCCAGCGGTGAGGAGTGTGTATGGCCCGGAGATGGCGGTACCATACACACTGCATACTGCCATCTCCGACGCCATACTTACATACTTACCTGACCGGGAGGAGCGTTGCCGCGGAGCTTCTCTTCGCCCGGAGACCAGGGCTGGAGTGCGGCCGGAATCGCGCTACGCGTCCGCGATCCAGCGCCATTTTACTGAAGACACACTTGCAGTGTGTCTTCATCAATATGGCGCCGAACAGCGCTATGGGCATATGCGATACGCCCTCCAACAGAACAGCGCTGGAGCACAGGAAAGAAGGGTGAGTATAAATTTTTTTTTTTACTTGTAATAGGAGTGAGGGTACCATGCATACCAGGATAGGGGAGGTGAGAGGCCCATGCATACCAGGATTGGGGGGTGAGGGGGCCATGCATGCCAGGATTTGGGAATGAGGGGTACCATGCATACCAGGATAGGCGGGGTGAGAGGACCATGCATACCAGGATTGGAGGGTGGGGGGCCATGCATACCAGGATTGGGGGGTGAGGGGGCCATGCATACCAGGATTGGGGGGTGAGATTGACCATGCATACCAGGATAGGGGAGGTGAGAGGCCCGTGCAAACCAGGATTGAGGGGTGAGGGGGCCATGCATACCAGGATTGGGGGGTGAGGGGGCCATGCATGCCAGGATTGGGGAATGAGGGGTACCATGCATACCAGGATAGGCGGGGTGAGAGGACCATGCATACCAGGATTGGAGGGTGGGGGGCCATGCATACCAGGATTGGGGGGTGAGGGGTACCATGCATACCAGGATAGGGGGGTGAGGGGACCATTCATACCAGGATTGGAGGATGAGGGGTACCATGCATACCAGGATTGGGGGATGAGGGGTACCATGCATACCAGGATTGGGGGATGAGGGGTACCATGCATACCAGGATTGGGGGATGAGGGGTACCATGCATACCAGGATTGGGGGATGAGGGGAACATGCATACCAGGATTCAGGGATGAGGGGTACCATGCATACCAGGATTGGGGGATGAGGGGTACCATGCATACCAGGATTGGGGGATGAGGGGTACCATGCATACCTGCATACCAGGATTGGGGGATGAGGGGAATATGCATACCAGGATTCGGGGATGAGAGGTACCATGCACACCAGGATAGGGGGTGAGGGGACCATGCATACCAGGATAGGGATGAGGGAGTATCATGCATACCAGGATTGGGGGGGTGAGGGTACCATGCATACCTGGATTGGGGGATGAGGGGTACCATGCATACCAGAATTGGGGGATGAGGGGTACCATGCATACCAGGATAGGGGGTGAAGGGATCATGCATACCATAATAGGTGGGTGAGAGGCCCATGCATACCATGATTGGGGGATGAGCAGGGAGCATGCATACCAGGATTGGGGGATGAGGGGTACCATGCATACCAGGAATGGGGGATGAGGGGGACCATACATACCAGGATAGAGATGAGGGAGTACCATGCATATCAGGATTGGGGGATGAGGGGTACCATTCATACCCAGGATAGGGGGTGAGGGGACCATGCATACCAGGATAGGGGGGTGAGAGGACCATGTATACAAGGATGAAGAATGGGGTGCCATGCATACCAGGATTGGGGGGGGTGAGGGTACCATGCATACCAGGATAGGAATGAGGGGTGCCATGCGTACCACGATAGGAGGGTGGCAGCACATAGCAGGATAGGAGACCATATACCAATAAAAATGCTCGCCATCTGGGCGTACAACGGGTTGATACCTAGTATATATATATATATATATATATATATGTGTGTGTGTGTCACTGACATATATATGTGTATATATCTATTCTATCTATTTTATTCTAACCTGTCACTTTGTGATTATACTCTATGCGGCAGATGATTTGCCGGCTTTTAATCTATGTATGCAATATAAATACATATATGTGTCTGTGTGTGTCACTGACATCTATATATTTATGTATTCTACATGTATAGATCTATTCTATTCTAACCTGTCAATGTGATTTTACTGTATACTGCACATGATTTGCCGGCTTTTCAAAGGACACCAGTGCGTAAACATCGGACAGCACTCGCATGGTCCGTGTGGTGTACGTTTTTTTCTCACATCCATAGGCTTGCATTGGCGAGACTTGGTTGATATATGCTGAGATTTTACACGCACGTAGAATACACCCAAGATGAAATATGGTGATGTGAGCTACCCCGCAGATTAACACCAGTCCGAGTGCTATTAAATGTTTTCTCGCATAGCACTCCTCCGTATTCTATGGTAGTGTGACACCGGCCTTAAAGAGAACCTATCAGGAGGATTGTGCACAGTAACCTACAGACAGTGTTAGGTCGGCGCAGTTACACTGATTAAAATGATACCTGGTTTGATGACATCCGTCTTGTGGTTGTTGTTTAATTTTTATTTGTAGTTTTCAGTTAATGATATGCTCGTGATCCGGGGCGGCCTGTGGGGGGGGGGTCATCATGTGGTGCTCTGAATAGCTATTGATACTGATAGAAAAGGATAAACCAGATCACCCAAGCTAGGCGTCCCATGTGGCACAGATCTGCAAAGAACCACTTGTTGAAATGACGAATGACAATGATCCAGCTTCCAGGCATGCAAAAATGTATTGGATTAACAAATATTAATAGCTTCCATCATGAGTGTAGACACAGCTATGCAATTCGAACATCCATTGCATTCTTTAGCAATGAAAGCGCTTTGTTAAAGAATGCAATGGATGTTCGAAACGCGTAGCTGTGTCTACACTCATGATGCCATCTATTAATATTTTTAATCCAATACATTTTTGAAAGCTTGGAAGCTGGATCATCTTCTTTCTTCATTCATACTGATGGCTTTAGACAGGTCACTGATCCCTCAGGGACCTCCCCTATTTTACATATTGAATATTATATTGAAAAAAAATCACCTAGAGCAGGCAGCGGCGCCTGCACTGCAGCATGATCACGTGTATAATGTGCATTAAATTGTTTTATTTAGCCATATTCATTGATTCTGCGAAAAAAAATCTCAAAATGGCGCCGGCCGTACCTGCGCAGTAGCATCTATTGGCGATCCGATAATTTTTTTTTTCCTCTAGCAAAATGGCAGCGTCTGTGCAGTAGCATCTATCTGTTCGCCGATAGATGCTACTGCACAGGCGCGGTCGGCGCCATTTTGAGAAAGATTTTTTTTCAGAATCAATGTACAGTATATGACTAAATAAAACAATTTAATGCTCATTATACATGCAATCATGCTGCAGGGCAGGTACCGCTGCCTGCTGAAGGTGATTTTTTTTGTCAATACATATAAAAATCAGTATGTAAAATAGGGGGCAAGTCAATGAGGAATCAGTGACCTGTCAAAAGCCATACTGATGAATACCTAATCAGGGCACCACATGAAGACCCTCCTACAGACCACCCCAAAGCATGAGCATATAATTAACTCAGAACTGAAAACAAAGATTACACAACAAACACAAGATGAATTTCATCAACCAAGCTATCATTTTCATCAGTATAACGGCGCCGGCCTGACACACTTTGTAGGTTACTGTGCACAATCCTGCTGACAGGTTCCCTTTAAAGCCCCCGTCACACACAGCAATCTTGCTAGCAAGATCGCTGCTGAGTCACAAGTTTTGTGACGCAACAGCGATCTGACCAGCGAGATCACTGTGTGTGACAGCGATCAGCGACCGGCCCCCCTGCCGGGTATCGCTGATCGTCTTGGAATGGCCAGGACATTTTTTTGATCGCTGGTCTCTCGCTGGCCAGCACGCATCGCTGCATGTGACAGGCGGGAGACCAGCGATCAGCGAGCTGGTGCTGGTAACTAAGGTACACTTCGGGCTTCTAAGCGGCACGCAGCACTTAGAAACCCGATGTGTACCTTAGTTACCAGCGCTCTGGTGCAGGGAGCAGGTAACCAAGGTACACATGGGTTTCTAAGTGCTGCGCGTCGCTTAGAAACCCGATGT
Source organism: Dendrobates tinctorius (assembly GCF_039654945.1). Classification (NCBI taxonomy): domain Eukaryota; kingdom Metazoa; phylum Chordata; class Amphibia; order Anura; family Dendrobatidae; genus Dendrobates; species Dendrobates tinctorius. The sequence goes on along the minus strand of NW_027361708.1, from coordinate 17,121,987 downwards.
GTACCTTGGTTACCAGCTCCCTGCACCAGGGCGCTGGTAACGTACACAGTGGGTAACTAAGCGACGTGCGTCGCTTGTTACCCGCGTGTCGCTGGTGCTGATCGCTGGTGAAGCTGCCTGTTCGGCAGCTCACCGTTGATCATGCAGCGACACACCAGCAATCCTGACAAGGTCATATTGTTGTCGGGATCGCTGGTGCGTCGCTATGTGTGACAGGGCCCTAAGTCATGGCTATTGTTTTTTAAAAGGAAAAAAATGCACTGAAATCAAAATTGGGAACCAGAAGTTACAGCAGTCCCTCTCCTACAGTGAAACAATTCAAACTAACTTCTTTATTGAAATCTCAAATAAGAGATCCCCAGCCTCCTCTACATCAGAATTCATAGGTAACACCAAAAATACAATAAATGAAATACAGTGTAATCTGGGCAGCTAGCTGTCTGGGGTCAGCACTAGAGTTGAGCGAAACGGGTCGAAAAAATTCAAAAGTCGCCGACTTTTGGCAAAGTCGGGTTTCATGAAACGAAACCCGACCCTAGGATGAGGTCGGCCACGAGGTCGGCGACTTACGCGCCAAAGTCGCGTTTCAAAAGTTTGTTTTGCGCTCTTTTTCAGCCAATCAGGATCCACGGACACTGTGGGCAACGTGATGACATAGGCACGGGTCACCACCATCTTTCAGAAGGGCATGCAAGTGATTGGCTTGCTTTGGGGGGCGTCACAGGGGGTATAAAAGGGCGTGCACGCCGACCGCCATGTTACTCATTTGATCTCAGAATAGGGAGAGCTGCTGCTGCTGCTGATTTTGTAGGGAGAGCGTTAGGCAGGGAAGAAGACACCAAAAACTGCTTCTGCTGCTAGCGATTTTGCCTGTACAACACACCAGTCACTGTGCAGTGCAAGGGGAGGCTATATAGTGGTGTATCAGTGGTGTTGGTTGTTGGGCTGCCTTCTAAGGCTTCCTGACATTCCTGCATTGCTGTTTACCCACTGCTCCGCAAACTGCTTTTTTAAAAGCAATCACAATTTTTTTTTTTGTCCTGCTGAGAAGAAGAAAAAAAAACTGCTTCTGCTGCTAGCGATTTTGCCTGTACAACACACCAGTCACTGTGCAGTGCAAGGGGAGGCTATATAGTGGTGTATCAGTGGTGTTGGTTGTTGGGCTGCCTTCTAAGGCTTCCTGACATTCCTGCATTGCTGTTTACCCACTGCTCCGCAAACTGCTTTTTTAAAAGCAATCACAATTTTTTTTTTGTCCTGCTGAGGTACTGAGCGTGCATTTTTTCACACCATACAGCGGTGTACGCTCCTCACACAGTACCGTGTAACGGCTGTTATCACAGCCACAGTGAAGCTATCAGTGAGTCACTCTGTGAGAATAAGTCGAGGACATGTTCCGTTCTTACAGGCCTGCACTCTAGGGAGATTCCAATTCTGCCCAATTCTACATACACCTTGTAGTTTGTGATACACTAGCCAATTTCTGCCTGTGACATAGCGCTCAGATATTCAGTGGGCCTCACACAATCCATAAGTGTCCAGTGTCCACAAGTGTGTGCAGAAATTCAAAATCTCCCTTATCCTCTAGTCACTTTGGTCACAGCTCTGCCATCGAGCCTGTGACAGAGCGCTCAGATGCTAGTCAGTGGGCCTCACACAATCCATAAGTGTCCACAAGTGTGTGCAGAAATTCAAAATCTCCCTTATCCTCTAGTCACTTTGGTCACAGCTCTGCCATCGAGCCTGTGACAGAGCGCTCAGATACAAGTCAGTGGGCCTCACACAATCCATAAGTGTCCACAAGTGTGTGCAGAAATTCAAAATCTCCCTTATCCTCTAGTCACTTTGGTCACAGCTCTGCCATCGAGCCTGTGACAGAGCGCTCAGATACTAGTCAGTGGGCCTCACACAATCCATAAGTGTCCACAAGTGTGTGCAGAAATTCAAAATCTCCCTTATCCTCTAGTCACTTTGGTCACAGCTCTGCCATCGAGCCTGTGACAGAGCGCTCAGATACTAGTCAGTGGGCCTCACACAATCCATAAGTGTCCACAAGTGTGTGCAGAAATTCAAAATCTCCCTTATCCTCTAGTCACTTTGGTCACAGCTCTGCCATCGAGCCTGTGACAGAGCGCTCAGATACTAGTCAGTGGGCCTCACACAATCCATAAGTGTCCACAAGTGTGTGCAGAAATTCAAAATCTCCCTTATCCTCTAGTCACTTTGGTCACAGCTCTGCCATCGAGCCTGTGACAGAGCGCTCAGATACTAGTCAGTGGGCCTCACACAATCCATAAGTGTCCACAAGTGTGTGCAGAAATTCAAAATCTCCCTTATCCTCTAGTCACTTTGGTCACAGCTCTGCCATCGAGCCTGTGACAGAGCGCTCAGATACTAGTCAGTGGGCCTCACACAATCCATAAGTGTCCACAAGTGTGTGCAGAAATTCAAAATCTCCCTTATCCTCTAGTCACTTTGGTCACAGCTCTGCCATCGAGCCTGTGACAGAGCGCTCAGATACTAGTCAGTGGGCCTCACACAATCCATAAGTGTCCACAAGTGTGTGCAGAAATTCAGAATCTCCCTTATCCTCTAGTCACTTTGGTCACAGCTCTGCCATCGAGCCTGTGACAGAGCGTTCAGATACTAGTCAGTGGGCCTCACACAATCCATAAGTGTCCACAAGTGTGTGCAGAAATTCAAAATCTCCCTTATCCTCTAGTCACTTTGGTCACAGCTCTGCCATCGAGCCTGTGACAGAGCGCTCAGATGCTAGTCAGTGGGCCTCACACAATCCATAAGTGTCCACAAGTGTGTGCAGAAATTCAAAATCTCCCTTATCCTCTAGTCACTTTGGTCACAGCTCTGCCATCGAGCCTGTGACAGAGCGCTCAGATACAAGTCAGTGGGCCTCACACAATCCATAAGTGTCCACAAGTGTGTGCAGAAATTCAAAATCTCCCTTATCCTCTAGTCACTTTGGTCACAGCTCTGCCATCGAGCCTGTGACAGAGCGCTCAGATACTAGTCAGTGGGCCTCACACAATCCATAAGTGTCCACAAGTGTGTGCAGAAATTCAAAATCTCCCTTATCCTCTAGTCACTTTGGTCACAGCTCTGCCATCGAGCCTGTGACAGAGCGCTCAGATACTAGTCAGTGGGCCTCACACAATCCATAAGTGTCCACAAGTGTGTGCAGAAATTCAAAATCTCCCTTATCCTCTAGTCACTTTGGTCACAGCTCTGCCATCGAGCCTGTGACAGAGCGCTCAGATACTAGTCAGTGGGCCTCACACAATCCATAAGTGTCCACAAGTGTGTGCAGAAATTCAAAATCTCCCTTATCCTCTAGTCACTTTGGTCACAGCTCTGCCATTGAGCCTGTGACAGAGCGCTCAGATACTAGTCAGTGGGCCTCACACAATCCATAAGTGTCCACAAGTGTGTGCAGAAATTCAAAATCTCCCTTATCCTCTAGTCACTTTGGTCACAGCTCTGCCATCGAGCCTGTGACAGAGCGCTCAGATACTATTCAGTGGGCCTCACACAATCCATAAGTGTCCACAAGTGTGTGCAGAAATTCAAAATCTCCCTTATCCTCTAGTCACTTTGGTCACAGCTCTGCCATCGAGCCTGTGACAGAGCGCTCAGATACTAGTCAGTGGGCCTCACACAATCCAAAAGTGTCCACAAGTGTGTGCAGAAATTCAAAATCTCCCTTATCCTCTAGTCACTTTGGTCACAGCTCTGCCATCGAGCCTGTGACAGAGCGCTCAGATACTAGTCAGTGGGCCTCACACAATCCATAAGTGTCCACAAGTGTGTGCAGAAATTCAAAATCTCCCTTATCCTCTAGTCACTTTGGTCACAGCTCTGCCATCGAGCCTGTGACAGAGCGCTCAGATACTAGTCAGTGGGCCTCACACAATCCATAAGTGTCCACAAGTGTGTGCAGAAATTCAAAATCTCCCTTATCCTCTAGTCACTTTGGTCACAGCTCTGCCATTGAGCCTGTGACAGAGCGCTCAGATACTAGTCAGTGGGCCTCACACAATCCATAAGTGTCCACAAGTGTGTGCAGAAATTCAAAATCTCCCTTATCCTCTAGTCACTTTGGTCACAGCTCTGCCATCGAGCCTGTGACAGAGCGCTCAGATACTAGTCAGTGGGCCTCACACAATCCATAAGTGTCCACAAGTGTGTGCAGAAATTCAAAATCTCCCTTATCCTCTAGTCACTTTGGTCACAGCTCTGCCATCGAGCCTGTGACAGAGCGCTCAGATACTAGTCAGTGGGCCTCACACAATCCAAAAGTGTCCACAAGTGTGTGCAGAAATTCAAAATCTCCCTTATCCTCTAGTCACTTTGGTCACAGCTCTGCCATCGAGCCTGTGACAGAGCGCTCAGATACTAGTCAGTGGGCCTCACACAATCCATAAGTGTCCACAAGTGTGTGCAGAAATTCAAAATCTCCCTTATCCTCTAGTCACTTTGGTCACAGCTCTGCCATCGAGCCTGTGACAGAGCGCTCAGATACTAGTCAGTGGGCCTCACACAATCCATAAGTGTCCACAAGTGTGTGCAGAAATTCAAAATCTCCCTTATCCTCTAGTCACTTTGGTCACAGCTCTGCCATCGAGCCTGTGACAGAGCACTCAGATACTAGTCAGTGGGCCTCACACAATCCATAAGTGTCCACAAGTGTGTGCAGAAATTCAAAATCTCCCTTATCCTCTAGTCACTTTGGTCACAGCTCTGCCATCGAGCCTGTGACAGAGCGCTCAGATACTAGTCAGTGGGCCTCACACAATCCATAAGTGTCCACAAGTGTGTGCAGAAATTCAAAATCTCCCTTATCCTCTAGTCACTTTGGTCACAGCTCTGCCATCGAGCCTGTGACACAGTGCTCAGATACTAGTCAGTGGGCCTCACACAATCCAAAAGTGTCCAGTGTCCACAAGTGTCTGCAGAAATTCAAAATCTCCCCTGTCCTATAGACACCTTGTACCTTGTTTTACATTACTATATAGTTTGTTGGATTTTGTCTACGTTTCTACCAAAAATGAGGAAGGCTGGTGGAAGAGGCCGTGGAATTGGGCGGGGGTTGGCAGCTGGTAATGATGGTGTTGGTGGTGGATCTGATGGTAGTGGCAAGAGCAAAATAGGACCGAATGCAGGAGGTGTTGAGCCTGCGTCATCGTCTGGCTACATAAGGCCTCGAACGCTTAGTTTTATAGGAGTTGGCAAACCGCTTTTAAAGCCAGAGCATCAGGAAAAAGTTTTGTCTTACATTGCTGACTCAGCCTCCAGCTCTATCGCCTCCTCTTCTTCAGTTGTAAAAAGTAAAAGCACTGAGTCGTCATTGGAGGCTCATGTTCATGAACCACACCTTTCCTTGTGTCCTTCACCCCAACCAAGATTGAAGGATGACGCAGGCCATACTACTGATTACTCCATGGAGCTGTTTTCACATACCATGCCTGGATTATCAAGTGAAATGGTGAATTACCCAGGCCAAGATGAATCTGACATGGAGTGCACTGATGCACAGCCGCTGATGGATGATTCTGCTGGTACATTCACTCAGAGCACTACATTGTCCTCGCAGTGTACAGAGCCAGATTCTGACCCTGATGAGACTCAGGTGCCCCTTCCCGCACACTATACCACCATACACGGTGACACAGAGGAAGGTGCACATGACATAGAAGAGGAGGTGATGGATGACCCAGTTGTTGACCCAGATTGGCATCCATTGGGGGAAGAGGGTGCTGCTTCCAATAGCTCAGATGAGGAGCATCCACAGCAGACATCGACATCGCAACAGCTGTTATCTGGCAGGCCCGGAGCACTCCAAAGACAGGTTCCAAACATCAAAAGAGTTGCTGGACAGCTTGTCCAGAGGGTCAAAAGATCACAGCGTGCTAGGCCGCAAAATGTCTGCCAAAGTAGGAAGAGTGCAGTGTGGCACTTTTTTGAACAAAATCCTCATGATCAGGCCAAGGTTATCTGTAAGAAGTGCGCAAAGACCTTTAGCCGAGGGAAAAATCTGAAAAATTTGAATACCAGTTGCATGCTTAGACATTTAACCAGCATGCACTTGCAAGCGTGGACACAACACCAAACCTCAAGTGCCACATGTGCAACTGATCACAACGAAGGTAGTCAGCAACGCTACATTGTTTCCCCCACTGTAAGCCCACCGGTTAGCACAGCAGCAAATGTTGAGGTGTCGGTGCAATGCCACAGCAGTCAGGGAATCCCACTGTTATATCAACGAAAGACTGATTCTAGGCCATCAGAAAGAACAACAACTCCATCACCATCATCAACCCTCTCTCAGTCCGCCCTGTCCACCGCTACTTCCACCATATGCAGCTCTCAAGTCCAGCTCACCCTCCCAGACACTATGAGTAGGTCAAGAAAGCACTCAGTCTCTCATCCGCGTACACTGGGTTTGAACGCCCACATTGCCAAACTAATCTCGTTTGAGATGATGCCCTTTCGGTTGGTGGAAAGCGCAGCTTTCCGCGAACTCATGGCCTATGCAGTACCACGCTATGACCTACCCAGTCGCCACTTCTTCTCTCACAAAGCCATCCCAGCCCTACACCATCATGTGAAAGACCGCATTGTCCATGCACTCAAGCAGTCAGTGAGCGGAAAGGTGCACCTCACAACTGATGCATGGTCCAGTCGGCATGGCCAGGGCCGTTACGTGTCTATCACTGCGCACTGGGTTAATGTGGTGGATGCAGGGTCCACAGGGGACAGCGGTGGTGGGACAGTGCTGCCTAGCCCACGGTATAGGAAACAGTTGGCTGTAGGCGTTCGACCCTCCTCCTCCTCCAGAAGCGAAAGCTCGTCCACAGAGCGCAGTCGTACGAGCACTCCATCTGCAGCTGCCACTGTTGCACACGATGTGTCCCCCTATCGAGCAGCTAGTGGAAAGCGTCAGCAGGCTGTGTTGCAGATGATGTGTTTGGGCGACAGACACACCGCCGAGGTACTGGCCGAGTACTTGAAGCGACAAACTGAGTCATGGCTGGGCAGTGTACATCTTGAGGCAGGCAAGGTAGTTAGTGATAACGGCTGTAATTTTGTGGCAGCCATAGCCCTTTCAAAACTCAGCCACATACCTTGCTTGGCTCACACCTTGAACCTGGTGGTGCAGTGCTTCCTCAAAAATTATCCGGAGTTAACAGCCCTACTCCAGAAGGTGCGAAGACTGTGCGCGCACATCCGCCGGTCGCCTGTACACTCCGTTCGTATGCAGAAGCTGCAGCGATTGCTCCACCTTCCCAACCACCGCCTCATTATCGACATTGCAACAAGGTGGAACTCCACCCTGCACATGGTGGAGCGGCTGTGCGAGCAGAGGCAGGCCATAATGCATTTGTGGGAGGATACACGGCCAGGCACTTTGAGAGCAGACATGGAGTTGACAGGTGTGCAGTGGTCGAAGCTGAAAGACCTCTGTAAAGTCCTTCAGTGTTTTGAGGAATGCACACGGCTGGTAAGCGCAGACGACGCCATCCTAAGCATGAGCATCCCACTTATGCGTCTGCTCATGCAAACTTTGACGCACCTTAAGGAGAAAAAAGGACCCGTCTGTCAACCCAAAATGTGGATGATCTAACCTTCATTAAAATGAACCATGCATGGGTTTCCAAGGATTTTGTCCCACCTTCCCCTGATGACACATAGGGTGACAGAAAAATGGCTTGCTTTGGTCCACCTCTTCCTGGGACTTCACCTATTTCGCCTTTTGCATCAGCTGAATGTCCAACATCAACATATGCCACTTTCTAAAACTCCCTAACTGTGCTGCCTCCCCCCGCATGGCCAGGGTCACCACCTAGCGCACGACACCGTGTGAGTGCCGTTGCCCTGGACAGGTGGGTAGGCCGACTCTTGGGCGCGGGCACTGGCACAGGGTCCCTCGTAGTGCAATCAAGTGTCTCTGACGGTGGTGGTGCACACCCGCCGTCAGACACACCGCTGTACTATGAGGGGCCCAGTGTCAGTACCGACGCCCACGAGTGGGCCCCCCTTGCTTGGGCAGGGCCCCAGCATTTGCAATCTTTACCTCTCCCTGCTCCTCTGCTGTGTAATCTGGGCCGTCAAATCCATACTGTGCCTGACACCGTCTGAGCCTGCCTCCTAATGTATAGACATATATTTTGAATGTGTACGCTATCCATACATGTTATCTGGGGATACGGTACCCTTTCTAACCTTTGTGCAATCACGTGCAATCCATACTGGGCCTAACACCGTCTGAGCCTGCCTCCTGATGTATAGACATATATTTTGAATGTGTACGCTATCCATACATGTTATCCGGGGATACGGTACCCTTTCTAACCTTTGTGCAATCACGTGCAATCCATACTGGGCCTAACACCGTCTGAGCCTGCCTCCTAATGTATAGACATATATTTTGAATGTGTACGCTATCCATACATGTTATCCGAGGATACGGTACCCTTTCTAACCTTTGTGCAATCACGTGCAATCCATACTGGGCCTAACACCGTCTGAGCCTGCCTCCTGATGTATAGACATATATTTTGAATGTGTTCGCTATCCATACATGTTATCCGGGGATACGGTACCCTTTCTAACCTACGTGCAATCACGTGCAATCCATACTGGGCCTAACACCGTCTGAGCCTGCCTCCTGATGTATAGACATATATTTTGAATGTGTACGCTATCCATACATGTTATTCGGGGATACGGTACCCTTTCTAACGTTTGTGCAATCACGTGCAATCCATACTGGGCCTAACACCGTCTGAGCCTGCCTCCTGATGTATAGAAATATATTTTGAATGTGTACGCTATCCATACATGGTATCTGGGGATACGGTACCCTTTCTCACCTTTTGCAATCACGTGTAATCCATACTGGGCGTGAGAATGTCTGGCGAGCTGTTAAGCAAGCTACAGCACCTGTGGTTTGCACACGTAAGTTTTTAATTTTTTCATGAATGACGGTTAGGCCTAATTCCGGAACTGCGGTTGACCTGCACTTACTGGGAAATCATCGTTCGCGGGTAATAATTGTAATCAGTGATCCCCATCACTAACGTTGTTCAGCGGGTTATCTGCACCTGTAAGCGACAAACGCTGGCCTTTTCAGTGTAGCGCACATGCAGCCACGGACATGTAAGGGCATGACACACCAGTTATTGGCCAATCTCATGTGCCAGAGCCTCACGTGTCCCTCTAGTAAGCCGGACTCGGACCGCGGGGCATGACGGAGTCTTGTTCGTTAACGGAATTAAGCTTGCAATGTGTGCATCTGTTCTGTAGCTGGCATGGTTGAGGTTTCCCAGGTGGAGTCGAATTTAACCGTAGGCTCCACTCCTGGTGGTGCCCTTCTGGACATTCCTTTAAGGTTCAGCTTTGCAACCATACTGCCCACGTAAAACAAACACTTTGCCTTCATGAACGCTGTTTGGAGGGTCATGACTCGTGGGAATAACGCCGCCCAATCAGTTAACCTGCTAGAGAGATCCTTCGTTGCTCCCAAGCATGACATCACACTCCCTAGGAGGAAGGTAATGCCACTGTGGCGACCGTACTCCTGGGGGCGACACAAGTGCACTTATGCCCAGCCACTGCTCGATGAATCTGCTGGTACATTGACCCAGACCACTACATTCCCCTCGCACGCTACACGGCCTGAATCTGACCCTGATGAAACTCAGGTTACCCTTCCCATATACAGTTCCATCTTACACGGTGACAAAGAGGAAGCTGCAGATGAAAGTGCAGGTTCGGCCCACCCGCCATCAGACACACCACCGTACTATCAGGGGCCCTGTGCCAGTGCCGTCGCCAATGAGTGGGCCCCCCCTGCTTGCTCAGGATCACAGCACTTGCAAGGTTGAAATACTGTGCAGTGAGATGGAAGATGGGGACGACGAGGAGTCCAGACTAGTCCAGGGATTCCCTAGCGAGGAGACTTATTTGATTGTTTTCAATGTTGGGACAGCAATTTTTGGGGAGCACTATACTCTGGAGAATGATAGATGGGGCCCACCATACACTGGAACATTCCAAAGGTGGACATCAGACACTGGAGCAGCATTTACAGGGCCCATTATACACTAGAGCATTAGAAATGGGGCCCATTATGTTTGGAGCATTATTTGGGCCCATAAGACAGTGGAGCTTCATCCATGGGGACCAACATATACTGTAGCATTATGTGGAGCTCATCATATACTGTTTCAAACATTATATGGGACCAATGATTCTGTATGGAGAAATAGATGGGCCTCGTCATGAGATGTAAAAAGTGAAGTATTTTTCATTGTACTATATCGCTATTTCTCTGCCGTATCGGAGCATGATGAGTTTTGGTATGTGTTAAAGGGGCGCTCTTTCGCCCAGGGCACATGAAAACCTGGAGCCAGCCCCCCCCCACAACTTTAGCCAAATTTTTCAGTGCGTAACTTGTATTATGAAGTTAATTAAGGTTGACAAGCTTAAGTAAGAAGAATTGATGCTTTTGGCATTCAAATGGGCACTGTAGGTGTGTTTCCTGTCCTCCTCTCACTGCCGACTTTTATTCCCCATTGACTTACATTGGGTTTCGTGTTTCGGGACGACCCCGACTTTTCCCTATAATCGGACGATCTTGCTCGACCCGACTTTTGGAAAAGTCGGGTTTCACGAAACGAAACTCGACCCTAAAAAACCAAAAGTCGCTCAACTCTAGTCAGCACTAATAAGCAATGAAGTCCCAAGAGGTTATTTGACTTCCTAAGAAATTGATCTCTAAGTCTTATTAATGACAGGGACTGATATGGTGACAATTTCATTGTGGCATAGATAGGTAAAATAAAATAAAAATATTCTGGATTTCATAACGTGTCATTCTCAACAGAAGCAGAAAACCCCTTAAGTATAATGTTATTCTAATAGAACTAGACAGAAAGTCTCTTGTTAACATTTGCACGAGCAGCTGAGCAAATCAGATATTCTTCTGGCTTAAAAAGACTTTCTGCCTCCCCTGATCCCGAGCTTTCCCTCAGCTGTTTCTGACCTTCTTACAAATGGATAAGCTGACAATCACCTGATCGCTTTGTACAGAATTCCCTCTCGGCTTAGTCTTCGCTGACAGTTTATATAGTTCTCCTGGCTCACTGTAATGCCATCTTTTCTGTTCTGAGAACAAGTTTGCTTGTGATATCAACATCCACAGAAAAACCTCCCTCGTGTTTGCAAAATTCAATTTTGGCCACAATGTCCTCATTTATTACAGGGGGCAAAACACGTAGTAAGGAATCTTACATGTTGCGCCTGCCCCTGTGATGTGCACCCTGTGATACTTTGGTTTATGTGCTCATGTCTTGTATTTTTAGGTGGATAGCCTATTAGAATGCTTATTTTCATCTTTTTTATGACTTGAAGATAGATTTAGAGAATAATCGTCATTTTAATTTTTTTTTTTCATAAAGTACACCTTACAATAAGTAACTTTGTATTATGTCTTATCAGAGAAATCTGCTTCTTTCTCTGCCAGTATTGATCAGTGATTATCAAAATTCTCAATTCTGAGGTAACATCTGTATTCAGTGAAGACAGACTTTACCACTACTGAGATAGGGGTGACCGCTGCTTACTGATAAGTTTCTATATAGACGGAAATAGGGACGAGCTAGCGACAGAATTCCTCCCTCCTCCATTCTAGATAGAATCATATGAAATAAAAATTAAACTACAGTTATGCCTTAACCCCTTCACCACGAATAATAACCCTGAAACACTTTTATAGATCCCACTGATTCTGAGAATGTTTTTAGTGACATATTGAACTTCATAATAGTGGTAAAATTTGATATGACTTGAGTTTATTTGTGGAAAAAAAATAGTAGTTTGGTGAAAATTTTGAAAATGCTGCAATTTTCAAACTGTAAATTTTTATTCTCTTAAGTCATTTACAAATTTATAACAGTTAAAAGTTTTTATTATTATTATTTATTTATATAGCACCATTAATTCCATGGTGCTGTACATGAGAAGGGGGCTTACATGCAAAGTTATAGATAATAGTAAACAAATTTGCAATGACAAACGGTACAGAGGGGAGAGGACCCTGTCCTTGCGGACTTACATTCTACGGGATAATGGGGAAGAGACAGAAGGTCAGGGGTGCAGCAGCTCTGATGGTAATGAGGCAGGATGAGGGGGATATTCGGGAGAAATTTTGGTGGCGGTTGTGTGAGGAAAAAATAAGTGTAGAGGAGAGTAGGAGGTCTTGGAAGGATCGAAGATTACGTGAGGGAAGATATTGGGAGATTAGTTCAGATATATAGGGAAGGCACAGGTTGTGGATGGCTTTGTAGGTCAATGTTAGTAGTTTGAACTGGATTCGTCAGGGAATTTGGAGCCAGTGGAGGGATTTGCAAAGGGGAGAGACAGGGGAGTAGCGAGGAGAGAGGTGGATTAGTTGGGCAGCAGAGTTGAGGACAGACTGGAGTGGTGCAAGAGAGTTAGCAGGGAGGCCACAGAGGAGAGTGTTGCAGTAGTCAAGGCGGGAGATAATGAGGGCATGTACAAGAGTTTTAGTAGATTGAGGGCTGAGGAAGGGACGTATTCTGGAAATATTTTTTAGTTGGAGGTGACAGAAGGTTGCAAGAGTTTGGACGTGTGGTTTGAAGGACTGTGACGCCTCTGGCTAATACGTCCAAGAGTGGACCCTCTGGATCGCGGATCCGGAGCCCCTGGGCCGAGCACACCTGGTGAAGACCGACCCCTATACAGGGATCGTTAGGGGCAGGACCGCAGGGGGCGGAACCGCGACAGCCGGAGCCAGCAGGGACGACTCGGAGGACTGGCAGACAGAGCAGGAGTAGCGAAGTGGAGGGCAGTAGGAAAAGGCTGGAAGCCCACAGGAAAGGTACAGCGAGGACCACAGGAAGGAGACAGGCAGACAGACACGGACCAGGAACAGGGCAGACAAAGGAACAGCAAGGATAGGCAGGGTACACAGAAGAAGGTGGGACCGATGGGTGCTGCGAGTCACAAACAATCATCAGGCGCCCTCAGAATAGAGCGGACGCCTGATATATGCGGAGACCGGAAGTGCGCCCTACAGACCCTCCCCTAGCGACGCCCCCTGCCAACGGAAGAGGCCGGGGGAACGCGCGTGCGCGGCCTAAGGCCGCCGCGGTCACCCGCAGCAGAGCGGCAAGCAGCGCGGAGGAACGCGCGAACCGGAGGGCGCAGGTGAGAGAAAGCTGCGGCGGGCGCCGTCGCTAAAGGGGCATCGGCGGGCACGACCGCCGATGTCACAGTACCCCCTCCCATATGCCCTCTCCTTCTGAGGTTGGTTAGAAATCTTTTCATGATAAGGGGGGCATCGACATTCTCTCGGGGCTCCCAGGACCTCTCCTCTGGGCCAAAACCCTTCCAGTCGATAAGAAAAAGAGTCTTACCTTTGACCCTTTTCATAGCCAGGATGTCCTTTACTTCAAAGACATTGTCAGAACAAATTGGCGAGGGAGGGGACATGGAGGTTGGTTGGAACCGATTCAAGACCACAGGTTTAAGGAGCGAGATATGGAAGGCGTTAGGGACCCGGAGTGACGCCGGCAACCTCAATTTGTAGGCTACCTTGTTAATGCGCCCAAGTACTTCAAAAGGCCCGATGTACCGAGGACTTAATTTGTAAGCAGGGACTTTCAGGCGGATATGTTTGGTAGAAAGCCAGACTTTGTCCCCGGGCTGGTACGGGGGTAGATCCCTTCGTCTTTTGTCCGCGTGTTTCTTAATTCGGACGTTGGCTAGCTCGAGCGCCTCTCTGGTCTCCTTCCAAATTTGCGAAAACTCCTTGGCGAGAGTGTCTGCTGCAGGAACTCCAGACGATGCGGAAAAGGGCAATGGAACCCCAGGATTTAGCCCAGTTACCACAAAGAACGGTGTCTTGGACGTTGATTCGCTGGAATGATTATTATGAGCGAATTCCGCCCAAGGTAGAAGAGAGACCCAATTATCCTGATGGGCGTTAGAAAAATGGCGTAGGTAGGTGGTCAGAATTTGGTTAATCCGTTCCACTTGGCCGTTGGTTTGAGGATGATACGCTGAAGAGAAGTCGAGAGACGTGCCCAGGAGCCGACAGAGGGCCCTCCAGAATCGGGAAGTAAACTGGACCCCTCGATCGGTCACGATTCGCAGAGGGAGGCCATGTAGCCTGAACACGTGGTGGATAAAGATTTCGGCCAACTTTGGGGCAGATGGCAGTCCGACCAAGGGAATAAAGTGGGCCATCTTGGAAAAGCGGTCAGCGACGACTAAGATGGTAGTACACCCAGCCGAGCGAGGGAGATCAGTCACGAAATCCATGGCGATTTGCTGCCAAGGAGCCTCTGGGACAGGCAACGGATGAAGGAGGCCGGAGGGGAGAGTCCTTGGAACCTTGTTCTGAGCACAAGACCTGCAGGAGGCTACAAAGTCCTTTGCATCCTGGTGGAGAGAGGACCACCAGTAATACCGGGAAAGAAGCAAAAGAGTCTTCTTAATCCCAACGTGCCCAGCAACCTTGGAAGAATGTCCCCAGCGCAGTACTTCCAGGCGTTTGTTTGGAGGGACGAAGGTCTTGCCAGGCGGAGGGTTAGAGAAACTCACGGGGGCCACGGAGATAGCTTTAGCCGGCTCGATGATATATGATGGATCCTCCTCCCTCTCCGGAGGCTGCAAAGACCTGGAAAGCGCATCGGCTTTGATGTTCTTACTGCCGGGCCGGAAGTGGAGCTTAAACTCAAAACGGGAAAAATACAGAGCCCACCTGGCTTGTCTGGAGTTGAGTCTCTGGGCAGATTGCAGGTAGGCCAGGTTCTTGTGGTCCGTGAAGATAGTAAAGGGGTGCACTGACCCCTCGAGCAGATATCGCCATTCCTCCAGCGCCATTTTAATGGCCAATAATTCCCGGTCCCCAATGGAGTAGTTGCACTCCGCCGGAGAAAAGGTTTTGGAGAAGAACCCGCAGGGGACAAGACGTCCAGATGGAGCCTGTTGGGAGAGAACTGCCCCAGCTCCAGTGGAGGAGGCATCAACCTCCAGAATGAAGGGCCTACTGGCCACTGGACGGTGTAAAATCGGAGCAGAAGCAAACGAGCGTTTCAGGGCAAGAAAGGCGTCCTCGGCTTCAGAGGGCCAGACGTTAGGCTTCGTCCCCTTACGGGTCAGGACCGTAATGGGCTTGGTGACTGTAGAGAAGTGGGGTATAAACTGCCGGTAATAATTAGCGAAGCCGAGGAAACGCTGGATGGCCTTTATGCCAACCGGACGAGGCCACTGAAGTACCGCGGACAGCTTGTCCGGATCCATCTTAAGACCGGAATCCGTGATGATGTACCCCAAGAAGGGTAACGCTGTTTGCTCGAAGAGGCACTTCTCGATCTTGGCGTAAAGACGATTTTCTCGAAGGCGCTGCAGGACCATGCGTACACTTCTCCGGTGGGAGGAGAGGTCGGTCGAGAAAACGAGGATATCGTCCAAATACACCACCACGCAGGAATAGAGTAGGTCTCGGAACACCTCATTTACGAATTCCTGAAACACCGCTGGAGCATTGCAGAGACCGAACGGCATGACCAAGTATTCATAATGGCCGTCCCGGGTATTGAAGGCCGTCTTCCACTCGTCCCCCGCTCGGATTCGGATTAAGTTGTAAGCTCCCCGCAGATCCAACTTCGTGAAGATTCTGGCCCCCCTCAGGCGGTCGAAGAGTTCAGGAATCAGCGGGAGCGGGTACCGGTTTTTGACCGTGATGTTGTTCAGACCCCGGTAGTCAATACAGGGTCGCAGGGACCCATCTTTCTTCCGGACGAAGAAGAAACCTGCGCCCGCAGGGGACGAGGACTTTCGGATGAACCCCTTGGCCAGATTTTCCTGTATATATTCCGACATAGCCGAGGTCTCTGCTGGGGACAAAGGATAAGTTCTCCCTCTGGGAGGAGTGGCACCAGGAACTAGGTCGATAGGGCAGTCATAGGAGCGATGAGGGGGTAAGGAATCCGCCTCCTTCTTGCTGAACACGTCGGCAAACGTGTGATAGGGTGCGGGTAAGCCCGGGAGGTCGGCAGGCTTCGAGCATGGACGAGGACGCGTGAGGGCCCGTAGGCAGTGCTCCTGGCAGGAGTGCCCCCAACGGAGAACTTCCCCAGAGCGCCAGTCAATCACAGGCTCGTGCCGTCTGAGCCAGGGCAGTCCTAGGAGAACCGCATGGGCTAATTGTGGCAGGACATAAAAGGCTATCTTTTCGAGGTGGAGAGCTCCGATTTGAAGATCTACTTCGACGGTAATCATGGTGATGAGTCCGGGTAAAGGTTTACCATCAACGGAGGAAATAGCGCGAGGGTTCTTCAATACCAACACCGGAATCTGGAGTTTGTCAACCTCCTCCTGGCGGATGAAATTACCGGCAGCACCCGAGTCCACATACGCCTCCACAGACCCACGCCCCCGACCTGTAATTAGCAAAGCTGAAAGAGTAAGGGGAAGAGAGGAATTTTGATCACCTAGGGGGTCCTCTCTTACCTGACCTAGGTGGAGGCATTTCCCGACCTTTCTGGCTTCTCTGGACAGGAACGCACAAAATGGCTGGCCCCTCCACAGTACAGGCAGAGGCCCTTGGTCATCCTCTCCCTGCGGCGTTGCTCGGACAGTCTGACCCGATCAGCCTGCATAGGCTCAGGAGCGGTGCTAACAGGAGATACAGGGAAACGGGGGACAGGAGCCTGATACAACCTAAAGGACCTTCTCTCTCCGACTGCCTCTCTAGCGCGCTCCTGAAAGCGTAGGTCTATGCGAGTGGCCAGCGAAATAAGGTCCTCCAGAGTGGTGGGGGTGTCTCGCCCGGCCAGCTCATCCTTGATCTTGCTGGAGAGGCCTCTCCAAAAGGCTCCCACTAGAGCCTCATTGTTCCACCCTAACTCAGAAGAGAGGGTCCGGAAGCGGATGGCGTATTGCCCCACTGTGAGGGAACCCTGGCGGAGGTTAAAAAGGGCCTCAGTGGAGGATGCTAAGCGACCCGGTTCATCGAATACCTTGCGAAAGGTTTCTAAGAAGGTCTGTAAATTTAGCACTACGGGGTCATCTCTTTCCCACAAGGGGTTCACCCAGGACAGGGCCTCACCCTCAAGATGGGACACAACGAACGCCACCTTGGCGCGGTCAGTAGGGTACTGAAGGGGGGCAAGCTCAAAATGTAGCCTGCATTGATTTAAAAAACCCCGGCATAACTTGGGATCTCCGCCGTACCTGGGGGGTTTACCCAGACGGGGAGCCGGAGTAGGGGCTACATCCGGGGAGGAAGTTGCAGCGGCAGCAGAGGATTGCAGGGCCAGCAGTCGGTCATCCACGGATGCCATGTAACCCAAGATGTGGGATTGGGCGTCGCGCTGCTGCGCGAGCTCCTGTTGAAGGCTGACTAAGAGAGGAGCGTGCCCGGGGTCAGAGGTCTGCAGGGCGGACAACCGGGTGTCCATAGACTTCATAAAGGACATTATCCGGTTCTGATTTTCACGAAGGAAAAGCAATTCCTTTTGTGTGGCGGCTGCGGCACCGGCGGGATCCATGGCCTGATGATACTGTGACGCCTCTGGCTAATACGTCCAAGAGTGGACCCTCTGGATCGCGGATCCGGAGCCCCTGGGCCGAGCACACCTGGTGAAGACCGACCCCTATACAGGGATCGTTAGGGGCAGGACCGCAGGGGGCGGAACCGCGACAGCCGGAGCCAGCAGGGACGACTCGGAGGACTGGCAGACAGAGCAGGAGTAGCGAAGTGGAGGGCAGTAGGAAAAGGCTGGAAGCCCACAGGAAAGGTACAGCGAGGACCACAGGAAGGAGACAGGCAGACAGACACGGACCAGGAACAGGGCAGACAAAGGAACAGCAAGGATAGGCAGGGTACACAGAAGAAGGTGGGACCGATGGGTGCTGCGAGTCACAAACAATCATCAGGCGCCCTCAGAATAGAGCGGACGCCTGATATATGCGGAGACCGGAAGTGCGCCCTACAGACCCTCCCCTAGCGACGCCCCCTGCCAACGGAAGAGGCCGGGGGAACGCGCGTGCGCGGCCTAAGGCCGCCGCGGTCACCCGCAGCAGAGCGGCAAGCAGCGCGGAGGAACGCGCGAACCGGAGGGCGCAGGTGAGAGAAAGCTGCGGCGGGCGCCGTCGCTAAAGGGGCATCGGCGGGCACGACCGCCGATGTCACAAGGACAGGGCAGAGTCGAGAGTTTCTCCGAGGCAGCGGATTTCAGGTGCAGGAGAGAGCATGATGCCGTTTACCATAATAGATAGATGGGGTCGGGAAGATACATGAGATCGAGGAAAGATAATGAGTTCAGTTTTGTCTACATTGAGTTTTAGGAAGCGAGAAGTGAAGGAGGATATGGCTGATACATTCCGGGATTCTGGACAGCAGAGAGGTGACATCTGGGCCAGAGAGGTAGATCTGAGTGTCGTCCGCATACAGGTGGTACTGAAATCCATGGGACTTTATGAGTTGTCATAGGCCAAGGGTATAGATGGAAAAAAGTAGGGGCCCCAGGACAGAGCCTTGGGGGACTCCAACAGAGAGAGGGCGGGATGAGGAGGTAGTGTGGGAGTAGGAAACGCTAAATGTGCGGTCAGAAAGGTATGAGGCAAATCCAGGACAGGGCAAGGTCTTTGATGCCAAGGGAAGAAAGAATCTATATCAGTAAGCAGTGGTTGACTGTGTTGAAGGCAGAGGACAGGTCGAGAAGGAGGAGGATGGAGAACTGTCTGTTAGCTTTGACTGTGAGTAAGGCCCCGTCACACATAGCGATGCATTAGCGATCCCGACAATGATATGACCTTGTCAGGATCGCTGGTGTGTCGCTACATGATAGCTGGTGAGCTGCCAAACAGGCAGATCTCACCAGCGATCAGGACCAGCGACGATGCGGGTAACAAGCGCACACGTCGCTTAGTTACCCGCTGTGTACCTTAGATTCCAGCGTGCTGGCTCTGGGAGCTTTTACCCAAGGTAAACAGTGGGTTTCTAAGCGCCGCACGGCGCTTAGAAATCCGCTGTTTACCTTGGATACCAGCTCCCAGCGCCAGCACGCTGGTATCTAAGGTACACAGCAGGTAACTAAGTGAGGCACACCCTTAGTTACCCGTGGTTTACCTTGGATACCAGCTCCAGCTCGCTGATCGATGGTCTCCCGCCTGTAACACGCAGCGAGGCATGCTGGCCAGCGGGAGACCAACGATCAAAAAAATGTCCAGAGCTTTCGAGCACGATCAGCGATACCCGCGAGGGGGGCCAGTTGCTGATATATGTCACACACAGCGTTATCGCTGGTGAGATCGCTGTTGTGTCACAAAACTTGTGACTCAGCAGCGATCTCGCTGTGTGTGATGGAGGCTTAAGTCATTAGCAAATTTGGTCAGGGCAGTTTCAGTGGAGTGATGGGGCGGAAACCAGATTGGAGGATGTCAAGGAGGGAGTTAGATGAGAGGTGGGAGGAAAGTTGAGCATGGACATGCTGCTCAATGAGTTTTGGAATGGGAGCAGTTATATGGGGTGATAGCTGAGCATAGTAGTTTGGTCAAGGTTTGTTTTTTTGAGAATGGGTGTGATATTGGCATGTTTAAAGGCAGAGGGGAAGGTACCAGAAGATAGCAATAGGTTGAAGAGATGGGTTAAGGCTGGGATGAGCATGTTAGTGAGGTTGGGGAGCAGGTGGGAAGGGATGGAGTCGAGTGGCCAGGTGGTAAGGTGTGATTTGGAAAGGAGATGAGTAAGCTCTCCATCACTGATGTTGGAGAGGGAGGTTATTAGGGAAGGGTAGAGGTCTGGTATGTGGATTGGTTGGGGTGGTGGAACAGTTAAGGTTTGCCTTGTTTGGTCGATCTTGTTTTCGAAGTAGGTGGCAAAGTCCTCGGCAGAGATGAGGGGAGTTGCAGGTGGCAGTGGTGGGCAGAGAAGAGAGTTAAATGTGCTGAACAGTTGTTTTGGGTTGTGGGACAATGAAGATACAAAGCTTGTGAAATAGGTATGTTTATCAGAGGTGAGGGCTAATTTGAAGGCAAGTGTAGCTTGTTTGAGAGCACTGAAGTAGTCTGGCAGAGGTGTTTTCTTCCAACGCCGCTCCGCGACCCTGGATGCTTGTCGAAGTTTTTTGGTGAGGTTGTTGTGCCAGGGTTGCCTATTGATTCGTCGCACTTTGCCATGCATGAGAGGGGCGACTGAGTCTATGGCTGATGTGAGGGTGGCATTGTAGAAAGCGGTGGCGGTGTCCATATCGAGTGAAGATATGGAGGACAGAGGTAGAAGAGAGTCTGAGAGTCTGTTAGTGACTATGTGTGCGAGGTTTCTGTGAGGATGTGCTAGTAGCTGAACATGTGGGGCAAGTGAGAAGGATAAGAAGGTGAATAGATAGTCAGATGGGGGAAGGGAGAGGTTGTGACATTAGGTAGGGAACAGAGGTGGGTGAAGATGAGGTCTAATGTATGTCCGTCTGTGTGGGTGGCTGTGGAGGACCACTGAGTAAGTCCAAAGGATGAGGTAAGTGACAGGAGTTTGGAGGCTGCTGGCTGGTGGGTGTCAATGGGGATGTTGAAGTGGAGGAGCCAGGTAGAGAATTGGTCAATGAAGGCAGTGGCTGAGCACGGTGGTTGGCATATTACAGCCATTTGGAGATTATAGGGAGAGTAGATATCGACGGAGTGAACCTCAAAAGAAGGGAGGATAAGGGAGGGTGGGCTTTGGATAGGGTTAAAGGAGCAGGAAACCCACTCCTCCGCCATGTCTGTTGCCAGAGCAAGGAGTGTGGGTAAAGTGGAGGCCACCGTAACTCAGTGTGGCAGGGGAGGCCGTGTCAGGGGGTGTCAACCAGATCTCAGTGAGGGCCAGGAAGGAAAGGTTGTGGGAGGCAAAGAGGTCGTGGCTCACTTGGAGCTTGTTGCAGATGGAGCGGGCATTCCGAAGTGCTCCAGAGAGAGGGAGCGGGAGGGTGGGGGTCAGTGGCACAGGTTTTAAGTGTGAGGGATTGCGGTAGTTTCCCTTAATGTGAGAAAGATAGGGGTGAAGATTAGTTGGATGTATGAAGCAGGGGGGCAGGATTGGGGGATATGTCACCAGCAGTGAGAAGAAGCAGAGAAAGGGAAAGCAGGTGGGTGAAGGAGAGTGATCGACTTGTGTTATATTTTAGTAGGAGTGGTCTGGGGTTAAGGAGTATGTCTGCAGATGAAGCGAGGTGAGGGGTAAGAGAGAGGGGGAGATAGTTATTTGGTTTGAGGGTGCAGGGGTGTGGGGATAGCAAAGGAGAGTGAAGATTAGTGGAGCAAAAGCGGTGAGGGCAAATGTGAGCATCGTTAAAGAGCAGGGTAAGAAAAGAGAGGCAAGTTAAATTAGAAAGCAGTGGTTATTCTTATCTTCTGACCGATTTCTGGGCTAATTCTGGTATATTTCTGATGTAACACTTTAAAGATGTCACACTTCAAAGGTCATATCTGACCTGCTCTGTTCAAATTATACCATTCAAATGTCCATGAAATGAAGCCAGGTGAGTGAGAGAGGGAGGAGGGGTCAGGAGGACAGTTCACAGCAGAGAGAAATTAACAGATTGCAGTTGATAGGACATTTGACTATCATCAAAGCTGAAGAAAGAGGCAGAATAAGATGGAAGGATAAGATTAGGTGTGAGGAGCATGGGCATATCAATATGCATACAGTAAGTTTGAAGTATGATACATGGAATTAAAGTCAGGGGAAAAAACAGAGTTCAGACGTACCAGTTAAAAAATAAAGGATGAGGAGTGCATGGGGTTCAGGGGTGCAGTGGGGATTCTGGATTATGAGGGTTCAGACGTACCAGTTAAAAAGCAGAGGATGAGGACTGCATGGGGTTCAGGGGTGCAGTGGGTATTCTGGAATAAGAAGGTTCAGACGTACCTGTGGATGAAAGCAGCAAGTTGACCAGCAATTTTTTTTTTTTTTTCACCAAAATTTACAAAACTTTGAGGGGTCTAAATGACAGAAAATACCAAAAAGTTTATTAACCCTTCAGGTGCTTCGCAGAAATTAATGGCATGTGGAAGGAAAAAATTAACATTTAACTTTTTTTCACACAAATTTTGGTTTAGACCCAATTGTTTTTATTTTCATAAGGGTAACATGAAAAAATGTACCCTAAAATTTGTTGTGCAATTTCTCCTGAGCACTCCAATGCCCAATATGTGGATGAAAACTACTGTTTGGACGCACAGCAGGGCTTGGTTGGGAAGGAGCACCATTTCACTTTTTGAATGTAAAATTTTATGTAATAATTAGCAGATGCCATGTCACGTTAGAAGAGCCCCTGATGTGCCTAAGCAGTGAAAACTGCCCACAAGTGACACCATTTTGGAAACTAGACCCCCAGGAAACATATCTAGATGTGTAGTGAGCACCTTGAATTCCTAGGTGCTTCACAGACGTTTATAATTTTGAGCTGGGAAAATACAAAAATCACTTTTTTCCCACAAAAATGTTTTTAGCCCCAAATTTAGCATTTTCATAAGAGTAACAGGAGAAATTGCACCATCAAATTTCTCCTGAGTACACTGATAACCAATATGTGGACAAAAACTACTGTTTGGGAGCACGGCAGGGCTTGGAAGGGAAGGAATGCCATTTCACTTTTTGAATGTAAAATTTGCTGGAATAATTCACAGACTCCATGTCATGTTTGCAGAGCCCCTGATGTGCCTATTCAGTGGGAATCTAGATGTGTAGTGAGCACTTTGAACCTCTAGGTGCTTCACAGAAGTTTATAACAAAGAGCCGTAAAAATTAAAAAAAAAAACACATTTTTCCCACAAAACTGTTCTTTTAGCCCCAAATTTTTTCTTTTTACAATGGTAAAAGGAAAAATTGGACCCCAGAATTTGTTTCTCCTGAGTACACTGGTATTCCACATTCAGGAAGAACTACTATTTGGGCACACAGCAGGGATCAGAAAGGAAGGAGTGATGTATTGGAACATAGACTTTGATGAAATGGTCTGTGGGTGTCATGTTGCATTTGGAGAGCCCTTGATGTGCCTAAACAGGGAAACCCCTTACAAGTGACCCCATTTTAAAAACTTGACCCCTCAAGGAAATTATCTAGATGTGTGATGAGCACCTTAAGCCCACAGTTGCTTCACAGAATCTTACAACGTTGATCTGTGAAAATTAAAAATATATATTTTTCCCACAAAAATGTTGTTTTAGCCCCAAAATTTTCATTTTCACAAGGATAGGATAAAAAGGGCTCCAAAATTTATTGTGAAGTTCCTCCTGAGTATGCCGATACCCCATATGTGGTCTAAAACTACTTTTGAGGCACAGTGCAAAGATCAGTAGGGAGGGAAGAAGCATCGTATTGGAATTCAGTTTTAGAGTGCCATGTCACCTTGGCAGAGCCGATGAAGTGCCAGAACCGCAAAACCATGGGGGTTTAAAAACCCCATTTTACAAAATACACTTTTCAATTAATTCATCTAGGCTTTCAGTAACCATGTTGATATTACAGGTGTGTCACAGAATTTTATGGCATTGGGCAGTGAAGTAAAAATAATTACATTTTTACCACCAAAATTTTGTTTTAGCCGAGGATTTTACATTTTCAAGATGACACCAAAATTTTTCCTACAATTTCTGCTGAATGTAGAAATACCCCATATGTTCTGTACAGTATTGACTCCATGGGTGTTTTCCAGAAACAAGCAGCAGTGAATGTTGCCAACTGCCGTTTTAGTGACCAATTCGTTGAAGTGAATAGTTCATTGTAGTGACCAGTACGATGTTGTGACCAGTAGTGATGGGCGAACCAGTGGATGTTCAGGTCTGGCAGGTTTAGCCGAACAGTTAAAAAAAAGTTCATTTCGGGTACCAGAGCAGCACCCGAACTCAGACCCCAGTCACATGGGGTCACATGTAATCAGCCTGAATATCCATTATTTGCCACACTGTCATGCAGATGACAGTGTGGCAGACACTGCCACTGATCAGTGACAAGATCATTACTACGCAGTCAGATAACAGCAAGCACCCGCAACTGTGACTGGAGGTAAAAAGTTTACCTCTCGTCACAGAAGCATCATCTGATGGGAGTACTACTGCCATAAGACTATGCCTGCTGTCCCTGGCAATAGCAATAGCAGGTACCAGCTGACGAAAGTATTCATCAGCCGGTGAAAGTGTAAAAATAAATACTAGTTTTAAAAAATGGCATGGGTTCCCCGGTATTTTTGATAAACAGCCTGGCAAATTGCTGCTTGCTGCAACCATCAGCTGTCAACCTTATCATGGCTGGTTATCAAGAATAGAGGGGTCCTCACACCAATTTTAAAAAATGTTTAAATAAATAATTTTTAAAAAATAGGGCTGGGGCACCGCACTTCATTTATGACAACAAGCCAAGCTAAAGCAGACATCTCGGTGCTTGTAATTTCAGGTTGGTAAGGGGCCATGGATATTGGCCTTCCCCAGCTTAAAAATAGCAGTTCACAGGAGACCCTGAAAAGGTGCATATATAAGATGCATCAATTCTAGTGCTTTGCCGAGATTTTCAACCCTTGCCCTGTAATGGTGGCAAGTGGAGTAATATTTGTGGGGCTGATATCACCTTTGCATTGTCAAGTGACATCAAGCCCATGGGTTAGTAACGTTGAGGTGTCAATAAGACTTCTATCCATCACTAATACTATGGTCATATTGTAAAAAAAAGCACAGCAAGAATAAAATCCTTCATTTCAAATAAAAGACACACCACTTTACTTTATTTAAAAATAACAAACACAGTTATGCTCACCTAATGTGGCTGTAAAAAATATAAAGTAATAAACAACAAAAATACTCACCTAACGCCTTTTCCATTGAGGCCCTGGTCTCCTGTAAAAAACAAACAAACAACCATATCCCTGACCTGTCCGATGTACTGTTGCACACCGTGACCCATGTCTGCAATAAATGTTTTTCAACCTAGACCTGTGACAAGATGCAACTGTCTAGGCTGAAAACAACAGGAATGCCCCCACTTGCCCTGTGGTGACTGTAGGATGCTATTTTTAGGCTTACCAGCCTGAAATACCAGCCCACAGCTGTTTGCTTTAGCTTGGATGGTTGTAAAAAATAGGGGGGACTCCACGCCATTTTTTTTTATTATTTATTTAAATAATTTTAAAAAAGTGTGGGGACCACTCTATATTTGGTAACCAGCCATGCTAAAGCTGACAACTGAGGGTTACAGCTCGCAGTTGTCAGTTTTACCAGGCTAATTATCAAAAATTCAGGGAAACCCATGTCTTTTTTAATTTATTTATTTATTCATAGCCCAGGCACCGGCTGATGAATACTTTAGTCATCCTCTGCCTGCTTTCGCTGTTTTTAGCTACAGCAGACCAGAGGTAAACGTTTTTATTCATCTGACAGCACGGGAGCCGCAGCGCTATGACTGGTGGTAATAAGATCAGAGCCGCCGGTGGGTCTTGCGCTGTCAAGCAGATGACACCCAGTGTTCAGAGTGCTGAACCTGAACAGTAGCATGGAATTCCTGGAAAAGTTCATGTTTGGGGTCCCTGCCCAAACAGTAGGTGGTCGGTGCAGACCTCGAACTTTAATGTTTGGGTTTGCCCATCTCTAGTGACCAGTATGTTGTAGTCCCCTTACATTGTGCCCAGTTCATGCACCTGTAGATTAGATGGATTCTCATTGTTACAGAAACACCAAACATATGGACGCTAACTGCGGTTTAGGCACATTGTGGTGCTCAGAATGGAGGTGGGCATTTGGATTTGGGAGCGTAGAATTTGCTGAATTTGTTTTGTTGGGCGAGGAGGCATTTCACTTTTCCAGAGCCTTTGTACTACACGAAACATAAAAGCCTCCTATATTTCTATTAACAGATAATGGACCTGAGTTGGGACTTGCTTTTTTTGTGGATTGAGTTGAAACTTTTGTTGGGAACATTTTACATAACATTTGACATTACATTTATCCAGAGCTCTACACTGAGGACTAACATTGGAGTTTTCATCTAAGAATCCGAGCAATTCATTATAATGAGGCAACAGGGTTACTCTGGACTCCATGTGGCCTCTGTTCAGCGTTGTCCTTTTTTTCAGACGTGCGCAAAACTGTGGCAGACCATGCTTTTATTAACCTATAAAGATGGATACCGCCACATCATAGGCCAAACATCATACACAGTGCCTCCATCTGCCTCTTTATAGGGAATCTTCCGTTGGGGGTTCTATCTGAATCACGTATGTCAAAGATTTACATTGAAACCCTGGTGTAAGTACTCAGCATAGAGTGCAGGATAAATCTGAGCCAAGCTTTACTGCGATCTTTAGGAGGCAGAATGAACAAATCAACAAAAGAGTTGAAGAGTTGTTTTTATTTATTTTTTACATGGATACTTGTGTGGTATAATTGATTTGGCGACTTTATTTTTTGGGTCTGTGCGATTACAGAGATACCTGATTTATTTCTTTTTATGCTTGACTGCTTTCACACACAAAGAAATGCTTTTTCTTGCAAAAACTAGTGTTTGCATAGCCATATTTTGAGAGCTGTAATTTTTCTATATTTTGGCTGGCAGAGTCTCGTGAGGGCTTGTTTTTTGTGAAATGAGTTGACGTCGTTATCGGTACCATTTTCTATGACATGACATTTTTTGATAATTTTCTATTCCGATTTTTGGGAGGCAGAATTAACAAAAATCAGCAATTTAGGAATTGTTTTCTGATTTTTTTTATGCTGTTGTGCATGTGGTAAAATTGATAAGGGATTGATAAGGCAAATTTTATTCTTCAGGTCAGTACGATTGCAGTGATGCCACATTTTTAACCTTTTTTATGTTTTGGTGCTTTTACACAATAAAATTTATTTAGGAAAAAATCATTATTTTTGGATTGTTTTATTCTGAGAGCTATAACTTTTTTTATTTTTCCGCTGATGGATCTGTATGGCAGCTTGTTTTTTTGCAGGAAAAGATGACAGTCATCTTTTTTCTCTCGTTTTATTCAATTTTTTGTTCATTGGTGTGAAGATAAAGCACTTTTTTTTGCCTAGTTGTTTATTAGTTTTTTTACAGTGTTCAATAAAGGGGTTAACTAGTGGGAAAGTTTTATACGACAGGTGATTCTGGATGATTTTTTTGTTTTTATTTCACTTTTTTACTTTGTCCCACTATGGGACTTTCACTTTTTGCAGTCTGATCGTTTGTAAAGCATAGCAGAGCAGGAGCTTAGGCTGGTTTCACATTAGCGCATTTTCAGCGCGCGCACGGCCGGGGGTAGCTCCGCCCCCGAGCCGGCTCTCTGCCCGGCGTGCCCGCTCCTTGCTTGTAGCGCCGCCTACTAGCGGACAGCGGCGCCTGCGATCGGCGCACCCTATCTTTAGCATAGGGTGCGCAGATCGTGCGCAGGCCGTGCGCTAGTTGCGCTTTGACCTGCGCTGCGCACTTTCGACGGTGCGCCGTGCGCGCCAAAATCCGAAAAGTTTGATTTTGGCGCGCACGGCGCACCGTCAAAAGTGCGCAGCGCAGGTCAAAGCGCAACTAGCGCACGGCCTGCGCACGATCTGCGCACCCTATGCTAAAGATAGGGTGCGCCGATCGCAGGCGCCGCTGTCCGCTAGTAGGCGGCGCTACAAGCAAGGGGCGGGCACGCCGGGCAGAGAGCCGGCTCGGGGGCGGAGCTACCCCCGGCCGTGCGCGCGCTGAAAATGCGCTAATGTGAAACCAGCCTTAGCTATGCTTTACAAACTGTTAGCGCTGCACTGATAAGCAAGCTTGCTACACCATGCTCTGACCTTGATCTAGGAAGTTTAGTAGCTCTGGTGACACGGATGTTGTCATGACGACATCGGATCACCATGGCAATGATCCGCCCCTCGCGATGACGTCGCGGTGGCGCCAATCGGACAGCAAAGGGAGCTCTCTTCCTCTGCATGCCTGCTAAATGCTGCGATCTATGTCAATCACAGCATTTAGTGGGTTAAAGTGCTGTGAGCAGTGCGGGAATTGCTCCTATCACCGAGTGCTGGGTGTCACCTGTCAGAATCAGCTGACACCTGGCGACGATCACCATGACGTATTTATGCAGCATCAGTTGGGAAGTATTTGGCCACACAAGTGACTTGTGCAGAGACAAAACTATGTTCTTGTCACTAGCATCTATTTATGCTCTTTTATTTCATTATTTTATTTGCCTTGGCAGCAGCTGCCTGGCACTGGTAACTAAAGTTTAGTTTGCTGTCCTTATGCCCAAGTCTTTTTCAGTGACAGTTTTTCACAGTGTCTTACAGTTCAATACATAATTATACATTTTATTTCCTCTGCCCAAGTGCACAGCCTTACATTTATCCATTTATCTGCATTAAACTTCAATTACAAATTTATCAGCCCAAACCTCCAGCTTATTACTCCTCGGTAACATTAACTCCTTAGTGACTGGGCCAATTTTGACAATTCTGACCAGTCCCTTTATGAGGTTATAGCTCTGGAACGCTTCAGCATATTCCACTGATATGGAGATTGTTTTTGTGACATATTGTACTTAATGTTAGTGTTAAAATTTCTTCGATATGACTTTATTTATGAAAATAATGGAAATTTGGCAAAAATTTTGAAAAATTTGCAATTTTCAAACTTTTAATTTTTGTGCCCTAAAATCAAAAAGTTATGTCACACAAATTAGTAAATAAACAACATTTCCAACATGTCAACTTTACATCAGCACAATTTTGGAAACATAATTTTTTTTGTTAGGACGTTATAAGGGTTAATAGTTGACCAACGATTTGTCATTTTTCCAGCAAAATTTACAAAACCATTTTTTAGGGACCACCTCAAATTTGAAGTGACTTTGGGGGGTCAATATGACAGAAAATACCCAAAAGTGACACCATTCTAAAAACTGCACCCCTCAAGGTGCTCAAAACCACATTCAATAAGTTTATTAACTAGAGTTGAGCGAAACGGGTCAGTCAAATTCATAAGTCGCCGACTTTCGCTGAAGTCGGGTTTCATGAAACGAAACCCGACCATAGCGTGAGGTCGGCCACGAGGTCGGCAACCAGAGCACCAAAGTCGCGTTTCAAATGATGCTTCCAGCGCCCTTTTTCAGCCAATGATGGAGGACGCACACTGTGGGCAACGCGATGACATGGGCATCGGTCACCACCATCTTTGATAAGGGCATGAAAGTAAATGGCTTGCTTTGTGTGGCGTCACAGGGGCTATAAAAGGGCGTGCACACCGACCGCCATCTTACTTCTGCTGATCTTAGCATTAGGGAGAGGTTGCAGCTGCTGATTCTGAATAAGGGAGAGCGTTAGGCAGGGAAGAAGGAAAAAAAAACTGCTTCTGCTGGTAGCGATTTCCACTGTACAACACAACTGTATAGTGTGCAGTGACAGGGGAGGCTATATTTTTGTGCATCTGCTCTGTTGGTTATTAGGCTGCCTTATAAGGCTCCCTGATAGCTGCATTGCTGTTTGCACACTGCTGTCCAAACTGCTTTTTTAAAAGCAAAAATACTTTTCTTCCTCTTTTCTGCACAGTTACCAAGCGTTCATTTTTCCACACTTTTGTGTGCAGCAGTCCTGCTTATTAGGCTGCTTGCTGCCATACTTGGACTGAGAGCATCATTGTCAGCCTCATAAAATCTCTAGGGAGCTTCCAATTCTCCCCAATACTATATACACCTTGTACTTTGTCATACACCAGCCTATTTCAGCCTGTTAAATTGAGGTGTAATCTATAGTGGGCCTGAGAGAATAGTTCAGCCTCCTAAAATCTCTAGGGAGCTTCCAATTCTCCCCAATACTATATACACACCTTGTACTTTGTCATACACCAGCCTATTTCAGCCTGTTAAATTGAGGTGTAATCTATAGTGGTCGTAATCTATAGTGGGCCTGAGAGAATAGTTCAGCCTCCTAAAATCTCTAGGGAGCTTCCAATTCTCCCCAATACTATATACACACCTTGTGCCTGGTCATACACCTGTCAATTTCTGCCTGTTAAATTGAGGTGTAAACTATAGTGGGCCTGAGATAATAGGTCAGCCTCCTAAAATCTCTAGGGAGCTTCCAATTCTCCCCAATACAATATACACACCTTGTGCCTGGTCATACACCTGCCAATTTCTGCCTGTTAAATTGAGGTGTAATGTATAGTGGGCCTGAGATAATAGTTCAGCCTCCTAAAATCTCTAGGGAGCTTCCAATTCTCCCCAATACTATATACACCTTGTACCTTGTTTTACAGTACCATATAGCTGGTGGTATTTTGTGTACATTTTCCCAAAAATGAGGAAGTATGGTGGAAGAGGCCAAGGAAGGGGGCGGGGGTTGCTAGCTGGTACTGATGGTGGTGGTGGTGCATCTGCTGGTAGTGGCAAAAGCACAATAGCACCTAAGGCAGGAGGTGTTGAGCTTGCATCATCGTCTAGCTCCACAAGGCCTCGAAGGCTCCCATTTCTGGGAGCAGGTAAACCGCTTTTAAAGCTGGAGCTTCAAGAACAAGTTTTGGCTTACATTGCTGATACAGCCTCCAGCTCTATCGCCTCCTCTTCTGAAGTTTCAAAAAATAAAAGCACTGAGTCGTCAGTGGAGGCTCCTGGTCAGGAACAACACCTTTCCTTGGGTCCTTCACCCCTACCAAAAGTGAAGGATGCAGCAGGCCACACTACAGATTACTCCATGGAGCTCTTTTCACATACCATGCCTGGGTTATCAAGTCAAATCATGAATTCCCCAGTCCAAGATGAATCTGACATGGAGTTCACTGATGCACAGCCACTGCTAGTTTTTTCTGCTGGTACATTCACTCAGAGCACTACATTGTCCTCGCAGTGTACTGAGCCAGAATCTGACCCTGATGAAACTCAGGTGCCCCTTCCCGCATACTATACCACCTTACACGGTGACACAGAGGAAGGTGCACATGAAATTGAAGAGGAGGTGATGGATGACCCAGTTTTTTACCCAGATTGGCATCCATTGGGGGAAGAGGGTGCCGCTGCCAATAACTCAGAAGAGGAGGAGGATCCGCAGCAGGCATCGACATCACAACAGCTGTTATCTGGCAGGCCCGTATCAGTCCAAAAACGATTTACAAAAACCAAAAGAGTTGCAGGACAGCTTGGCCAGACGGTCAAATTAGGACAGCGTGCAAGGCCTCAAAATGTCTTCCATAGTAGGAAGAGTGCAGTGTGGCACTTTTTGAACAAAATCCTAATGATCAGGAATCCTAATGATTCAGAAATTTGAATACCAGTTGCATGCTTAGACATTTAACCACCATGCACTTGCAAGCGTGGATGGACTACCAAACCTCACGTACCACATGTGCACCTGCTATGAATGAAGGTAGTCAGCAACGCTACATCGCTTCCCCCACTGTAAGCCCACCAGTTAGCACACCACCAGCAGCAAATGTTGAGGTGTCGTCGCAAGGCCAAAGCAGTCGGAATCACAATGTTATTGCTACGAAAGACTGAATCTGAGCCATCAGCAAGACCACCAACACCATCACCAACCCTCTCTCAGTCCACCATGTCCACCGCTAGTTCCACCATATGCAGCTCTCAAGTCCAGCTCACCCTACCAGAGACTCTGAGTAGGACAAGAAAGTACTCATCCTCTCATCCACTGTGTTTGAACGCCCACATTGCCAAACTAATCTCGGTAGAGATGATGCCCTACCGGTTGGTTGAAAGCGAAGCTTTCCGCGAGCTCATGGCCTACGCAGTACCACGCTATGAACTACCCAATCGGCACTTCTTTTCTCGAAAAACCATCCCAGCCCTCCACCTGCATGTGAAAGACCGCATTGTCCATGCACTCAAGCAATCAGTGAGTGGAAAGGTGCACGTCACAACAGATGCATGGTCCAGTAGGCATGGCCAGGGCCGTTACGTGTCCATCACTGCGCACTGGGTTAATGTGGTGGATGCAGGCTCCACAGGGGACAGCGGCGGTGGGACAGTGCTGCCTAGCCCACATTATAGGAAACAGTTGGCTGTAGGCGTTCGACCCTCCTCCTCCATAAGCGAAAGCTCATCCACAGAGTGCAGTTGCACAAGCACTCCATCCGCAGCTGCCAGTGTTGCACACGAGGTGTCCCACTATCGAACAGTTAGTGGTAAGCGTCAGCAGGCTGTGTTGAAGATGATGTGTTTGGGCGACAACAGATACACCGCCGAGGCACTGGCCGACTACTTGCAGCGACAAACTACGTCATGGCTGGGCAGTCTACATCTTGAGGCAGGCAAGGTAGTTAGTGATAACGGCCGGAATTTTGTGGCAGCCATAGCCCTTTCAAATCTCAGACACATACCTTGCCTGGCTCACACCTTGAACCTGGTGGTGCTGTGCTTCCTCAATAATTATCTGGAGTTAACAGCCCTGCTCTATAAGGTGCAGAGACTGTGCTCGCACATCCGCCGGTCGCCCGTACACGCCAGTCGTATGCAGAAGCTGCAGCGATTGCTCCACCTTCTCAAGCACCGCCTAATTATCGACGTTGCAACAAGGTGGAACTCCACTCTGCACATGGTTCAGAGGCTGTGCGAACAGAGGCAGGCTGTAATGCATTTGTGGGAGGATACACGGGCAGGCAGTTTGAAGGCAGACATGGAGTTGTCTGGTGTGCAGTGGTCGAAGCTGAAAGACCTCTGTAAAGTCCTTCAGAGTTTTGAGGAATGCACACGGCTGGTAAGCGCAGACGACGCCATCATGAGCATCCCACTTATGCGTCTGCTCATGCAAACTTTGATGCACATTAAGGAGCAGGCGTCTGCAGCCGAGGAGGAAGAGGAGGGAAGCCTTGATGACAGTCAGCCATTGTCTGCTCAGGGAACTCTCCTGGACGAGGTGGAGGAAGAAGAGGAAGAGGAGGAGGAGGGTGATGGGGATGATTATTTGGGGAGGAGGATGCTTCTCAGGGGGCAAGAGAAAATGTTGGCGTGGCAAGGTCAGGTACAGGGTTTGTGCGTGACTGGAGGGATGTTGATTTGCCAGAAAGTGCTCCTCCACCCAGCACTCGCAGTGCATCATTGACACCTGGAACATTGGCCCACATGTGTGATTATGCCTTGCAGATCCTAAAAAGGGACCCCCGCATTGCCAAAATGGTGAACGATGACGACTACTGGTTGGCCAGCATCCTGGATCCACGCTATAAAGGCAAATTCCAAAACATCATGCCACAGGAGAACCTAGAGCTAATATTGGCTAACAAACAAGCAACTCTGGTAAACCGTTTGTTTGAGGCATTCCCAGCACACAACGGCGGTGATGGTTCTCCCACAAGCCGTAGGGGGCAACATGGAAGAGGTGTTCATGGTGCACACAGCACACAGCTGAAGTGGCGTTGGACACAGGGGTTTCATGACCATGTTGTGGACTGATTTTTCAAGTACTGTTCACACGACTGGTAATACTGCATCGATTGAAAATGACAGGAGACAGCAGTTGTCAACTATGGTTACAAACTACTTCTCCCATATCGATGTTCTCCCTCACAGGTCATTCCCCTTTGACTATTGGGCCTGTAAACTGGACACCTGGCCTGAATTGGCACAATATGCCTTACAGGAGCTCGCTTGCTCTGCTGCTAATGTGCTATCCGAAACAGTCTTCAGTGCTGCTGGATCAATCCTGACAGAAAAAAGGACACGTCTGTCGACCCAAAATGTTGATGATCTAACCTTCATTAAAATGAACCATGCATGGGTTTCAAAGGATTTTGTCCCACCTTCCCCTGCTGACACATAGGTTGCCAGAAAAATGGCTCGCTTTTGTCCTCCTCTTCCTCGGACTTCTCCAATTCCTCCATTTGCAGCTGCTGAATGTCCAACATCAACATATGCCATTTTTTCAACCTCCCTAACTGGGCTGCCTCCCCCCCAGGGCCGGCGTCACCACCTGGCGCACGCACCCGTGCGAGTGCCGTTGCCCTGGACAGGTGGGTGGTCCCACTCTTGGGCGACGGCACTGGCACAGGGTCCCTCATAGTACATTCAAGTGTCTGACGGTGGGGGTGCACACCTGCCGTCAGACACATCGCTGTACTATGAGGGGCCCTGTGCCAGTACCGCCGCCCACGAGTGGGCCCCCCTGCTTGCTCAGGGCCCCAGAACTTGCAAAACTTACCTCTCCCTGCTCCACCGCTGTGTAGTCTGGTCTGTTAAATCCTTCACTGGGACTGCCAATACAAATTTGGTGAACTGATAGATGATGGTTAAGACGTAGCTATGCCCTGTCCTGCTGGGCTCTATCTTCAGATGACCAATGGCTTCCATTTGTTATGGACGTCGACTCACAATGAGATGCAGTGGTGGTTTATCATCAGCTTTCACGGTTTTCCTACTCACAGACATGTGACATTCCTGCCCACATTTTTAAATGTGTCCTCTCATGCCAATCCAATAGAATCGCCTACGGCCTGTGGCTTCAGTCTTTTTCACTCCAAAGTTACCTGACAGATCATGATAGGCAGTGAGGACAATGTCTACATCTCTCCTTGTGATCACAATTTGATGGAGATGAGTAACGGTGATGGGATCCACGGTACTGCGATACAACAAACCTTTCTTCACAAGAACTGTTTTCGCTGTATCCACAGACAAAGTAATTGATGGTCAGCATCGCCTCTGAGAATTCTCCCGGGACTTTTTCCCGTGATTAGTAATTCCAAAATTTCATCAATCACACGACTTTCCGTCTATACTTGTATCCATCTCGTTTCCTCTTGCGAAGTCTGGACTGTCTTACTGAGACTGAAATATATATGAAGATTGAAAAATACCCCAACAGTGTATACTGGTGTACGGTTCGAATACATTACCCTTTTTCTACTTTTTAGGTTCTTGTCTAATACTGAGGCTGTGAGTGTCTTTGTCGGACTCCGGAAATATACACGGAGATTTTTAATGTTTAAACTATGCTATATATACCTGGTATCCAGTGATACTGTACCCTTTCTCAACTTTCTACAATCTTGTAGAATCCATACTGGGCCTGAGATCGTCTGAGTCTGCCTCCTGGATATATAGACATAGATTTTTAATGTTTAAACTATGCTACATATATACCTGTTATCCGGTGATACTGTGCCCTTTCTCAACTTTCTACAATCTTGTCGAATCCATACTGGGCCTGAGACCGTGTGAGTCTGCCTCCTGATATATAGACATAGATTTTTAATGTGAAAGCTAGGCTACATATATACCTGTGGAATAAAATGACATTGCTTACTGAACCTGTCCACCACCACCCAGATACATGTCTTCCCTTCTGAGGGCGGCAGGTCAGTAATGAAGTCCATGGAGATGTGGGTCCATGGACTCTCTGGAGTGGGCAAGGACTGGAGCCAGCCGGCAGGCCGATTATGGGGGGACTTGGCGCGAGCACATATTTCGCAAGCTGGTACGTAATCTTTACAGTCCTTAACTACCGTTGGCCACCAAAAGTTCCTAGTCACTAGTCTGACGGTATTATTGACACCAGGGTGGCCTGCCAGGACAGAGTCATGTGACTCCTTCAGAACTTGTAGACGAAACGGGGCTGGAACGAACAATTTCTCAGGGGGTGTCGTGTCAGGGGCTGGTTCTGAGGACCTATGGATCTCCTCCAGAAGGTCCAGAGACACTGCCGACACAACGATCCCATTGGCCAGTATTGGAACTGGTTCCAAGTCCTCTGCCTGTGAGGGGCAGAAACTTCGAGAGAGGGCATCAGCCCTTACATTTTTAGTCCCTGGACGAAACGTGATCACAAAATTAAACCTTGAAAAGAATAAAGCCCACCTAGCCTGCCTAGGATTCAGTCGTTTAGCTGACTTCAAGTAGGTCAGGTTCTTGTGATCTGTGATTACTGTAATCTTGTGTTTAGCACCTTCGAGGAAGTGGCGCCATTCCTCAAAGGCCCATTTTATGGCCAACAATTCCCGATTCCCTATATCATAATTTTTCTCAGTAGAAGAGAATTTTCGGGAAAAGAAGGCGCATGGACGGAGTTGAGTGAGGGAGGCAGTGCCTTGGGAAAGCACTGCCCCTACTCCAACCTCAGAGGCATCGACCTATACCACAAAGGGGCAGTCTAGATCAGGCTGGATTAATATCGGGTTGGCAGAAAAACAATCCCTTAACATAGAAAATGCCTGAAGTGCCTCAGACTTCCAATTAACCACGTCTGCCCCCTTCCGGGTCAGGTCCGTGAGCGGTTTGGCGATATCTGAGAAGCCTTTGATAAATTTACGGTAGTAATTTGTAAACCCCAAGAATCGCTGCAGCGCTTTTAGAGTTTTGGGTTGCACCCATTCTCTAATGGGTCGGATCTTGGCAGGATCCATGCGGAAACCCTTAGCAGAAATCATGTACCCCAAAATTTGTACCTCCTCAGCCATAAAAACACACTTTTCCAGCTTGGCAAATAGAGAATGTTCTCGAAGTCTCTCGAGCACAGTACGAACATGTTGCGCGTGTGTAAGAACATCAGCGGAGTAAATCAGAATGTCATCTAAATAAACCACTACATATACCCCACAGATATCCCAAAGTTTTGGAACACGGCAGGTGCGTTACTTAGCCCGAACGCCATAACAAGATACTCAAAATGACCAAGGGGTGTGTTAAACGCGGTTTTCCACTCATCTACATCTCTTATGCGGACAAGATTGTAAGCTCCCCAGAGATCAAGCTTAGTAAACCAACGGGCTCCCAGTAGCTGATTAAAAAGATCAGGGATGAGTGGAAGCGGATACTGATTCTTTACAGTTATAGCGTTCAGCTCACGATAATCAATGCATGGTCTGAGTCCACCATCTTTTTTTTCTACAAAGAAAAACCCAGCCCCTACAGGTGAGGTGGATGGTCTAATAAAGCCTTTTCGTAGGCTGTCTGCTATGTAGTCATTCATGGCTACACTCTCTGGACCAGAGAGGTTAAATATTCTCCCCTTAGGGAGACGGGAACCTAGGACCAAGTCTATAGGACAGTCATACTCTCTATGAGGAGGTAATTTCTCAGACTCCACTATGGAAAAGACATCCTCATAGTCTCTGAATGCATATGGTATAAAGGGTGTTTTAAGTTTAATTTGGTTCACTGACAGCGACATACAGTTACTCTGACACTGTGGACTCCAGCGCACGATATCACCTAGGTGCCAGTCAATAACAGGATTATGCTGGTGCAACCATGGCATACCTAATACCACTGCATGTGATAAATTGTGAATAACAAAAAACGACATCTGTTTGGTGTGTAATGCCCCTACTGACATAGCAATTTCTGCAGTGACAGATTCCACTCCACCCTGGATAATAGATGTACCATTAATCGCAGTGGTTTGAACAGGGGCATTAAGCTTTAGCAGAGGTACACCAAGACTTGCAAGTAAAAAATCCATAAAGTTGCCTGCAGATCCACAATCCACATAAGCCTTTACACACAGAAATTTCTTAGAAAATGAGAGAGAGACGGGTAACAAAACTTTAGCCGCATTTGCGGGCAATACCTGAGCCCCCGGGCAGTTTTGACCAGAGCTGCCCAGGGGCCGATGTCCCAGGAATTTGGATTTCTGATCCCCAGCATTTCCCTTGAAGTCTCCAGGCTGCAGCATGCTGGTATAGGAAGATTGGAGTGTTCCTTCAGGCTGTGCACTGAAGCAGGTGTTAGGGCAAGAAATCAGCTCAGGCAGGAGAAGAAGGAAAAAAAAAGTTCAGGAGACTGCTTTTATTTATGATGGACATACACACAAAAGCAGCCTTTTTGGGCGGGATATAATGTGACGACCGTCTTCGAATCTGAGCTGCAGTAGGACAGCACCCCGAGTAACCCCGAGACCCTTAACCCCTATACAGGGATCTGGAATTGTAGCAAGGCCCAGGGGGTAACTGTCTTGGGGCGCAGTGAACCAGAGCAGAACGGTCATCAAGGGGTTAAAACTAAAACCCGTAATAGTGGTCCGGAGACAGGAGTCGGAGGTCGGCAGAAAGCAGAAGTACAAAAACAACAGGCAGAAGAAGGGTCAGGAATCCAAGCCAAGGTCAGCGTCAAAAATCGGGAGAAAGACAAAGGTACAAAAACGGCAGGCAATAGAATGGTCAGAAATCCAGGCTGAGGTCAGAGTTAACTATAGCAAATCACACAGTAGCACGCAGGGGAACAAAGAATATATCCGGCGGCTTGCAAGACCAGTCCCAAGGTATTTGAGGGATCAGGTCATCCCTCACAGGTTCCCGGACTGATGATGTCATAAGGACCGCCCCCAGGACTAGGCCAGATGGTGATGCAGTAACCCACTGACGACTGACAGAGGGGCAGCGCCTGCACCGACCAGATGCCTGCGCAGAAGCCCCTTCTCTGTCACCACCAACACTCACGGGCGAACCATGGTGCCTCCCAGTGGCCAAGGCAGGAACAGCCCTCCCTGAGTCTGACGGTGAAGTGGCGGCCTGGCGCCTCCTAGTGGCCGCGACCGGAACAGCAGGCCCCAAGTCTGACGGCGATGTGACCGACCGGTGCCTCCTAGTTACCGAGGCCGTAACTGCAGGCCCCAAGTCTGGCGGCGACGTGCCAGTCCGGCGCCTCCTAGTGACTAAAGCCGGAACAGCAGGTCCTGAGTCTGACGGTGACGTGACACCAAGAAGTCATCCATTGATTCTTGCATTTCTACTATTTTGTATTGCAAGCCAACGGCTACCAATAGCCTGTTACATTTCTCCAGTTTCCATCCGCAGCACCTCAGAAACGATATCCCTAAGGGACAGTTTTACCGCGTGAAAAGAAATTGCAGTACACATGATGACTTCTTGACACACGCATGAGACTTGACCATTGGTAACACCACAACTAGCCCAGAGTGGATCTAGATTAAACTCTGCAATAACCACAATCAAAGAAAGAGGGAGTACTTTAATAATTTTTGATTTAGGAATTTGCCTTACAGAAAACTTGTACTCGCCTAACCACTGCCTGCTGGCCTCAATCCTGCCTATTCTTTCAACACTGAGACTTTATGAAGACAGTCTTGGAGATAGAGCACACAACAGTGGAACGAAGAGGATTGGTGGAGAAGAAGACCATATGGTGGCTTGAGAGGTCAGAGGTGAGTAACATTTTCTTTTGTTTGTGTTTTTAATAAACCATTTTCATAACTATGGATCATTCATAAGTTGAATGTTCTGAAAAGGCCCCGTTACACATAACGATGTCCCAGCGATCCCACCAACGATCCGACATGATGGGATCGCTGGGACATTGTTAGGCCGATCGCTGGTGAGCTGTCACAAGACAGCCCCTCCAGCGATCAGGACCAGCGGCGCTGGACGCTGGTTTCTAATGTAAACATCGGGTATCCAGGAGCCGCGGCTCTTGGATACCCGCTGTTTACCTTGGAAACCGGCGTAAACGCTGGTTTCCAAGGTAAAGATTGGGTATCTAAGAGCCGCACGACTACTGGATACCCGCTGTTTACCTTGGAAACCAGCGTGTATGCCGGTTTCCAAGGTAAATAGCGGGTATCCAGGAGCCGCAGCTCCTGAATACCCGATGTTTACATTAGAAACCAGCATCCAGCGTCGCTGATCGCTGGTGTCTCACTGCCACACGCGATGCATGCTGGCCAGCGGGAGTCCAGCGATCGAAAAATGGCCTAGGCCGATCGAGGACAATCAGCGATAACCGGCAGGGGGGCCGGTCGCTGATCCCCATCACACACAGCGATCTCGCTGGCGAGATCGCTATGGCGTCACAAAATCATTGATCTCGCTAGCTGTGTGTGATGGGACCTTAAGTTGCTGACTGTCTGTATTGATTATGGCTACGTAATTATTCTTAGATATTTTATTTGCTTACAATAAAATGTAAAATTGTATTTTTATAGACTTTATACTGGAATTGGCTTTTGGGAGTTTATCATGGACAAGAAGTAGATATCCAGCTGGGCAGGAACCATCATCACTGGCAGCAGAAGAACAGTGTAGAAAATGGGAAGGCCATTCAAACACTGGAATCAGCTGTTGGGGAATGAAAGACAGCACTTATTCATGCCTGATTTATTTTGACAAACATAAGGTTTTTCACCCTTGTGGAGGATAACCCGGTCCGCTTTGACATGATGAAGCCACCAGTCATGCTGAATATCCTGTCTGACAGTATATCGGAGGCTGGACATAGTACGCCCATAGCATACCAGGACAGTTTTAGATGTTGGTCCGATCTGATAATCCAAAAGTCCATGAGATCGAGGCTATCTACCAGAGAAAAAACACAGTCTAGGTACGACTGAAGCTGGGTATTCAGCCACAATGTCCTAGTTGGCTGATATGCATCAGTTTAGAAAAATGGCAGATATAACATCTGATCCATCATGTCAAATATACTGAAGCTGTTGTTGCCTCTGCTCCTTGCTGTAGCCCTAACATTGGCATATCGTTGGGTCTGTGGGGTCTCCTGGTCAGTCGTGCAGCTGTCTCTTTACATAGAAGGAAACACAGTTTATCCTCACAATAAGCCGATTAGGACTCCCTTTAAATAGAAAAAAATTCTCCATATTGCTTTTATTGCAAGGATCTAAAATCATAGCTTTTGTCTGCAGCCCTAATGTTACATCAATGACACTGCAAGCAATTGTTGAGCTCGGCGGCTTTGAAGTGACTGCCCTCAACTCATGTGAAGCTGCTGTGCTCAGTTCTTGGTTGCAGAGTTCTTGACATGGTTTCAGGGCTACACACAAAAAAAGATATCGGAAGCAGGACCCGGGGTGGGTGAGTAATGCAATTTTGTTTGTTTTTTAGTATATGT
Organism: Dendrobates tinctorius; assembly: GCF_039654945.1. Classification (NCBI taxonomy): domain Eukaryota; kingdom Metazoa; phylum Chordata; class Amphibia; order Anura; family Dendrobatidae; genus Dendrobates; species Dendrobates tinctorius. The sequence goes on along the minus strand of NW_027361708.1, from coordinate 17,081,137 downwards.
ATGATTTATAGAGGGTCTAAGTTCCTTATAATAATAATAATAATCTTTATTTATATAGCACCAACATATTCCGCAGTGCTTTACAGTTTAACAGTTTCAAAACACAAGTCATAAGTAACAACGTTAACAATACAATAATTAAAGCAAAATAAGATGAAATAAGATGACCCTGCTCATGAGAGCTTACAATCTACCATGAGGTGAGGGAGATACAAAGTACAGGTGTGTATTTACAATTGTATATTTACAATGAAGGTCCACCCATCTTGAGGGAGTGAAGGATGGATGGAGATAGTGAATGGGCTATACACGCACACTTACACATAGAAGGACTTTAATTAGCGAACGTGATAAGCCGCTCTGAAAAAATGTGTTTTGAGGGAGCGCCTAAAACTATGCAAATTGTGGTTAGTCCTAATTTCTTGGGGTAGAGCATTCCAGAGGATAGGAGCAGCATGGGAGAAGTCTTGGAGTCGGGAGTGGGAGGTACGGATAAGTGCAGAGGTTGGTCGAAAGTCGTTTGCACAGCGCAGCGATGGGCTAGGCTGATAGACAGAAATGAGGGAGGAGATGTAGGGGGTGCCACACCGTGGAGAGCTTTGTGGGTGAGAACAAGTACTTTGTATTGGATCCTATAATGAATGGGCAGCCAGTGTAATGACTGACGAAGAGCGGACTCGTCCGAGTACCGATTAGCCAGATGGACCACCCTGGCTGCTGCATTAAGTATGGACTGGAGAGGGGATAGTCGAGTGACGGGGAGGCCAATTAATAGAGCGTTGCAGTAATCCAGGCGGGAGTGGATCAATGCTACAGTGAGGGTTTTTGTTGTTTCCATGGTGAGAAAAGGGCGGATTCTAGAGATGTTCTTTAAGTGTAAGCGGCAAGAGCGGGCAAGAGATTGTATATGGGATGTCAAGGAGAGATTGGTGTCAAACATAACACCCAGACAGAGCGCCTGCTGCCGGGGAGTTATTGTGGTACCACCCACGGAGAGGGAAATGTCAGATTTAGGGAGGTAAGTAGACGACGGGAGCAGAAGAATATATGAATATATATGAATATATAAATAGTTGAATTTCAGTTTTGGGGGTGACTGATTCACTGAGGGTGGACATAACCTTAAATTAAACCATCCTCTTGTTTGCAATGTTCCTCAGTTTCATTACTCGTACATTTGCCAGTAATCATTGATAGAATTAAGTTTTGTTTTAATATCGTAGAAAATCATTTTAATCCAGTGTTCACTGTAAGCCTTTTTGTTCTGTAATTTTAGCTTTAAACTATATAAGTAGATTGCAGATTAAAGAGAATTATCAAAAATTGAATTTAAGATTAGATTTCGTTTTTTAATATGAGCATAAAGGAAAGTATTATTCCAAGATGTATTTCCCAGTTCTGGAATAACCATAAAACCAAATGAAATCCATAATTATATGAAATATATAGAAGCTGCATATAAAAATAAAACAAATATTCAGCTGCTAAATAAGTCTCTGTTTACACCATATTTGGCCAGTCAGTTGGTTGTATACATCTGTGTTCTGAATATCACGTATGATGTTAGGGCTCAATAGCTACGATGATGCAGTTGGTAGTAATAGCAATGCATGTTACTATGACTTTCAGGCTACAGCTTTTCCCTAGTGGCAGTTTGTAGGAAAAGGTGATATAAGACCTTGATTCTAATAAACAACAGCATAGTCTGAGAATCTAGTCTCACTCAATAATGCATGCCCTCCAGCTCCATTCTAGGGCAGCCAGACAGAAGAAGAGACAAGAAGTGAGGCTAAATAAGCCTCTATTATATTTTTAACCAGCCTGCATTTAATTAGAATAAATCAGGATATATAACGTCCCAGTCAATGGAAGTCTATGGCAGACAAAGACAAGGATGCTGAAAAGTTTGTGAACCCTTCAGAATTGTCCATACTTGTAAATAAATTTGACCTAAAACTACATCAGATGTTCACAATAGTCTTGAAAATAAGATAAAGAGAACAAAATAAAACAAATAAGCCAAAAATATTAGCCTTTGTCATTTTTTTATTGTGGAAAATGATCTAGTGTCATGTGTCTGTGAGTTTCCAAAGTATGTGAACCTTTGTGTCATGATTCATCTTTGGATTCATGAAAGCTCTGGCTCTGCTTTAATTTAAACATTGTTTTTGCTTTCATGCCAGCAAGGGTTAATGTCAGTTTCCTTGCTGGAAGCTGCATTGTTATTAGGTCAGCTGATGTGGGTGGTGACCACTCCCACCATACTTTAAATAGTCACATAACGCATCAGCTGACTTTTGGTAATAGAGTTTGTCTCTGAAAACCAGCCGTGGAGTTGGGAGCTCTCTAATGCCAGCGTGTATCAGTTGCTTGAGGTCCTAGTTCCATATCCTCTGTTGTGTGGAGCTTGCAGCAGAAGCTTGAAAGCTAAGTTTTTTGTTCCCTGTCTTTGTCTGTCTCGTGATTATCACTACCCCTTATGTTTACACCATCTGCAGTGGTGAGGCTAGCATCCTTGCCCACCAGTGCACTAGCCAGGGTATAGTGAGGTGACAGCTAGAGACTAGGTACGTGACGGTGGTGGGGGAAGGACCTGCATAGGGCATTTTGTGAGCTTAGGGATAGGTACAGGCTGTGTTAGGAGGTGCCCCATCCCTCGTCCCTTATTGTTGGGGCCTTCCTCTCCCTTTTTCCATCCCATTGTTGGTGTTTGCTATACCATCCGCTGGACCGACCCCTGTGGGTTGTGACATTATTACCAACCCATACTAATTTCCAGTGAACCTATGCCTCAAGCATAGGCTTTTGTTCACCTTATCCAGACCCTCATGGATGAGTTAATGAAGCTGCAGTCTCAGGTGGTACAGCAGCTTCAAGAGATGTCTGGGTTCATGGTCTCGGCTCACGTCCTGGCTAAACAGGAACCCAAAATATCTCTCCCTGACAGGTTCTCTGGAGGGTGAGATAAGTTTATCATATTTAAAGAAACCTGTAAATTCTACTTTAGGCTTCACCCTCGTTCTTTAGGGAGTGAGGAACAGCGTGTGGGGATTAGTCTCTCTTCTCAAGGGTGATCCCCAATACTGATCCTTCTCCCTGCTGATCGATTCACCATCTTTGCGGTCGGTGGATGAGTTTTTTGTGGCATTGGCGCTGGTGTATGGGGATCCTGATGGCGTCTCCTTGGCTGAGTCTCAACTCCATAAAATCAAGCAGGGGGGCCGGTTTGCTTAGGAGTACTGCTCAGAGTTTCAGAGATGGGCCAGTGGCACCCAGTAGAATGACCATGCTCTTAGGAGCCATTTCTGTCAGGGTCTGTCAGCTAGGCTTCAGGATACTCTGGTGCAGTATGCTACTCCTGGGTCATTGGAGGCTGCTATGGTCCAATCTATCATGGTGGATTGACGTCTCAGGGATATGCATACACCGAGTTTACCCCCCTGTTGTTCTTTCTAGGGAGGAGGACCCACTGGTGCAAATGGAAGAACCCATGCAGGTGGGAGGAGACTCCTCTCAAACTAGGTCGCCTGCGGATTGCCGTGGGATGGGGGCATGTTTTTTCTGTGGTCTGACTGATCATTACATCAATGTCTGCCCAACTCGTGCCAAAGTGTGTACTCCATCACAAAAGCTGCTTTCCCCTGATTGTATGGAGGGAGATGACCATGGTGTGTATATTTCCTCCATCTTTATGTCTCAGTTTACCATTTCGGCTGAAGTGGTGGTTGGTGGGGAAACTGAGACTATACTGGTTCTTGTGGATGGTGGAGCTAGAGTCAATTTGGTAGATTCTCACTTTGTTCAGACCCATGGTCTGATTGGTAGGACGCTGGCAAGACCCGTTACAATTCGGGCAATTGACTCTGTTCCTCTCAGCCAGAGGAGTTTGACACAAGTCATAGACTATATTACCCTGCAAATAGGCACTCTTCACGAGGAGTCCTTGTCGTGCCACATCTTGAAGGGTATGTCAACTCCCATCATCTTAGGCCTTCCCTGGCTGAAGAGACACAATCCGGTCATAGATTGGCGGTCCAGGGAAGTAGTGAGTTGGGACCAGTCTTGTAAAGACTGTTGCCTGGGTACTACGATCTCTGCCATCCTTCTCAAACCTACCCCTTCTTCTCCAGTGGAAGCAGCTAAAGTGCTACCGGGTAGTAAGGGCAAGACTCAACCCTCACCACAGGTAAACTCTGAGTCTTGGTGTCCCCTTACGAGGAGGGATCAGGGGAGGGTGATGGTTCCCTTTGAATATAGTGAGGGTATGAGTTTGGTGACACGGGGGAACACCTGTGGTCTGTTCTTCAGGGAAATTACCATCTGTTGTCAAGCGAACGCATGGAAATAAATGTTCAGGTCCAGACCTGTATGTGAATGAGTACATGTGGGTGTGCACTAAAAACATCAAGTGGAAGTACGCATCTGGGACTTGGAGTTCTAGAGTGATCAGGCTGTATCAGGTGTCGGCCATTTTTCAACCTTAGGACCTTCCAGTTGGACTTACCCCCAGAGGGTTCCACTGCTGGTCTCCAGGTGATTAATCTTTCCTCATATGGTCTCACTTAACCCCAATTAGAAGTCCTAAGCAAGGGCCTGACCTTTTCCCCCACTAACTCCTTTGATTATTTTGTAGCATTAAAGGACCTCCATCTTTTTTCGAGGAAACTTATGTTGCAAAAGCTTCACCACAAGGATGTGGGTAAAGAGATGATGAGTGAGAGCGAGAGGGAGGCTCTTCGTGCTCTAGAGCAGGGGTCCCCAACCGCCGGTCCGTGGCCCAGCACCGGGCCGCTGCATTGCCCTTGCCGGTCCGCGGACACAAGGGGAGCCAGGGGCAGTCAGTGGCGTAGCGGGGGCAGGGGACGGCGCGCAGCAGTTATTGAACTGCCCTCGTGTAGCGGCGGGCAGGGAGCGATCAAGCAGGGAATAGCAGGAGCGGAGCTGCAAGGACCCGTCCAGCTTCCTGCCCGCCGCCCGCGCTTCCTGTCTCTGACTGACACAGAGAGGAGCGTGCCGCTGCTGTGTCAGAGCGAGGAAGCGCGGGCGATGCTGCGACAGGTGAGAGGAGAGAGGTGGTGTCTGTGTGTATGTATAGTGTGTGTGTGTGTGTGTTTGTGTAGGTGGAGCCTGGCCCTGGAGGAGATGGGGAGGGAAAGCCATGATGCCTGGGGTGATGCAGAGAAGGCATTGATGGAAATGATGGAGAGACGTCAGTGATGGGGTGAAGGCAATGATGGAGAGATGGCAGTGATGGGGTGAAGGCAATGATGGAGAGACGGCAGTGATGGGGTGAAGGCAATGATGGAGAGACGGCAGTGATGGGGTGAAGGCAATGATGGAGAGACGGCAGTGATGGGGTGAAGGCAATGATGGAGAGACGGCAGTGATGGGGTGAAGGCAATGATGGAGAGATGGCAGTGATGGGGTGAAGGCAATGATGGAGAGACGGCAGTGATGTGGTGAAGGCAATGATGGAGAGACGGCAGTGATGGGGTGAAGGCAATGATGGAGAGACGGCAGTGATGGGGTGAAGGCAATGATGGAGAGACGGCAGTGATGGGGTGAAGGCAATGATGGAGAGACGGCAGTGATGGGGTGAAGGCAATGATGGAGAGACGGCAGTGATGGGGTGAAGGCAATGATGGAGAGACGGCAGTGATGGGGTGAAGGCAATGATGGAGAGACGGCAGTGATGGGGTGAAGGCAATGATGGAGAGACGGCAGTGATGGGGTGAAGGCAATGATGGAGAGATGGCAGTGATGGGGAGAAGGGAGTGATGGGGTGATGGAGCAGGCAAGAATGGGGTGATGGAGCAGGCAAGGATGGGGGTGATGGAGCACTCATTCAAAACCTATGGTGAGTTGAGTCACATTATAAATGTTATTTAATTATAAGTATGCACTGCTACACTACAACCGTGTCCATAGCCCCGCCCCCTTATGACCAAAGCCCCACCCCTGTCACACCTCCATCCCCGCCCTGCCGGGCCATGGAAGAATGGTCTTGCTTGAAACCGGTCCCTGGTGCAAAAAAGGTTGGGGACCACTGCTCTAGAGGACTTCCTTGAGGAACAAACACCACCTACTCGGGGTAAGTTTCCTCCTAACATTGTGCCCAGATCCAAGAGGTTCCCTCCTTGGCATTGAGTCCCGCTATTGACATCTTTACAAAGTTGGTCACAGAGGATTTTAAAAAACCATCCTTGCGGCGGAGACATGATAATTTAACTTACAAACAACGGCAGGCAATCTCAGAATTACAATCTATTCCAGGAGTATTGTTTAAACCCGCTGACAAGGGGGGGAACATCGTGGTCTGGCCTATATCTATGTATGAACGTGAGGCATATAGACAGCTAAGAAATCTTCATACCTATGAAAAGCTGTCATACAATCCAACTTCCTCCTTCTCGCTCAACACTCCAGCGCATTCTTGTTCGTGCGTTGGATGATAACATCATTACAAAGGCAGTTTTTGAGGGGTTAATGGTCAGGAATCCCAGGACACCCACCTTCTACCTCCTGCCCAAGATACACAAGGACACCGCTGACCCCCCGGGACGTTCGATCGTGTCCAGTATAGAGGGCCTTTGTGACCCGGTATGTAAGTTTTTGGATTATTATCTGAAACCTTTGGTTGAATTACTACCTTCATACATCAAGGACACGATGGACGTGCTTACACGGGTTGACGGCGTCCTTGTTGACTCTCATACTCTCCTCGTCACTGCCGATGTCGAATCCTTATACACCTGTATCGATCATGCCCTTGGTCTGGATGCGGTTCGCCTCTTCCTGGGGATGTCCGACCTGGACGGCTCTTTGTGCGAGTTGCTCCTTGAGCTGCTGCGCTTTGTCCTTACCCATAATTTTTTTGTGTTCAAAGATCAGTTTTATCTTCAGCGGTGTGGCACCGCCATGGGCGCGGCCTGCACGCCTTCGTACGCTAATCTCTTCTTCAGATCATGGAAGAGATTCATTTTTGGAGACGGGGGTGCGCCGGCCGCTTCCCGTGTGCTGTGCTGGCACCGCTATATTGATGATATATTGTTTTTTTTGGATGGGACGGTGCAGCAGCTCGAGGAGTTCATGGCGTGGCTTAATGTCAATGACTTTGGTATTAAACTTTTAAATATGATTTCAAGTCTATCGACTTTCTGGACGTCACTTTGGAGGTGGATCATGATCTTCATATCCAGACTGACGTATGCAGAAAGTTGACCACGGTCAATGCTTTGTTACACGCTGAATCTGCGCACAACTTTTCTACCATCAAAGCCATCCCGGTCGGGCAGTTCCTAAGGATGAGGTGAATCTGCTCCACTGATGATAGATTTGAAAATCGTGCCCGCGATTTGCAGACAAGGTTTCAGGACCGAGGATACAGTAACAGGTGTATAGGGAGGGGATACGACAGGGCGAGGAGAACGGCACGTAGGGATTTGTTATATCCCCGGGCAGCTATTGGTGGTAGAAATGATGGGGGGTACTCCTGGTTTCACTGGCCCTATTCGGTTTATATCAACTTTTAACCATGAGTGGGACCATATGAGGGAGATTCTCTAAACATTGGGCCGTCTTCAGTTCCGAACCATCTTTACGTTTGGCCATTGGAGATCACCCTATGATGACCTCTAGAAGGTCTAAAAATTTAAAAGACCTTCTTGTTAGGAGTCATTATGTTCCAGCACTTACCAATCCGTTTGGCTCCAGGGGCCCGATGGCTGGATCCATTTTTGCGGCCACTGTCTTGCCTGCTCGAATGTCCTGCGATGCTCTACATTTCACACCTCAGATGGATCTAAAGAATTCCAGATTGCCCAGCGTATATCGTGTAGCAGTACCAATGTCACATATTATGCGACATGTGGATGCCCCATGATATACGTTGGTTTGAGAACTACGTGTGAGGGTGCGTGAGCATGTGCGGGACATTCGGGCGGCCAAGACGGTGGCCGACTCCTCTACCCTTAAGACCATCCCTCGCCATTTTAAGATGTTTCACAATTGTGACCCTCAAACATTTATGGTGAGAGGAATTGACTGTATCCATCTGAGGGTTAGAGCAGGGAGCTATAAGAAAAGTTTGGCCCAAAGGGAGACTAAATGGATTGTCACCAAGGACACGGTGACCCCTAAAGTCCTTAATGAGTCCCTGAGTTTTGCTTCTTTTTTATAGCTGTACCTTTTGTATCTCTCCTGCATCCACTATTGTATACATCTACCCCAGTTCCGTGGTCTTTTTATTTGTTTTTAACTTTATTTGTCCTTTTTCATCATTAGAGTTATATTTTTTTAATTGTCGGCTGTCTTGGACTAATGGGACCTCTTGGGACCTATGCTGCGGATGTCTATTTTGGATCTGTGGCTGTGCTGGCATGTAACATTTGCGAAGATGTCATTCCGGATACGGACCCTCTTTCTCGTCCCCGGTGGATACATGGACATTTTTCTTTATATATGTTACTGATGTACTGGGGACTTTTGATATGTGTTCATTAACACCACTGCTGCCCCACTCCACATTATAGCTGACCCAAAACATTTAAATGAGGTTTGCACTTTTTTTTTCCTTGAATCATGGATCCGCTGCATGCTCTCTCTGAGCAAGTGAATAGCCTCACTCAAATGATACAAAACCTGTCTGTGGAGCAGCAAACCCTGGCTCAGTCGCAGCAACAGGTTCAGAGGGAGGTTGCTGATGCCATGCAGGGTTCTTTTCCTTCTGGGGCCCGGGGTGAGGGTACCACACATGTTTCCTTAATTTCCCCTGAATCACGTGTTAAATTGCCTGACTTTTTCTCTGGGGATAAAAAACATTTAAGGTTTTTAAGGAGGGGTGCAAACTCTTCTTTTCGTTAAGGCCATGCTCCTCTGGGGATGAGAGTCAGAGGATTGGGGTCATTATTTCTTTGTTAAGGGGTTCCCCTCAGGCTTGGGCTTTTTCCCTTCCCCCTACCTCCCCTGAGAGAATGTCAGTGAATGCATTCTTCGAGGCACTCGGGCACATCTACGATGAACCCGATCGTGTGAGGCTAGCCAAGGATATGGTGATGAGTGTGTGCCAGGGGAAACACTCAGCCGAGTGGTTCTGCTCTGAGTTCAGACGCTGGGCAGCGGAGGTCTCCTGGGATGATGCTGCCCTCCGGTGTTTGTTCTGTAGAGGCCTGTACAAACGTTTGAAAGATGCCCTGGCCTTTCATCCTCCACCGGATTCTTTGGAGGACGCTATGATCCAGGCTGTCCGCATGAAACGTAGGCTGCGGGCGAGAGGGGACATGCTGCAGGAGACCCCTTTATTCTCCAACCTGAGAGACTCTGCATCTGGTCCCCAGCCCATGGAGGTTGGTACCACGTCCTTGAAGGAAAAAGAGATGAGACGCTGTAGAAACAACCAACTGTGCTTTTACTGTGGATCCTCTGGACATTGGAGAAGGAACTGTCCTTCTTGCCCTTCTTCAGTGAAGCCGTCAGGAAAACGACTGAGTCTGGGTAACAATCAAGGAGGTTGCCCAGACTCCCAGGTACCTTTTTCCTCGCTTACTAAAATTTTGCTTCCGGTGGAACTAGAACTTGCAGACGGTCTGGTTGTGACTACCGCCTTTGTTGACTGTCATTCTTCTATTAATCTGATCGATGCCAAAGTTGTGACTTTTCATAAGATAGGGACAGTCAGGTTTATAGATCCTGTTAAAATTGTGGCAATTGATTATCCTCCTATCACCCGGGAGGGAATTTGTTTCATGACTGATACCTTTTCTCTGAAAGTGGGTTCCACTCACATGGAAAAATTAAGGTGATTTGTTCTAAATAATCTGCCGGCTGGACTGGTACTGGGTATGCCTTGGCTTCAATGCCACAATCCTACTATTGACTGGGTCAAGGGGGAGATCATTCAGTGGGGTTGTATGGCTAACGGTCTATGTTTTAACTTGACAACTCTTGTCACCCCAGTAAAATCTGTGTCAGTGTCGTCTGTCGGTCTGGAAGGTATTCTGGAGTACCTGAAAGATTTTGAAGACGTATTTTCCAAAAGTGAGGCTGAGGCGCTACCACCACATAGACCATTTGATTGTGCCATTAATCTAGTCCCTGGAGTCAAGTTACCCAAGGCTCGCCTGTTCAATTTGTCCGGGCCCGAATGTCTAGCCATGAAGGAGTACATTACCGAGAGTCTCCGCAAAGGGCATATTAGGACTTCTGTTTCACCTGTGGCGGCGGGATTCTTTTTTGTTAAGGAAAAAGATGGTGGTTTGCGGCCATGCCTCGACTTTTGGGAATTAAACAAAATTACTGTGAAAAATACATACCCTCTCCCCCTAATTCCTGATCTATGTAACCAAGTCACCGGGGCCAAGTGGTTCTCTAAACTGGATTTACGTGGGGCATATAACCTTATAAGAGTCCGGGAAGGGGACGAATGGAAAGCAGCATTCCTGACGACTGAAGGGCTGTTCGAAAACTTTGTTATGCCCTTTGGTCTCACCAACGCTCCTGCTGTTTTTCAGAATTTTATTAATGTAATTTTCTCTGATTTAATTGGTCGTTTTATGATTATCTATTTGGATGACATTTTGGTGTACTGGGTGGACAGTCAATTTCACTTGCACCATTTGAGCATGATTCTCATGAGACTGAGGGAGAATCATTTGTATGCCAAGTTGGAAAAATGTTCATTCTTCAAGCAAGAATTATCATTTCTGGGTTTGATTGTGTCAGGGGAGGGGTTTTGCATAGATCCTAGGAAGGTCCAGGCTGTTACGGATTGGGTGCAGCCTCATGACTTGAAAGGGTTGCAGCGATTTTTGGGCTTTGCTAACTTCTATAGGAAATTTATTAAGGGCTTCTCGCAGGTGGTAAAGCCTCTAACGGACCTCACTCTCAAGGGAGCTGATGAAAAAAATTGGTCTGTAGCTGCAAAAAATTCTTTCATGACATTAAAAAAATGCTTTTCTTCAGCCCCAGTATTGGTACAACCCGACCCGTCAAGACCTTTTATCGTGGAGGTTGACGCCTCGGAAGTAGGGGTGGGGGCAGTTTTGTCTCAGGGCCCTCCTACCCTTACTAATCTGAGACCTTGCGCCTTCTCTAAAAAATTTTCCTTTGCCGAGAGAAATTATGTTGTCGGCAATAGAGTTATTGGCGGTAAAGTTGGCTTTTGAAGAATGGAGGCATTTCCTGGAGGGGGCCGTTCATCCCATTACAGTCATCACTGATCACAAAAATTTGGCCTATATCGAGTCTGCCTATATCGAGTTTTTATTTTTCTCGATTTTAGTTTACCATCACATTCCACCCGGGATCTAAAAACATGAGGGCTGATGCCTTATCCTGAAGCTTTGATTCGGTGTCCCCTCCAGAACCTCCCTCCTCCATTCTTCAGCCAGGAGTAGTGGTGGCCGAAATCTCATCTGAGTTACAGAGAGGGATTTTGGAAGCCCAGGCTCGGGCTCCAGGTGGTAAACCCCCTGGTAAATTGGTTGTACCGGAACGTTTCCGTCTCGGACTTAGGCTGGTTTCAAACTTGCGTTTTTTTGCGCTGTTTTTTAGCGCAAAAAAAGCATGCGTTTTTTCCCCTATCTTTTACATGGGTGCGCATACACATGCGTTTGTACGCGTTTGTATGCGCATGCGTTTTTTTGTAGTGTGCGCTCGGGTGCACGAAATGCATCCTGTTGCATTTTTTGTGTGTCCGACTTGCCCCAAAAAAACACATGCGCACGCAATGCGTTTTTTTACAGCCAAACACCCATTATAGTCTGTGGGTGCACAAAAAAATGCATGCATTTAAAAAAAAAAAACGCACCCAAACTGGCAAAAAAACACACACAAACGAACGATGCATTTTTTATGTGCGTTTACACTGCAAACGGTGCGCAGCGCAAAAAAAACGCAAGTGCGAAAGTAGCCTTATGCAGGAATTTCATGATTCTATATTGAGTGCTCATCCTGGCATTGCTGCTTCCCGGGGGGTAATTGCGAGGGGTTTCTGGTGTCCCTCTATGGTAACAGATATTAAAAAGTTTGTGACTGCATGTGGGGTGTGCGCTCGTTCTAAAAGTTCTCAGGTTCGGCCGGCCGGCGCTTTTGCCATTTCCGGATAGACCATGGACACATTTGTCCATGGATTTTATCACAAATCTTCCTCCTTCCAGGGGTAACTCGGTGATATGGGTGGTGGTGGACAGGTTTTCAAAACAAGCCCACTTTGTACCTCTCCCCGCGTTACCATCTGCTGAAACCCTGGCACGTTTATTTATTCAGCATATAATTCGGTTGCATGGAGTGCCTATGAATGTGGTGTCAGACAGAGGGGTACAGTTTGTGGCCAGGTTCTGGAGGGCTTTTTGCAAAAATCTTGGAATTTCGTTGTCCTTCTCCTCTGCCTATCAGTCTAATAGACAGACTGAGCGCACAAACCAATCATTGGAGCAGATTCTGAGATGCTTGGCCTCTTCCAGGCAGGAGGACTGGTGTGAGGTATTGCCCATGGCAGAGTTTGCGTTCAACGGTCGTGTGAGCCAATCCACTGGGAAGTCTCCCTTTCAGATCAACTATGGGTTTAACCCACATTTTGGAGAGTTTTCCCACATGGATTCAGGTTGTCCTGGTGCTGAGGATGCGACACAACATCTTAGAATTCTTTGGAGGGAGGTTCAGAGGAATATTTCCAAGGCCCAGGGAAACTATAAGCGGTTTGCTGACAGGAGGAGGGGGCCAGGTCCAGCATTTGCAGTAGGGGAGAAGGTGTGGCTATCCACCTGCAATATCAAGCTTAAGATACCATCTATAAAGCTGGGCCCCAAGTTTATTGGCCCATACAAAGTTGTGGAGGTTGTTAACCCAGTAGCCTACCGACTCCAGCTGCCCACCTCCTTTAAAATTTCTGATGTCTTCCACAGGTCCCTGTTAAAGCCTGTGGGGACTGTGAGAGAGGATTCCTCATCCAATGCTCTGCCAGTGCTGGTAGAGGGGCAGCTGGAGTATGAAGTAGGGCGCGTTGTTGACTCCCGGTGGGTGCACCGGAAACTCCAATATCTGATACACTGGAAGGGGTACTCTCTGGAGGATCGGTCATGGGTTCCGGCCAGTTCGGTGCATGCCGATCGTCTGGTGCAGGCTTTCCACGCCAGATACCCAGACAAGCCTGGGGGTCCAGTGGCCCCCCCGTTAAGAGGGGGGTACTGTCATGGTTTGGACAGTGTTCTTGCCCTGCACTCACAGGGATAAGTGTACGTGGCCTCTTTCTGGATCTGGGAGGGGTATTTATACTCACTCTTTCCCTGGGTTCTCTGTCAGCTATACTGTTGTTCTGGCTGTGTGTCTGACCCCTGGTGTGCTTGTATACTGCATAGCTTGTTTGCTTCCCGTGTATGACCCGGTCTGTCCCCTCACTCTGTACTCCGTCTCTCGATTTGGCATTATTGTCTTCTCCGGTTCTGACCTCCTGGCTTGGCTATCGCTACTCCGTTACAGTTTGTCCCTATTGTACCGTCTATTGCCCGTTCTGGTTTTCTGATCTATTGCTACGTCCTGACTATCCATTTTGTATAACCTTTTGGTACTGTCATGCTATCTTGTGCTTTGACCCTGGCTTGATCTGGTTTCTATCTCTGTCTATGCCCCTTGATAACATTGTCCTGTAGTTACCCTTCTAGGAGTTTTCCTCAGCTCCTAGCTCTCTGGAGTTTAGACCACGCCTTTAGCAGTCACATGCATCAAGTCCTGTGAGCCTGGAGCATGCATCATCACCACTGCTGCCCCACTCCACAGGTATCTTTGTGCACAGTTTTGTACTCAGGACACGCACACTGGCTCAGTGAGCAAGTGCAGTGCGGTGTTCCTGACAATTTTTAGGTATTTGTGCTAGCCTCTGAACATGTCGGCATATTTTAAAAGCCATTTTGGCTTAGTTCGGTATAGGTGCACTTCATTTTCCCCCCCTGCCTGCCTTCCTGTCATTGGTGTTAACTTTTTATCTGCAACTTTGCTGGTTATTTATATATGCTGTTTGTGCCAGCACTTAATAAAGATTTTGATATTTTTATACTATTTGGATTCGATTGCTCCTTTTCTTTTCTCCTCATTTTCTGTTTACCCCCAGTAATGCAGGTACTGAATGTGGGTCGCCCTCCCAGGGCTGTGGGGTACTCGGTACCGGGCCGGGGTCTCAGAGGGAAGTGTCACAGCAGCGGTGACCCGGTCCGTGGCCCTGGGTGCCCATGTAAAAGGGGTGAAACGTGGCTGATTATAGTTTGTAAGTGGATAATACGTGACGCCACCTGTGGTGATCGGCAATGAAGGGGTTAAGCCGACGCTGCAGACAGATCCTCTGGGACAGATGGTATATGGCAGCAAGATGTAATAGCTCCCCACAGGTAGAGCTGTAGTCCCAGGGCAGTGAGGATAGGTGTTGAGGAAGAGGGTGCAGTGTCTGGTGCAGTGATGTAGCGGTGCTGGAGAGGTTGCAGGAAGAAGGCAAGGACACAACAGTCCAGAATCCAAATTACAGATGGAGCAGGAGCTGGCCAGCCTGGAAGCAACTCTGAATCTCTCTATGCAGATGGGTTGTGTAGTCTCCTTCCTAGCGCTTATTTTAGGTACTTGCAGTACTGTGTTACACTGAAGTTCCACTCGCTTGTTCTCTTTAGAACTCCCTCGTATGGCAGACAGCTGTAGCCTCCTTCTTCTGGCTCACATGTTGCTGTTGTGCCTCCGAGTCTTATATGGGAATAGAGCATTTACAGCTTCCTATTCCTCCGGTTCCTGTTGCAGGAACATCAGTACCCGTACAACCTTGGAGACCGGGCTCCAGATCATGCGCTATAGTTGGGAATGAGCCTGAACTCTCTGCTCAATCTCCCAGCTCTTCTCCATGTCCACACACGTTGCCCTCCTCACACAAACTGCCTAATCTTCCCCTTTCTGGCCCCCAGAGAGTAGCTCTTCCCCTAGTTTTGGTTCAGAGCTCCCTCTGCTGGCCTGGAATTAGAACTGTGTTGTGTGTTGTGATTAACTACTAGAGAGACCCTTCATTGCTTCCAAGCATGACATCACACTCCCTAGGAGGAAGGTAATGCCACTGTGGCGACCATACTCCTGGGGGCGCCACATTCCCCCCTAGTGCAATTCAGTACTCCCGGACTGAAGGAAAACATGTAAACATATAAACAATTATAAATATAACAAGATTTCCAAAAGTGAAAAATACAAAAAAAAACCAAAGCTCTAAAATAGTCCTGATGACGATTAGTCTAGGCGTCAATTTCCATGGTCCAATTCCTGAGCAAGCAGTAACTATGTAGAAGATAGTTTTGACCACACATAGTCCTGTGGCCCAATTGTCCATCAAAAACAAACTGATACTTTCAAAAGGGTTCTTACAGAGTCTCTGTAGGCACAAAACTTGAATCGTTGCCTATTTACATTTTGACATTACATAATTTACTTATATACGAAACCTTAAGGGTGGTATACCTTGGGTACTACGGACAGACCTGCGTAGCACTGGTGTTGTTGGGGACCTTACTGGATGCCTTGTGTTAACTACTGGTGTAGTGTGTGTTGTACTGGCTACACTACTGGTGGTTCTGCGTAGCACTGGAATACTAGATTTCCTAGGACCACTTCTACTCACTGTGGGCATGACAGATTCACCAATGGCAGGGTGAGAATTCTCTTGTTCCACTGCTGGTGTAGCATCCACTGCTTGTACTTGCTGGTTTTCAGGGTGGTCTTGAGTCACTTCTTCTTGCACTACCAGTTGGGGAAAGGTCAAAACTGGCACCACTATGGCTTGATTCGCTCTAGTCCAATTTGCAGGGAGTACAGTGCTGACCTTCTCTTCCTTCTCTATGGGTTGGATGTTGTTTTGCTCTTCCATTCTTTCCTTTAGCTGGTCAGGGCACAGTTTCAGATGATCCCTCGATACTGCTGATGAG
The DNA here is from genome assembly GCF_039654945.1 of Dendrobates tinctorius. NCBI lineage: Eukaryota > Metazoa > Chordata > Amphibia > Anura > Dendrobatidae > Dendrobates > Dendrobates tinctorius. The sequence continues at coordinate 17,065,196 of NW_027361708.1, read as the reverse complement.
GTTTCTCCTCCATCCTTACTGATAAGGCACACTTTGGTGTTGTCAAAGTTTGATGGTAAGACGGTGTAGGGTTCAACTTCCCATTGGTCATCCAATTTAGGCATCCTCCTTTTCCTCTTTAGGACTTGTTCTCCTGGTGACAAGGGAACTGCAGGTGCATGTTGATTGCAGTTCTCCTGCTTTTGTCTCGCCTGAGCTAGACTCTTTTCTACATACTCTTGTACTCTTCGATATTGTTGCTGCCGCTCTGTATCCCAGTCAGCATCTGGTGATGTCACCTCAGGTGTAAGGACTCCCATATCCAAATCAATAGGCAACTTGCCATGCCTCGCTCTCATTAGGTAGGCTGGAGTGCAGTTGGTGGAATTCACAGGAATGTGTTTGTAGTGGTCAACCAGATCTGGCAACTTTTCTGGCCACAGATTCCTCTCTTCCAAAGGCAAGGTCTTCAGTAGATCGATCACCACCTGATTCATCTTTTCACACATGCCATTGGTCTGTGGATGGTACGGTGTTGTCCTGACCATCTTGCAACCGTACAAGTTGCATAATTCCTGGAACACTTCTGCCTCAAAAGCTGGACCTTGATCTGTAAGCACTCGCTCGGGATATCCGTGTGGTCGACAAAAGTGCTGTTGGAATGTTCTGGCTGCTGTCCTGGCTGTTTGATCCTTGACAGGCACTACTACCAGGAATCTCGAGTAGTGGTTAACGATGGTAAGTGCATAAATGTAGCCTGAACGGCTTGGGACCAGCTTCACATGGTCCAGGGCTACCAACTCGAGTGGCTGTTTGGTTATTATTGACTGCAAAGGAGCTCTCTGGCTGTTACGGTCCTTTCTGCGCAGGTTACATTGTCCACACTCCCGGCACCAATTTTCAATGGTCTTCCTCATACCAGCCCAGTAGAATCTCTCCCGGAGCAAGGCCTCCAAATTTTCCATCCGAAGTGTCCAGCTCCATTGTGGTATGCTTCCAAGACCATTGATGCCTCTCTCTTTGGGACTACTACTTGCCAAACCAACTCATGAGTGCGGGCATTGATACTCCTCCGACACAGCTTTCCTTCATAAATGAACAGCCTGCCTCTTTCCTTCCACAACTGCTGGGTTTCTTCAGGAGCATCCGACTCTGGGCGTGAGTCAGCTTGTGACATTAGCTCCTTTACCAGGCAGACTGCGGGGTCGCTATCTTGGGTTTCTGCCCAGTCATAATGAGGCAATGGATTCAGGGTGGCCTCTTTCATGATAGACCATCTGTTTCTCACTCCTTGGGCACGTTGGGCCGCAATTGGCCGGTAGAAGGCAGGTAACTCTATTTCTTCGAGTGCCTCAGGGTCTTCTCCTGCATCTGGCAGATTAGGCATTCTGGACAGTGCATTAGCATTGGCATTCTTCTGCCCCGCTCGATACTTGATGGTGAATTCATAGTTAGACAGCCGGGCCATCCATCGCTGCTCCAGTGCACCTAGTTTTGCAGTTTCCAAGTGAGTCAACGGGTTGTTGTCCGTGAAGATGGTAAACTTAGCTGAAGCTAGGTAATGCTTGAATCTTTCAGTCACAGCCCAGACTATGGCAAGGAACTCCAGTTTGAAGGGACTGTAGTTGTCAGGGTTCCTTTCAGTGGGACGAAGCTTCCTGCTGGCGTAGGAGATCACTCTTTCTTTGCCATTCTGTATCTGTGACAGTACAGCTCCCAGTCCCACGTTGCTGGCATCAGTATATAACACAAATGGTTGGTCATAATCTGGGTAGGCCAGAACTTCGTCTCCTGTTAGAGCCATCTTCAGTCGAGTGAAGGACCTCTCCAGTTCCTCATTCCATTCAAATGTAGGACTCTTCTTTCTGGCTTTCTTGGGCTGGCCCACCAGAAGATTTTGCATAGGGGTGGCTATCTCAGTGAAGCCTTTGATGAACCTTTGGTAGTAGCCTACCAACCCGAGGAATTGGCATACTTCATGAAGGTTGCTGGGCTTCTGCCAGTCCCGGATGACAGTGACTTTGTCGGGATCCAGTGCCACACCTTCTGCACTCAGTACATGACCAAGGTACTGTACCTTGGGCTTCAGGAGGTGGCATTTGGATGGCTTCACTTTCAGGCCAAAGTTGGACAAGGCTTCAAACACCTCAGCCAGGTGCTTCAGATGGTCTTCATAAGTCTTGGAGAAAACAATGACATCATCAAGGTATAACAGGACTGTCTCGAAGTTCTTGTGTCCAAGACAGCATTCCATTAACCGTTGAAATGTCCCAGGGGCAGTGCAGAGCCCGAATGGCATGTAGTTGAACTCACAGAGACCCATTGGTGTAGTAAACGCTGTTTTCTCCTTGTCTGCCTCTGCCACGGGAACCTGCCAATACCCACTAGTGAGATCTAAGGTGGAAAAATAGTTAGCAGTTTTAATTGCAGCTAATGACTCCTCAATTCTGGGTAATGGGTAGGCATCCTTATGTGTAATGCTGTTAATTTTTCGGTAATCAATACACATTCTCATGGTACCATCTTTCTTTTTCACAAAGACTATTGGAGCTGCCCAGGGGCTACAACTGTCTCTGATCACCCCAGCCGCCTTCATTTCCCGCAACATACTTTTGGCACATTGATATTGTGTTGGGGGTATAGGCCGGTAACTTTCTTTAATGGGTGGATGATCTCCAGTGGGGATATGGTGTTGAACCCCTTTTGCCTTCCCAAAGTCTAGGGGGTGTTTACTGAATACCCGCTCATACTCCTGAGTCACTCGGTAAACCCCATTCTTTTGGTATAAAGGGGTGGAGTCAGTCCTCACCTGCTGACACCACTCCTCCAGCTGCTTTACAGAGCCATTGTCCTCCACCTGGTCGGATGAGACCAAGGGCTCTGCTGCCTGTATGGCATTGTTACTGACAGTAAGCAGCTTAGCAACAGTGGCATACTGAGATATTGTGGCCTCCTCCTCCCCACAATTCAAGAGGCGTACAGGTACTCTCCCTTTGCGAACATCAACTACCCCTCTGGCTGTCAGGACAGTGGGCCGGCTGTCAGAGTACACTGGTTCTACCACTGCCTGGTAATCTTTTCTTCTGAGGCCTATGACTGCCTGACACCAAATTAACATTTCACATCTGGGGGGTATTGCAATGGGGAAAGAATCACTCACTCTGATGCTGCCAATTTCTCCGCCAGAGAGTTCTACCTGCTGTCTTTGCATCAGGGCCTTGATCTCCTTCTGCAGGACGCGTTGTTCACTGGAACCAGCAGTCTCAGCCACCTGTTGCAACAAGGCAATAACCTCAGAAAGACAATTTTCAATCACATTGGTACCTAGACTCATCATTGGGTTACATTCTCGTCGATCAATATCTACAACTATCAGACCTTGAGATTTTAACTCTACTCTCCCCACTTTAATAGTAATTTCTTTGCATCCTACTTGCGGCAAAGACTGACCATTACTGGCAACTACTGTGAGTTCATCACTTGGGCCACGGGTAAGTTCAGAGTCAGCCCAATACCGCTTGTAAAGGATATACGGCATAGTGGTCACCTGAGAGCCAGTGTCCAGCAAAGAGTTCATGGGGATGCCGTCAATCACCACTGGGAGGATCGTCATCCTCCAGCATACTTGGCTCGCCAGTTCTTTGGGCCTTGTGGTCCTACTCCTGGGGGTTGGCCCTCTGCCCCAGGGTGGCAGAATCTTGAGATGTGGCCTGCCTTGCTGCAGCGGCGACAGATGGGACGTCCATCCTGGTCATAGCGATCGTTGTTTCTCCCTCGGCGTGGCGGGATCCTCTTCTTCCGTAGCCACGGAACATCCTCTGGACTGGGGGCCAGCTGGATCTTCTCCTTTGAGGACACCTGCATAGACTGCACAGTTTTAGCAAGTGCAGCCAAACCTTTGGTCAACTCCTGGACCTGAAGACGCAATTCTTCAGACGGATCTTTATCCAGAGTCTGTGCATCAGCCTCCGCAGGGCTGAGAAGGAAAGATGCTGCCTCCTGATGGTATTTGATTGCTGGGCGCCTAGGGGGCACTGGATGGCTAGCAGTTGGTTCATGCAGCACCCGAATAGCCCAGTCTTTGAAGTCTGCGAAGTCCAGATCAGGGTTCTGTAGGGCTATGATGCGCAGCTGTGCTCTGTGGGTGCTGGATAAGAGTCCTTCAATAAACCGCTCCTTTATCAGTCTGTCTCCATCTTTCACACTGTCTGGATCAATCTGCTTGATGGCTCGCAGCCCCTCCTGCAGGTTAAGAGCATAGTCCCGTATACTGTCCTGCGCTCTCTGCTTACATCCAAAGAATCTCATCTTGATCTCAGCTGCAGGACGGGTGTCAAAGGTGCTTCTTAGCTTGGCCAGAAATCTTTTAACAGTCTGTTTATCAGTGCCCTGCCAGGCTTTTACTTCCCTCTGTGCTGCACCTGTTAGCTGCCCAATAAGGATGTTCACTTTCTGGCCTTCAGACAAAGGATACACCTCAAGCAAACTGCACAGTCTCTCTTTAAGTTCACTCAGGGTATGTGACTCCCCTGAATACTGCGGTAGCCAAGCTGCTCCCGGTATGTAGGGCATAGACAGCGGCATTATGGGGACTGCTGCGGTGGGTGCTGATTCTTACGGTGCCCTGGAGCGAGGCAGCGCTGGCTGCTGGATTCAGCGGCGCTATGGGAGCCACAGCTGCGCTGGGCCCTGCAGCTTGTGGCGCTGTGGGGTTTGCATTGGCGACCGCCGCTGCGTCTGCTCTTGCTTCAGACATTCTCTTCCCCCTAGTTAACGTTGGCCAGGCCATGGGTTGCGCTGGCTTACAGGTCACCGCTCCACCGGCTGGACGATCGGGGGACGCCGGGGCTGCAGGCCTCGGCTTCTCACTTCTTGCGCGCTGGCCTCTTCTTGTGCGGCGCTTCACTTTTTCGCGCTCTTCGGCTGGCTCCACCCACAACGGCCCGCCCTTTTAGTTTCCCCCGCGCGCCAAGCAGCGGGGTAATGGCGGCAATGGCGCTGACAGTCTATGGCACACAACACAGTCTCTGGCACACAGGACCCGGGGACACCAGGCTCCGTAAATCCTGTTCGTGATGCCAAAATGGGTCGCCCTCCCAGGGCTGTGGGGTACTCGGTACCGGGCCGGGGTCTCAGTGGGAAGTGTCACAGCAGCGGTGACCTGGTCCGTGGCCCTGGGCGCCCATGTAAAAGGGGTGAAACGTGGCTGATTATAGTTTGTAAGTGAATAATACGTGACGCCACCTGTGGTGATCGGCAATGAAGGGGTTAAACCGATGCTGCAGACAGATCCTCTGGAACAGATGGTATATGGCAGCAAGATGTAATAGCTCCATTGTCCTGTAGTTACCCTTCTAGGAGTTTTCCTCAGCTCCTAGCTCTCTGGAGTTTAGACCACGCCCTCAGCAGTCACATTCTTCAGGTCCTGTGAGCCTGGAGCATGCATCGTCACCACTGCTGCCCCACTCCACAGGTATCTTTGTGCACAGTTTTGTACTCAGGACACGTGCACTGGCTCAGTGAGCAAGTGCAGTGCGGTGTTCCTGACAATTTTTAGGTATTTGTGCCAGCCTCTGAACATGTCGGCATATTTTAAAAGCCATTTTGGCTTAGTTCGGTATAGGTGCACTTAATTTTCCCCCCTCTGCCTGCCTTCCTGTCATTGGTGTTAACTTTTTATCTGCAACTTTGCTGGTTATTTATATATGCTGTTTGTGTCCGCACTTAATAAAGATTTTGATATTTTTATACTATTTGGATTCGATTGCTCATTTTTTTTCTCCTCATTTTCTGTTTACCCCCAGTAATGCAGGTACTGAATGTGGGTCACCCTCCCAGGGCTGTGGGGTACTCGGTACCGGGCCGGGGTCTCAGAGGGAAGTGTCACAGCAGCGGTGACCCGGTCCTTGGCCCTGGGCGCCCATGTAAAAGCCCTGGTGAAACGTGGCTGATTATAGTTTGTAAGTGGATAATACGTGACGCCACCTGTGGTGATCGGCAATGAAGGGGTTAAGCCGACGCTGCAGACAGATCCTCTGGGACAGATGGTATATGGCAGCAAGATGTAATAGCTCCCCACAGGTAGAGCTGTAGTCCCAGGGCAGTGAGGATAGGTGTTGAGGAAGAGGGTGCAGTGTCTGGCGTAGTGATGTAGCGGTGCTGGAGAGGTTGCAGGAAGAAGGCAAGGACAGAACAGTCCAGAATCCAAATTACAGATGGAGCTGGCCAGCCTGGAAGCAACTAGGAATCTCTCTATGCAGATGGGTTGTGCAGTCTCCTTCCTAGCGCTTATTTTAGGTATTTGCAGTACTGTGTTACACTGAAGTTCCACTCGCTTGTTCTCTTTAGAACTCCCTCGTATGGCAGACAGCTGTAGCCTCCTTCTTCTGGCTCACACGTTGCTGTTGTGCCTCCGAGTCTTATATGGGAAAAGAGCATTTACAGCTTCCTATTCCTCTGGTTTCTGTTGCAGGAACTTCAGTACCCGTACAACCTTGGAGACCGGGCTCCAGATCATGCGCTATAGCTGGGAATGAGCCTGAACTCTCTGCTCAATCTCCCAGCTCTTCTCCACATCCACACACGCTGCCCTCCTCACACGAACTGCCTAATCTTCCCCTTCCTGGCCCCCAGAGAGTAGCTCTTCCCCCAGTTTTGGTTCAGAGCTCCCTCTGCTGTCCTGGAATGAGAACTGTGTTGTGTACTGTGATTATCTGCTAGAGAGACCCTTCATTGCTTCCAAGCATGACATCACACTCCCTAGGAGGAAGGTAATGCCAACGTGGCAACCATACTCCTGGGGGCGCCACATTTGTATTCCACAGGTTGTCGCTCTGGAGATTTGTGGTGCTTCTGGAGCCTACGTTATTTCCATCACAATCAAGCTGCATTTGCCATAAACCTGAGGATCAGGTGACTGCAGAGCTGAATCCTAGTGGGTTGAAGCGTCCTTATCAAACGTCATTTCTGGTGAGGTCCAGTATTTAGGGTCCAGAGGCCCCTCGTTGAAAGGGGGGGTACTGTCAGAATTCATTTTTGGATTTGTGACAGCTCTGGCTCTGCTATTGTTTTGTGCTCCTGTGCCAGCAAAGGTTAATGTCAGTTTCCTTGCTGGAAGCTGCTTTGTTGCTAGGTCAGCTGATGTGGGTGGTGACCATTCCCACCATCCTTTAAATAGTCACATGACGCATCAGCTGACTTTTGGTAATAGAGTTTGTCTCTGAAAACCAGCCGAGGAGTTGGGAGCTCTCTGGTGCCAGCGTGTATCAGTTGCTTCAGGTCCTGGTTCCATATCCTCTGTTGTGTGGAGCTTGCAGCAGAAGCATGAAAGCTGATTTCTTCTTCTCTATCTTTGTCTGTCTTGTGCTTGTCACTACCCCCTGTATTTACACCATCTGCAGTGGTAATGCTAGCGTCCTTGCCCCCCAGTGCACTAGCCTGGGTATAATGAAGTGACATCTAAGGACTAGGCATATGATAGTAGCGGGGGGATTCACCCACATAGGGCTTTAGAGAAGCATAGGGGTAGGCACAGGCTTTGTTAGGAGGTGCCCCATCCCTCGTTCCCTATTGTTGGGGCCTTCTTCTCCCTTTTTCCATTCTGTTGTTGGTGTTTGTTGTGCCATCCACTGGATCAATCCCTGTGGGTTGTGACATTTTGCTTTCAGTATTTGGTGTGACCTCCTTGTGCATCAATAATTGCATGCAAACTTTAGCAGGAATTGATTAGTCCTGCATATAGGCTTGAAGGAATTTTAACTGACCACTCCCTATAAAACAGCTTCAACTCTCTTTGCTTCAATAGCTATGTTGGTGTTTTTTTCCCATGAGCTGCTCTCTTCAGGTCCTTCCACAATATTTCTATAGGAAAAAAGGTCAGGACTTTCACTTGCCATTCCAAATCTTTAACTTTATTCTTCTTTAACCATATTTTTGTTGAATGACTTGTGCGCTTTGGGTCATTGTTATGCTGCATGACACGTGTTCTCATGAGATTTAGCTCGTCATGACCAAAAGTTCTAAATTTTTCCTTTAGAATTTGCTGATAAAGTTCAGAACTCACTGTTAAATCAATTATGGCAAACCATCCTAGCCCAGATACAGCTAAACAGGTTCAAACCATGATATTACCACTACCCTGTTTCACAGATAGAAAAATACTGCATTACAGTATAAAAACTTTCTCTAAACTTAACGTTTTTTTATTTAAAGTGAACGTGTCAGCAGGATTTTGCTAAGTAAACTATAGACATTATCAGGTTGGCACTTTTATACTAATTAAAATGATATTTTCAGTGAAGAAATCCATCTTGAGGTTCTTGTGTAATCAGTATTAGAAGTTTTCATTTAATGTGATGCCTGTGCTCCAGGGCGGGGCTGTAAGCAGAGTCTTATCTTCCTGCTCTAAGCCAGAGAAACCAAGAAGAGACCTGCCCACAGGCTGCCCCAAAGCACAAACAGGTTCCTCATCATCAGAGCTGGCATTAGGGGCTGGCAGACCAGGCAGCTTCCTAGGCCCCCCGCTGCCCCAGGGGCCCCCAGCTAGCGGCACAACACGCAGCCACTATGTGGCCCGTGAGGCAGGGGGGCCCACCTGCTCCCAACGTCGACTCCCCCTCGCCGCCTGCCCCCGGCGCCAACTCCCCCCCCGCCGCTGCCACATTGAACTATACCGGCATCCTAGACGCCGATACTGTTCAAAGCAATGATGGAGGAGAGAGCGTCAACTGACGCTCCCTCTCCCATCATTCCCCGCTCTGCCTCTGACACTGCGAGCGCATGATGACTTCATCGCGCACTCACTGTGTGCCAGGCAGTGCAGCCACTGAGGCAGAAGCCAGCCAAGAGCAGCACGGGCATGAGGAGAGGTAAGGAGTGTGATTTTTTTTTTACTACAACAGTGAGTACTGGACTGTGGGGCCATTCTCGGGGGGAAGGGGGAGAGATGCATGCTGTGCTATATACTATGAGGGCTGTGCTATATACTATGTGGGCTGTACTATATACTATGAGGCTGTGATATATACTATGTGGGCTGTGCTATATACTATGTAGGCTGTGCTATATACTATGAGGGCTGTGCTATATACTATGAGGCTGTGCTATATACTATGTGGGCTGTGCTATATACTATGAGGGCTGTGCTATATACTATGCGGGTTGTGCTATATACTATGCGGGCTGTGATATATACTATGCGGGCGGTATTATATACTATGCGGGATGTGTTATATACTATGGGGGTATATTATATTCTATGAGGGAGGCTGTGTTATATACTATGTGGCTGTGTTATATACTATTGGGGGTATATTATATTCTATGGGGAGGCTGTGTTATATACTATCTGGCTGTGGTATATACTATGTGGCTGTGTTATATACTATTGGGGGGTACATAATATATTACGGGGGATGATGTGCTATATACTTTGGGGGTATATTATATTCTATGGGGGAGGCTGTGTTAAATACTATGTGGCTGTGCTATATACTATTGGGGGTACATTATATTCTATGGGGGAGGCTGTGTTATATATTATGCTGGTACATTATATATTATTTTCTATGGGGGAGGCTGTGTTATACAGTATGGGGGTACATTATACATTATATTCTATGGGGAGGCTGTGTTATATACTATGAGGGGTACATTATATTCTATGGGGGAGTGTTGTGAACTCTCTTAATCCGACTTTTGAAGCAAGGCTCCCTCTGGTGGATACTGCTGGTAGTGGAGCTGGTCAACATGATGTTAACCCAACAGCTGCAGAAGATAATTGGAGGAGTGGGGGTAGTGACTGGGACTACATAAGCAAGCAGACTTCTCTCAGTGGCTGCCAGTGACACTCCTTTCTTTGCTTCTTTGCTTATTGAGGATTTCTGTCTCCTGCCTGATCCTGCATTTTTCAGCTAAGTGTCATTTGCTAAACCCTTTGCATCTGATTTTGCCTTGCTGTCAGGGGTCAGCTTGCTCCCCCAGGGGCTGCTGGCTCCTGCCCTGTATTTTTGTATCTTGTGTTTGTTTGCTCAGTCCCCTGCTGTATTAGCCTGTTGCTAGCCGCCAGTTCACACCTGAGTGCTGATATAGTGGGGGCGAGGTTTGTGCAAACCTCAGTATTTTTGTACATCAGTCGTGTTGGAATTGTTAGGGTTTTTGCGTGATTGCAGACAGTGCCTTTTCTGTCCTGTCCTATCTAGTCAGTGTGGGCCCCATCATTTGCTCAGTCTATTTTCTGTCTGTGTTTGTGCTTCATCTTGTCTCACCGACAATATATGTTTGGGGGCTCTCTATTCCTTTGGGGATCTGCTCCAGGGCAGATTAGATTTCACCTTTCTGTCTTTAGGCTTAGTTAGTCCTCCAGCTGTGACGAAGCGTCTAGGGCAACGTAGGAGGATTTTTTTCCTTCATGGAGACAATTGTCTGATCGTGTTGAGCATCTCGCTGCTGAAGTGCGGAGAATTTCTGCTTATCTCGCCCAATCATCTATTGTAGAACCAAAGATCCCTACTCCTGATGTGTTTTCTGGGGATCGGTCTAAATTTCTGAACTTTAAGAATAATTGTAAACTATTTCTTGCTTTGAAGCCTAACTCCTCAGGGAGCTCGGTGCAGCAGGTTAAAATTGTCATTTCTCTGCTGCGCGGCAATCCCCAGGACTGGGCCTTTTCTCTGACACCTGGAGATCCTATTCTGGCTAATGTAGATGCGTTTTTTCAAGCCCTGGGGTTATTGTATGATGAGCCTAATGCTATTGATCAAGCTGGGAAAACCTTATTGGCATTAAAACAGGGTCAAGATGCTGCTGAGTTATCCTGTCAAATTCCGAAAGTGGGCGGTCCTTACTAAATGGAATGATGATGCCCTAGCAGCTCTCTTTCGGAAAGGTCTGGCAGAATCTGTAGAGGATGTTATGGTGGGATTCCCTGTCCCTTCTAGAAACATAGTAACATAGTTTTGAAGGCTGAAGGAAGACCTTATGTCCATCTAGTTCAGCCTATTTTTAGAGCAGCAGTTCTGCATTGTTGATCCTGGGGAAGCAAAAAACCCACAGAGTTGAAGCCAATTTTCTCCATAGGGAAAAAAATTCCTTCCCGACTCCTAAGCTGGGTCAACCATCTACCTATAATATTATGTTATTTGTAACCTTCTATACAGTTACTCACAAGAAAAGCATCCATTCCTTTCTTAAAGTCTGGTCTTGACAACTCTATGTCGTTGGCCATTCAAGTTGATTCACGTTTACGAGAACGTAAAACTATGCGAGAGGCGGTGCCGCCTTTCGAACAAACCTCTGAACCCATGCAATGTGATAGGGTTTTGTCTAGGGCGCAACGTCAAGAGTTTAGAAGGCGTAATAAGTTATGCTTCTTTTGTGGAGATGCTTCTCATGCTATTTCTATAGACTTGGCACACACCAAAAAGATTCTGATGCAGAAAGGTGGTTTTAATGAATTGCAGTACATACATACAGACGTTTCGGTCTAGGACCTTCATCAATGTACAATAAGTTGTACTGTGAGCTCTTAGTGACTGGGCTTTAAGGGAGAAACCAATACTGCAAGGAGGCACCTGCGGCCGTCCCACGTGGTTCTATATAACAAGTGGACGCAGTATCCACCACGAATCCAAGGGTGCACCGCGGTGGATACTGCATCCACTTGTTATATAGAACCACGTGGGACAGCCGCAGGTGCCTCCTTGCAGTATTGGGGCCCATGTTGTCTGCATTCTCCGTGGCCCCTCTGGCTGAGACATATTCTGTGACCACCCGGAGACAAGCTCGAGCTGCGGAGGCGGAATCACACTCAGAGGAGGCCCAGGTAAGACATCTCAGCCTTACACATATTCCCATAGCCAGACACATTTCTTGGGCCACCCCAGATGAATTTAAGAGGGAGTTACTTGAGGATCCTTCATTAGAGGGATATCGTGGGAAGGCACAGGAGGGGAGAGGGGTACTGGAAGGGGAACAGTTTGTATGGAAGCAGGGACTCCTCTACCGGATCACAGAGCAGCACCACACAGGGACGGGCCCCACTATAAAACGACAGCTGGTAGTTCCCAAGAAGTATAGGCAGGAGCTACTGCGAATCTCTCATGACATACCCTTAGCCGGGCACTTCAGCGTCAGTCGCACCAGGCATCGTCTGACACAAAACTTCTTTTGGCCGGGGGTAACCTATGATGCTCGTCAGTACTGCCAGACCTGTGACAGTTGCCAGCGCATTGGCAAGAGGTGGGATCGATGCAAGGGCAAATTACGCCCCCTCCCCATTGTGGAGGAACCATTTAGCCGAGTAACTGTCGATCTGATAGGGCCGTTAGCCAAACCCAGTCCGTCCGGGAAAAAGTATATATTGACAGTGGTAGATTATTCCACATGGTATCCAGAGGCGGTTGCGTTACCTAACATACTGGCAGAGACGGTGGCGGCCGCCCTGCTCCAGGTGTTCTCACGGGTTGGATTTCCCCGGGAGATTATCTCGGACCAGGGTACCCAGTTTACAGCAGAGGTGACCAACCAACTGTGGAAGCTGTGTGGCGTAAAGTCCATTAGAAGCGCCCTGTACCACCCGCAAACCAATGGGTTGTGTGAACGCTTTAATGGGACATTAAAACAGCTCATTGGGACTTTTACCAGGACATACAGGGATTGGGAGAAATTCTTGCCACACCTCCTGTTTGCCTATCGGGAGGTGCCCCAAGAATCCACGGGGTTCTCCCCGTTCAAGCTGGTATACGGGAGACGGGTAAGGGGACCCCTAGACTTAGTGCTGGAACACTGGGAATGGGAGGGCCTCATAGAAGGGGTACCTATTGTACCCTATGTGCTGGAATTCCGGGACCGCCTACAGGATCTGACTCAGGCTGTACGTGAGAACATGCAGGCGACCCAGCGGCGCCAGCGCGTATGGTACGATCGGAGGGCCAGAGAGCGCACTTTGGAAATAGGACAGAAGGTCCTGGTGTTAGAGCCCACTAAGCAGAATAAGTTTCAAGCTGCATGGCAGGGGCCCTACCAGATAGTGGGGAAAATAGCCGACACAACCTATAATGTCGCCGATTGTGACGACCCCAGGGTTATCCGCATGTTCCACGTGAATATGCTGAAGCCCTACCGGGAGTGCCCTGAAGAGGTATTGGCCATCTGTGCACCTGAAGCAGAGGATTTAGCCGGACTTCCCTTGCCGGATGTCTTAGGGGAAAGGACTCAGTCTAAAACATGGGACCAGGTACACTTGGGTGAAGACCTAGGCCCCCGGGAGAGACAGCAGGCGGAGGAGTTGTTGAAGCAGGGACAGAGGATGTTTTCGGGGAGACCAGGGTACACTCGCCTGGCACAACACAAGGATGAGACCCAGGATCAGACCCCCTGCGACAAAACCCCTTCCGCGTCCCTGAGTCTGTACGAGAGGGGATGCGACAAGAGATACAAGAGATGCTGCGTTTAGGGGTCATTGAAGAGTCAGATAGTCCCTGGGCATCCCCCGTAGTGTTAGTGCCCAAGAAGGATGGGACTACACGGTTTTGTGTAGACTATCGTAGGCTCAATGAGAAAACAGTGACGGATGCATACCCCATGCCGCGTGTGGATGAGTTGTTAGACCGGCTGGCGGGGGCAAAGTATTTGACCACCATCGATCTATGTAAAGGCTACTGGCAGATTCCCCTTAGTCCTGACGCTATTCCCAAGTCGGCATTTGTCACCCCGTTCGGCTTATTCCAGTTTCGAGTTATGCCATTCGGGATGAAGAATGCCCCGGCGACCTTCCAAAGGCTGGCTGACCGGCTTCTGAATGGTCTCCAGGACTATGCTTGTGCCTACCTGGATGACATCGCCATCTACAGTGCGACATGGGAAGAGCATCTAAATCACCTAGAGACAGTATTGGACAGGATCCACCAGGCCGGAATCACCCTGAACCCAAACAAGTGTCACGTGGGCAAAGCAGAGGTTCAGTATTTAGGGCATTGGGTGGGAAGTGGGAAACAGTGACCAGAACCAGCCAAGATTGAGGCCATAGCCAAGTGGCCCATCCCACGCACTAAAACCCAGGTCATGGCGTTTCTAGGGACAGCGGGGTATTACAGGAAATTCTTTCCCAATTACAGCAGCGTAGCCAAGCCCCTCACTGATCTGACCCGTAAGAGCCAACCCCGCAAGGTAACCTGGACCTCAGAGTGTGAGGAAGCCTTCCGCCAACTAAAGGACGCCCTCACCAATACCCCTGTATTGGCCGCCCCCGATCCAACTAAACGTTTTCTTGTTCACACAGACGCTTCTATGTTTGGATTGGGGGCAGTACTGAGCCAAGTCGGGCCGGTCGGCCAAGAACATCCGGTAGCTTACCTGAGTCGGAAACTACTGCCCCGTGGAGTAAGCTATGCAGCCATCGAGAAGGAGTGCCTGACGGTAGTATGGGCACTCAAGAAGTTGCAACCATATTTGTATGGACGACAGTTTTCCCTCCTAACGGGCCATAATCCCCTAGTCTGGCTTAATCGGGTCTCCGGAGACAACGCCAGATTGCTGCGGTGGAGTTTAGCCCTACAACCTCTGGACTTCACCATCCACCATAGACCCGGCAAACAAAACGGTAACGCCGATGGGCTAAGTCGACAAACGGAACTTGTACCAACCCCATAAACTTCAGTCATCCACAAACCGATCCGTTGAGGATCAGACTGTGTATGCCGATCGCGTCGCTGAAAAGGGGGAGCCGTGTTACATGCTACAGAACCACTCAGCACCCAGAATATGTTGTGCAGTTATATGTATAATAGGTTCCATGTGAGATGCGTGTCCATAATGCATCAGTTCACAGGCTGCGCCCCTGGGCAGAGGGGACACGATATTCTCCTTTTGTCCTCCCTCCCCCCACCTTTGTAAATCCCACAGTAAACATTGGCAGGCTCCGGCCACCTGCGGCTTTTGTAATGCATGTCTGGCCTGCCGCATTTCTATTGGCCGGCCTTCTGTATCTGTGTGATATATTCTGTGTCCTGTGAGTAAAGTGTTGTCAAACTGGAAATACATGGAGAAGCAGTGATCTTTTATATGCGCCCGTGTAACCAAGGAATTCCAGCCAGCGTCATTCATTCAGACTCCAGCCAACGCAGAGCGGACCTCCGAAAACACGGGGTGGTACTAAAAGAGGTACCCCAGCTTGGTAGACCCCGTTACACCTTGATCTGCTCCTTGTCCACATTTTCCGCTAAGGCATTTGTGAATTCAGGAGCAGTTTTGAATCTGATGGATTTTGACTTCGCTAAGCGTTGTAGTTTTCCTATGGTACCCCTGCAGACCCCAATTCCTTTGAGGGGTATTGATGCTACCCCTTTGGCGGAGAATAAACCCCAGTTTTGGACCCAGTTGATTATGCGGGTCGCCCCGGACCACCAAGAGAATTGTACATTTTTGGTGTTGCACAATTTACATGATATTATTTTACTAGGTTTACCGTGGTTGCAGACCCATAATCCTGGTTTGGATTGGAAATCTGTGTCTGTGGTGAGTTGGAGTTGTCAATGTGCTCTTGGTGACACTCCTGTTTTCTCCACCTCTCCCCAGTCTCAAGATGTTCCTGACTATTTGGCTGATTTTTCTGATGTATTTAGTGAGAGTAAGTCTGTGTCTTTGCCTCCTCATAGTAGTTATGATTTCGCAATTGAGTTGATGCCCGGGTGTAAATTTCCCAAAGGTCGGCTTTTCAACTTATCGGTACCTGAACATGATGCTATGCGATCTTATATCAAGGAGTCAATAGAGAAGGGTCATATAAGACCATCTTCTTCACCTTTAGGTGCTGGGGGGTTTTTTGTGGCCAAGAAAGATGACTCATTAAGGCCATGTATTGACTATCGCTCCCTTAATAAGATCTCTGTTAAATATCAGTACCCGTTGCCCCTGATTTCTGATTTATTTTCCCAGGGTCAAAAGTGCTTGTTGGTTTACCAAACTTGACCTTAGGAGGTGTATAATCTTATTCGCATCAAGTACGGGGATGAATGGAAGATGGCTTTTAATACTCCGGAGGGACATTTTGAGTACCTGGTGATGCCTTTTGGGCTCACTTATGCCTCTTCCGTCTTCCAGTCTTTTATGAACGATATTTTCCGGGACTTTGTGGATACGTTTTTGATCATTTATATGGATGATATTTTGATTTTTTCCAGTGATTGGGATTCTCATGTGGAACATGTTCAGACTGTGTTCGGGATCTTGAGAGAAAATACTCTGTATGTTAAGGGATCGAAATGTCTCTTTGGTATACAGAGGATTTCGTTTTTGGGATTCATTTTTCCCCGTCTGCTATTGAAATGGACCCGGCCAAGGTACAGGCCATCTATGATTGGGTTCAGCCCACTGCTTTGAAGACTCTTCAGAAGTTTTTGGGTTTTTCTGATTTCTATCGTAAATTTATACTGCAAGTAATTTTTCTGGTATTGTTAAACCACTGACGGATTTGACTAAAAAAGGCGCTGATGTGGTTAATTTGGCTCCAGAGGCAATTTTGGCGTTTCAGGAGCTTAAGCGGAGATTCACTTCTGCTCTGGTTCTGCGGCAACCTGATGTTTCACTCCGATTTCAGGTGGAGGTAGATGCTTCTGAGATTGGTGCAGGAGCCGTTTTGTCTCAAAGGGATCCGGTAACCTCTAAGATGAATCCCTGTGCCTTCTTTTCTCGAAAATTTTCCCCATCTGAACGTAACTATGACGTGGGGAATCGGGAGTTGTTGGCCATGAAGTGGGCATTTGAAGAGTGGAGACATTGGTTGGAGGGAGCTAGACATCAAGTTGTGGTCCTTACCGACCACAAGAACTTGATTTATCTTGAATCAGCCAAGCGCTTGAATCCTAGACAAGCTAGGTGGGCCTTGTCTTTCATGCGTTTTAATTTTGTGGTCACCTTTCTTCCTGGCACTAAGAATGTTAAGGAGGACACCCTTTCTAGGAGTTTCTTTGCGGATTCTCTCGATGTGACCGAGCCTACTACCATTCTAGGTGAGGGTGTGGTTCTTTCCGCCATTTCACCAGATTTGAAACTTGCCCTGGTGGAATTTCAGGAGGACAAACCCGAACGATGCCCTGTGGGGAAATTGTATGTCCCTGACGAGTGGAGGAAAAGAGTGATGGCTGAAATTCATTGCTCCATGCTGGCTGGTCATCTGGGTATTTTTGGTACCAGAGATTTGGTGAGTCAGTCTTTTTGGTGGCCTGCCTTATCTCGTGATGTCAGTAATTTTGTGCAGTCCTGTGGGACTTGTTCCAGGTTCAAGTCCTGTTCTCATTCTAGTGGTTTGTTGATGCCCCTGCCGGTGCCCAGCTGGCCATGGACCCATATTTCAATGGATTTTATTCTGATCTCCCTGTCTCTCAGAGAATGACTGTTATCTGGGTGATTTGTGATAGATTTTCCAAGATGGTCCATCGTGTACCACTCCCGAAGTTGCCATCTTCTTCTGAGTTGGTGCCCCTGTTTTTACAACAGGTGGTTCGTTTGCACGGGATTCCTGAGAACATTGTGTCAGACAGAGGAGTCCAGTTTGTTTCCAGATTTTGGAGGGCCTTTTGTTCTAAACTGGGAATTCAGTTTTCTTTCTCCTCTGCATTTCATCCTCAGACCAATGGACAAACTGAGAGAACAAACCAGACTTTGGAATCCTATTTGAGATGTTTCATATCTGCTGATCAGGATGACTGGATCTCATTTCTGCCATTGGCCAAATTCGCTCTAAACAATAGAGCTAGTTCCGCCACTTTGATGTCTCCGTTTTCTGTAATTTTGGTTTTCATCCTCAATTTTCTTCGGAGCAGATGGAGGCTTCTGCTTGCCCAAGTGTGGATTCTGTGGTGGACAGAATGCAGCAGATTTGGGACCAAGTAGTGGACAAGTTGTCCCACTCTCAGGAAAAGGCCCAACGGTTTTCCAACCGGCATAGGACCTTTGGTCCCCGGTTCAAAGTGGGTGATATGGTTTGGTTGTCCTCAAAAAATATTCCAATGAAGGTTGCGTCTCCAAAATTCAAGCCAAGGTTCATTGGACCTTATAAGATTTTGGAAATCCTTAACCCCGTTTCTTTCCATTTGGCTCTTCCAGGTACGTTCAAGATTCATAATGTTTTTTCACAAATCATTCTTGAAAAGGTTTGTGGAACCAGTAGTTACTGTGGCGGCGCCCCCTGACCCTGTATTGGTTGAGGGTAATTTGGAGTATGAGGTAGAGAAAATATTGGACTCTCGTCTGGCTAGACGGAGACTCCAGTACTTGGTCAAGTGGAAAGGTTATGGCAAGGAGGATAATTCTTGGATCTCTGCTTCCGATATTCATGCCGAGAGATTGGTTCGTCCTTTTCACCAGGCCCATCCTGATTGGCCTGGTGGTGTGGATGAGGGTTCGGTGACCCCTCCTCAAGGGGGGGTACTGTTGTGAACTGTCTTAATCCAACTTATGAGGCAAGGCTCCCTCTGGTGGATACTGCTGGTAGTGGAGCTGGTCAACATGATGTTAACCAAACAGCTGCAGAAGATAATTGAAGGAGTGGGGGTAGTGACTGGGACTACATAAGTGAGCAGACTTCTCTCAATGGCTGCCGGTGATACTCCTTTCTTTGCTAATTGAGGATTTCTGTCTCCTGCCTGATCCTGCATTTTTCAGCTCAGCGTCATTTGCTAAACCCTTTGCATCTGAGTTTGCCTTGCTGTCAGGGGTCAGCTTGCTCCCCCAGGGGCTGCTGGCTCCTGCCCTGTATTTTTGTATCTTGTGTTTGTTTGCTCAGTCCCCTACTGTATTAGCCTGTTGCTAGCCGCCAGTTCACACCTGAGTGCTGATATAGTGGGGGCGAGGTTTGTGCAAACCTCAGTATTTTTGTACATCAGTCGTGTTGGAATTGTTAGGGTTTTTGCATGATTGCAGACAGTGCCTTTTCTGTCCTGTCCTATCTAGTCAGTGTGGGCCCCATCATTTGCTCAGTCTATTTTCTGTCTGTGTTTGTGCTTCATCTTGTCTCACTGACAATATATGTTTGGGGGCTGTCTATTCCTTTGGGGATCTGCTCCAGGGCAGTTTAGATTTCACCTTTCTGTCTTTAGGCGTAGTTAGTCCTCCGGCAGTGAGGAAGCATCTAGGGCAACGTAAGAACGGTCCACGGCTACTGCTAGTTGTGATGTTAAGATCAGGAGTCTGCAATCTGCTGAGCGACCAACCTCTCTGGTGTTCTGGTGGCATAGCCTATTGCGCTCTCCTCCTCGGTGATCCATTCATAACAGGGGAGGCTGTGTTATATACTATGGGGGGCTGAACTATATTCTATGGGGGGCTATATTATATACTATGGGGAGGTGGGCTGTATTATATTCTATGGGGGCTACATTATATTTTATGGGGGGCTGTATTAGATTTTATGAGGGAGGATTGCATCATACTCTTTGATGGGGCTACATTATATTCTATGGGGAGGTGGGCTGTATTATATGCTATTCAGGGCTACATTATATTCTATGGGGGGCTGTATTATATTTATATTCTTTGAGGGGTGATTGCATCATATTCTATGAGGGGGCTAAATTATACTATATGAGGGGGGCTGCATTATATTCAATGGGGGGTTACATTATACTCTGTGGGGTGGTTGCATTATACTCTGTGGGGTGGCTGCATTATAATCTGTGGGGTGGCTGCATTATGTTCTATATGGTGGCTGCATTATACTATATGTTGGCTGCATTATACTGTATTGAGGACTATGGGGAATACATTATACTATATGAAGAACTATGGGGTGCATTATACTATGGGAAGGGAATTGTACTACATGGATGGCTATGGTGGTGCGTTATACTATATGGAGGACTATGAGGAGTGTATTATACTATATGGAGGACTGAGGAGTGTATTATACTATATGGAGGACTATGGAGAGTGTTTTATACTATATGGAGGACTGAGGGGTGTATTATACTATATGGAGGACTATGGGGCATATTATATTGTATGGAGGACTATGGAGTGTGCATTTTACAACATGAAGGACTGTGGTGTGCATTATAATATATGGAGGACTATGAGGTGCATTATACTAAACAAGCAAAATGCTGCATATTCATCGAATGATTGGATTGTTTATGCCGGAACAAAAATCATTGTTCTCAGCAGCACATCGATGGTGTAAACTGTAGATGTGCTGTTGATAACATTATCATGAGGACAGATTGATCTAATAGTGATTGTTCTGTCCCATCATTGTTTCTCAGACAGTGGAAAGAGGCTGGGGAGCAAGCCTTGAACGATTTCAGTATTGTCGATCACACTCATTTAGCGTCCTGAACTCAGTGAATGTAAATACAAACGAAATGCTTCGGTGTGATGTGCAATATGTTAGCATTTTGGGCCCCATTTTAAACTTTGCCTAGGGCCAAATACCAGCCCTGCTCATTATAGAGACAGAAAGAGAGACAGACTGTGCTTCCAGGGAGTCTGTGGGCAGGTTTTATATTCTTGATCTAAGCCAGAGAAACCAAGGAAATACCTGCCCACAGGCCAACACCGAAGCACAAACATGTTCCTCATCATAGAGACAGACTGTTTGTGCTTTGGGGCGGGCCTGTGAGCAGGTATTTCCTTGGTTTCTCTACCTTAGAACAGGAAGATATGATCTACCTTCAGTCCCGCTCCGAAGCACGAGAATCTCATCACCTGGAAACTTCTGACACGGGTTACACAAGAACCACCAGACGGATTTCATCACCCCAATTTTTTCTGGATATTCTTTGGGTGTTATTTTTTTAACAATTTGACTATGAGGATAGTAATGAGGGTGCCTTGTAGATGCTTCTCCATTACTAAGCTCAGGGCTTGATGTCACCTGACAAAGGTGACATCAACCCTAACACCATCACCCCACTTGCCCCTCCACCATGGCAAGTGGGAAGAGTGAGGCTAAGTGTCAGATGTGTGCATCTTATGGATGTGTTATTTCTGGGGCGGATGAGAGCTGATGTTTTTATTCTGGGACAGGGCCAATATCCCTGGCCCCTTCCTAGGCTATTAATATGAGCCCACAGCTGTCTGCCTAGCTTTGGCTGTTTATTAATTATAGGGGGATTCTACGTCATTTTTTGGGGGTCCCTTATTTTAATAACCAGTAAAGGCTTAGTATACAGCTATGAGCTGGTATGAATAGCTTGGGAAGCTACATAGGTGTTACCCCATTCCCAGGCTATAAACATCTGCGTGCAGCTGTCCGCTTTCCCTCTGTTGGTTAATAAAATTTTGGGGAACCCCACATCATTTTTTTTTTCAGAAAATAATTTATTTATTAATAAAATACATGTACAGTAAGCTTCACAGGCCAAGCAATGATTATTTATCTCAGTCACATATTTATATCTATCTATCTGTATCTATCTAACATATATATATAGAGAGAGTATGTAGAATATTTCCTTGGAAAACTATGTGTAAACGAGATATTTAAAAGCTCATGTTAAAATCACATTGCAATCGGATCGCATTCGCATATAAATTGCATGTCATAAGGATGCTCCATGGAAAAAAAATCGCATTGTACGCTCAAGAAAATCGCATCCCACACACATCCCACTTTTCTGGACCAATATCGGACCTTTTTTCTTACAGTGATGGGTATAAGCACTCACTCCAGTATCCTGACTCTAACATTGTCCTTGTCACCAAATGCCAGCTACCCTCCAACAGTCTGGGAAGGGCTCTGTAAAGCCCCCTTTCTTATCAGGAGTGGGTGAAGAATATCCTGGCCCTTTTGACTTGCCTAGCAGTGGTGGCTTGCCCTAAGTGCATCTGTGCACATTTGCTGGACCGGTGCAAGTCGCTGAAGAGTAGATTAACTCCATCACATAACAGTATTTACCGTATATACTCAAGTATAAGTTGACCCGAGTATAAGCCGAGGCCCCTAATTTTGCCACGGAAAACTGGGTAAGCTTATTGACTCGAGTATAAGCCGGGTATGCATTGTCCCCTCATCCCTGTCCTGCTCTGTGTGGCTCTCCCCCCTCCCAGTATGCATGATTTGGCTCCCCTGTCCCATCCTTCTATGTATGGCTCAGCTCCCTGTCATCCCCCGTGCTCTCCGTCCTCCTCAGTGCTCCCCCGTCCCTGTCCCATCCTTCTATGTGTGGCTCAGCTCCCTGTCTTCCCAAGTGCTTTCCGTCCTCCTCAGTGCTCCCCCGTCCCTGTCCCATCCTTCTATGTGTGGCTCAGCTCCCTGTCTTCCCCCGTGCTCTCCGTCCTCAGTGCTCCCCCGTCCCTGTCCCATCCTTCTATGTGTGGCTCAGCTCCCTGTCTTCCCCCGTGCTCTCCGTCCTCAGTGCTCCCCTGTCCCTGTCCCATCCTTCTATGTGTGGCTCAGCTCCCTGTCTTCCCCTGTGCTGCCCGTCCTCCTCAGTGCACCTCCATCCTCCTCAGTGCTCCCCCCGTCCTCCTCTGTGCTCCCCCATCCTGCTCCATACTCCTACGTGCTTCCCCTTCCTGCTCCGTGCTACCCCATCCTCCTCTGTGCTCCCCTCGTCCTCCTCTGTGCTCCCATCCTGCTCCATGCTCCTCCGTGCTCCCCCATCCTGCTCCGTGCTCCCTCATCCTCCTCAGTGCCCCCCCGTCCTCCTCTGTGCTCCCCCATCCTGCTACGTGCGCCTCAATCCTCCTCTGTGCTCCCTCCATCCTTCTCCGTGCTCCTCTGTGCTCCCCATCCTGCTCCATGCTCCCCGTCTTCCCCTGTCCTTTTCTGTGCTCCCCCATCCTCCATGCTCCCCCCATCCTCCTCCGTCATACTCACCGTCCTGTTCCATCGCTGAAAGTCCCTGCATCCTCTGTTGTCTCAGGGCTTGCAGCTTCTTCCTGTGTTGAGCGGTCCCGTGGTACTGCTCATTAAGGTAATGACTATAGACGCCACGCCTATGGGAGTGTGGAGTTGCATTCATATTCATTACCTTAATGAGCGGTACTACGTGACCGCTCAACACAGGAAGAAGCTGCCAGCCCTGGGACAATGGTGGATGCAGGGATTTTCAGCGATGGCACAGGAGGGTGAGTATGATGTCTCAGCCACCGGCTCCTGCCGCTGCTCCCCCTCCCCCACTGGTTTCTGCACAATGAAGTATTCTTTAATTTTTATATGAATAAAACTATCACCATTGTGAAATCATGCAATTTCCTTGTCAAGGTTCCCTGGCTTTCAGTTTGGAGCCATATGGCAGTAACACTTGTGTGATGGAGTAGTTCTTCCATCACTGTTTTGCAATGTTTTAGGCAACTCTCCTTTTTCCAGTGCGTGCACTCAGGCTTCCTGTGCATATGAAATACTTTCCCTACGTGACAAACTTTCACCACTAAATACACCAGAGTATTACAAATTACTGAAACTTTTACAGTACAAACACTAGATATTGGCAGATATCACACACATAATCAATTGTGCTACAATGTTTTTTCATTATATTATCTAGAACTATCAAAACATTTTTATCAGAACATTTCTATCTTATGGAATTCACAGTGGGGGTCCAAGGAGAAAGCCTACCTAAAACCCTGAAACACTGTTCAAGTGTTCCGTATTATTACATGGGTCATGTGGTATAATGTTCCTAATATGTAACATTTCACAGTTCCTGTTTTCAAGAAACCACTGGAGCCATAGGCGGCGGAGGACACGACTTGGGGATCGGTGGACCTTTACTCCTGCAGCTTTTTTTTGGTATAGTGGTATAGATTTTAAGCAAGAGTGATGTTGCTTTCAGAGTAAAGGGGGTTTTACACATAGCGATATCGCTAGCAATATTGCTATAATGTCACCGATTTTGTGACGTTATAGCGATATCGCTAGCGATATCACTATGTGTGATACTTACCTCCGACCGGCTCCCCCGCTGTCCATCGCTGATCGTGCGAGATCGCGCAGCTCCATTTCTCGTCGGGCGCTTCCTGCTGGGCTTACTGTGGCGCCGACAAGTGATGCGAGGATGCTGGCGGGAGGATGTCAGGATCGCCGAGTCTGAAAGGTAAGTATCCATACGCTAGATCGCTGCTGCATCGCTGTGAGATCTGCCTTTGTGACAGCTCACTAGCGATCATTTAGCGATGCACCAGCGATCCTGACCGGGTCGTATCGTGGTCGGGATCGCTGGTGCATCACTAAATGTAAAAGGGCCTTAAGAAGCACAGTGTGTCTGTACCTGGTGGGTTACTGTGAGGAGGGTGGGGCTTATATAGAACAGGAAATCTGTCTCTCTCCCTCTTTCAACACAGGATGAACAGGAGGAAGCATGTCTGCAGTTTCAGGGAGTATAATACTGGGGTTATCACCTCACATGACAGATGATAGGAGCACATTCACCTCAGACATCATGTACCAGTGTAGTATTAGCTCCTACATTATGTATGGGATCAATATTACCTCAGCAATTCATGTAGCTGCCATGTCCCTCATGTGCATGCTACATTTTCCTCACAGACTGTGAGACTACTTCTGTGTGACCTCCCTGCAGACATGTTTGATATACTACTCTGCATTCACCTCAGACATTGTGTAGTGTGTACTAGGGTAGTATCAGCTCCTACATAATAACAATAATCTTTATTTTGATATAGCGCTAACATATTCCGCAGCGCTTTACAGTTTGCACACATTATCATCACTGTCCCCAATGGGGCTCACAATCTAAATTCCCTATCAGTATGTCTACATCAAATCTGGGATCAAGATTACCTCAGAAATTCATTTAGCTGCCATGTTCCCTCACTTATTGCAGAAGCAGCTTTTGTGTGTCCTCCCTGCAGACATTTCTGATATACCACATTACTGCTGTATTATACAGAGTCTTCATGAGTTCTGGGTTTATGTATGATAGGACAGAGCAGGGACACATGCAGTGTCTGCCATTACTATGGTGGAGCTGGGCAGTCACATGTATTAGAGACAATGGTGAGAGGGGAGGAGTTGGGGTATTGTATATGTATGATGGTAAGGGGCTGCACTTCATGTCAGTGCACTGTATACTGACCCTGCTGTGTGCTGATTATCGCCCCTTCCCAGTTATGGAGTCTGATGATTTGTATGTGACCTCATCTCTGTTACTCACTGTGAGGCTGGGTGTGCAGATCCTGTGTAACCAGGTAACTTACTATATGTGGTATATGTGTAAAGGCTCTATTCCTGTGCTGTGTACTTAACCTGTACCACAGGTCTGTATACATGATATCACTCCTCACTCTGCTATATAGGGATCATGCTGGGTATTGACATCCTGTGTCTCCAGGTCATTTTCCTGGCTGTACATATAATCTGGACATGACTTCCAGCTTAGTGCTTAATTTCTGTAGCTATTGCTGCCTTTAGTCCTCTTATGTTACATGCTGTCCTACCGGATATATCCATCCTGTTTCTGTATATTGTCTTCCTCGTATGATGCATGATCAGAGTATACCCACCAAGAGCTTATTTTATATTACCTAAGATGGTGGATAGCACAGGCCTGAATGGATTATGTTTTATCATGTGTAAAATAAATAATTGTGGAGTAACTCGGCACATTTGAGTGTGCACTAATAACTCAGCACATGGCGGGCAGTGAGTGGGCACTCTTAGTGTCATGCTGCACATTGCTCTGGAAAACACATCATGGGCCCAGTTTTCAGCCCTGTCTCTCCTCTATTGTAAGTGTATGTAGTAGAGTGACTGACTGGGATACAGAACTTGCAGTTTTCTGCTCACACACCTATGGCTGCAGGCAGCTTATATTAGACCTACATATTTCTTACCATTTATGTGCAGCTGGTGATTAGAGTCTGTAACTGCTGTAGAGGAGCAGGCGGCTTCTCATTTATTGTTACAGCATATAACACAGCATTGCCCATCTCTGTCTATTTCAGGACCTGGGATATTTTCCATTATTAACCTGTTGTATACCTTGGTTGTAAACCTGCATGGTTTCACCGTCACTTATCCCACATCTTGTGCGGTTGGAGGGGTCCTTGAAGTTGGTTAAATATGGTCTGGGGGATCCATTGGGATATGGTTTCCTCCTTTTGGAATTTAATATGGTTCTGGATCTGGTGAAAGGTGGAGGGGAGTTTCGGCAAGGGTTTGTCGGATCCCCAGGAAATTCAAGTGAACATTGGAACCCTTGCAATTATGGTGCTCCCGAGCCAGTGGGGTAACGGCTGGGAGTAATTGTTGGTACATTTTATGTTCACTTTATGTTTGGAAATCACCAGATTTTGGGAGCTTCAAGGACTCCTACCAGTGTGTTAATATTATTTATGCTTTGATGTTTTATTGTATGTTTGTTTTAATAAAGGCGTGAATAATAATTAAAAAAAAAAAAGGGATTGGTGTATACCCACCAAGTACTTATTTTATGTTACATAAGATGGCGGATAACACAGGCCTGAGTGGATTACCTGGAGCCTGGTGGTTGGGGGGGTCCTTGAAGTTGGTTAGAAATTGGTCTGGGGGATCCATTGGGATATGGATTCCTCTTTTTGGAAGTTGATATGGTTCTGGACCTGGTGAAAGGTGGAGGGGAGTTTTGGCAAGGGTTTGTCGGATCCCCAGGAAATTCAAGTGAACATTGGAACCCTTGTGGTTATGGTGCTCCCGAGCTAGTGGGGTAACGGCTGGGAGTAATTGTTGGTACATTTTATGTTTGGTAATCACCAGATTTGGGAGCTTCAAGGACTCCCCCCAGCGTGTTAATGTTATTTGTGCTTTGATGTTTATTTTATGTTTATTTTAATAAGAACATGAATTAAAAATTTAAAAAACAAAAAAAAAAGTTATTTGTTTTTCTTTTAGTGGGTCCTTGAAGTTATTTATAAATTGGTCAGTAGGGGTAACCATATTAAGTATGGACCTCTGGTTTGGGGGGGTGTTCATCACAGTATGACACCCCCTGGGTTTGGAAGGGTAACCATTTCAGGTATGGCACCCTGGTTTTGAGGGGTAATCATTTCAGGCATGGCCCCCTGATGAGGAGGGTAACCATCTCGTGTATGGCCCCCTGGTGTGGAGGAGGTAAGCATCTCGGGTATGGCCCCCTGGTATGGAGGGGTGACCATCACGGTATGGCCCCCTGGTCTCCAAAAGCATTTATATTTTATAGGACCCTGTTAGGGTAAAGTCCCTGGGGTCATGGCAATCATATTTTGCATGCCTACAGAATAAATTGGCTCCTCTGAGCCAGGAACAGTGGCTGGAGGGGAGAAGAGAACAAGGCAGGCATGCTTTTCAATGCAATCTATAGCTTCAAGGACCCTCTCTCTTTTTTCATGTGACTTGAGAATGCCGAGGCAAGGTTTTTGACTTTATATTGACCAAACCATGTTTCTTTCCATGTTTCTTTCAAGGTTGTCGTCTGGACAATGCAGTTATCTCGTGCATGAAACTGAAGAGCAATATACCTAATCTGTGTGCCCTTAAGTCAGTGGGAGTGACTAAGGGTAAAGTAATCAAGTGCATTAACATAAAGGGCAATATGCCTATTCCCGATGCCCTTGAGCTGGTGGGAGCGGCTAAGGGTATAATCTAGTAAATTAACACAAAGGGCAGTGTGCCTACTCCTGGTGCCCTTGAGCCAGTGGGAGCGGCTAAGGGTAAAGTAATCAAGTGCATTAACACGAAGGGCAATATGCCTATTCCCAATGCCTTTGACCCAGTTGGAGAGGTCAACAGTAAATGTTATCAAGTGCATGAAAAACAATTAACAATGGCGTGGCAGGGTTATTAATAATGCCTTTGTAGACTTTTTCTGCTTTAGGTTTATTTAAATTACTATTTCCAGATATTCTGAACGTTATTTTATGGTCGGTTATAATGTTGATGTTATATTGTGTATAGTTTTTAATTACTCCCTATTTATAATATCTTTCTATTGATATTTTCATCACTTTTCGGGTAGTGATAGTAAGTGGGTTTAAGAAATTTTACTGCACAGCTACTGTAAATAATGGTGGTTTCCAGAACTAAAATCTGTGAATTGGTGAATTATTAGTGCTGGCTACAATACATGCAGTATAATAGTTTTTTGAGGCATGACAGATGTCATTATACAGGTATTCAGATTGTAGCTATGACCTTAATTATGGTTTACTTTCCACATTCCCCATTATGGGATCCTCATTGCAGGATGTTTAGCAACTGTTATTTTGCTGTAGTTACCGTATTATCGATCATAACTTGGTAGCATGGCATTGATAAAATTAATCTGTCGGAGCTCTGGAATTTTATTTTTATTTTTTATTACTTGTGTGCACAGTCTTTCCACAGCATGTAGAAATGGTTGATGGCTTTATTAGGCATGGTTGATGGGGGTCGAGTCCATTTAAGGTGTCAAATGGCCTCTCTGGTGGCGGTTTAGGAGTCAGGTGGAAGTTGCAGACAAGTTAAGGTGGACTCATTTTAACTAATAGAGGATGTAAAACCTCATGGTGGTGAACAGGCTCGGCTTTGGTGGCCAGCCTCATGGACATTGTAATGGTAACGTCAATCAGGGGCGGGCACAGTGGTTAAGCACAGGAGTGAGGATAATAGGGTCATTGGTGCCCTGAAAGTTTACTGGCTCTGCTTGAATGGCAAGCCAGTGCGTGCCACCCCTTTATGGCTGTCTGTCCTGGTTCTGTATGTCAGACACTGGGGATATCACAGTACTTGTGAATCCCAATGTACTAGCACTTCACCTGACTCATACTGCGATTGTTTTAATCCTGTGATTTAAATAAAGCTGTGGCCATTTTGACAACCAAAATAATGTGTTGTGTATTTATTCTAGTGCATAGGTTTACTGTAGTTATGGTGGTTTTAAGATGGAGTAGGGGTCCGTCCCATATCCATAAGTCAAGAAACCACTGGAGCCATAGGCGGAGGAGGACATGACTTGGGGATGGGTGGACCTTTACTCCTGCAGCTTTTTTTGGTATAGTGGTATAGATTTTAAGCAAGAGTGATGTTGCTTTCAGAGTAAGAAGCACAGTATGTTTGTGCCTGGGGGGTTACTGTGAGGAGGGTGGGGCTTATATAGAACAGGAAATCTGTCTCTCTCCCGCTTTCTTGCACTGGATGAGCAGGAGGAAGCATTTCCCGCCCTCCCGCCCCTGTTTATAATCATTGTCCTAAAACGTTTTAATTATTGCTTGTATGATGAATGCTTTATTGTATTTTTGAAATTACCATTGTATATTTTGTTCCAGGTTCAATTTTATCATGGCTATAAAGAGTTAACAGCATTAACCTTCTAAGCCCAAGGGAAGGGCCATCCTTCAGCCATGGTTCCTTAGAGGTTTCCTCCACAGGGGGTTTTTCCTCTCCTGAGCACTGTAGGATGACTCTTTGTGAGTCGGAGGTTTTCCAAGTTAGTTCCCTTAATGCTTTTGCAGGGACTTCTAGTTTATAAGTTTGCTAAAGTGATTTATTAAAAAAAGGGTGTCAAATGTGAATTTATGACCCGTCACAGCTTTGCGGTTTAGGAGTCAGGTGGAAGTTGCAGACAAGTTAAGGTGGACTCATTTTAACTAATAGAGGATGTAAAACCTCATGGTGGTGAACAGGCTCGGCTTTGGTGGCCAGCCTCAAGGACGTTGTAATGGTAACATCAATCAGGGGCGGGCACAGTGGTTAAGCACAGGAGTGAGGATAATAGGGTCATTGGTGCCCTGAAAGTTTACTGCCTCTGCTTGAATGGCAAGCCAGTGCGTGCCGCCCCTTTATGGCTGTCTGTCCTGGTTCTGTATGTCAGACAGCTGGGGATATCACAGTATTTGTGAATCCCAATGTACTAGCACTTCACCTGACTCCTACTGTAATTGTTTTAATCCTGTGATTTAAATAAAGCTGTGGCCATTTTGACAACCAAAATAATGTGTTGTGTATTTATTCTAGTGCCTAGGTTTACTGTAGTTATAGTGGTTTTAAGATGGAGTAGGGGTCCATCCCATATCCAAAAGTCATGTTATCTGCAATATGAATTAGGAGCGTCTTAAAGAGTAACCGATGTTTCAGTTTTTACATGAATCTATTGTACAAGTGAAGATCTGAACTCAGGTAAGATCTGAACTGAGGCATGAGACCGTTGCTGCTCATAAAATTCCATTCCAACCCTAGGCTCAAAATTGAACATGCATTTTACAAAAAAAGTCACAGGTACAAGTGCATTCCATGAAAACCACGGATCGCACTAATACACGAAAATCGGACGTCTGAATGAGGCCTCAATAGATCATAACAAAAAATAATCAAGTAGCATTTTATATCTTAATAATGATATCTTGAGATGATGGGGTACAAATTTATAGCAAAACAAATGTTTGTCTACCCAGCAAAAAAAATAAAAACCTACAAATACTGTATAAAGTCACACAGAAGTAACCAAACACTTTGTAATCTGACTTGTCACCCTCACCTTTAGTATAGTTAGGATCTTTTATCTTGGTATTTGTGCATTTTATGAAAGTACAGTAATTAATTTGCTATTTTTCAATGCCTAGCAACAGAAGATATACCAAGTGGGTTGTAGTTCTCCAAAATAATTAGTTGGCTTAATCAGATTATTCTGCTTATCAAATGCAACTTTCTCTTCATGTTCCAGAAAATTAAATAGGTCACATCTTATGTCACAAGACAATGGACAATGTGGATAAGCAAAATTGTTGCTTTCATAAAAAGAATTAATGAGAGCAACTGACTTAGGATCAGTCTTACAGGCCAACGGAAGCTTAGCCAAAAATAGTATGCATTAATTCTATATCTCTCCTTGTAATCCTTCTTGCTAGCTCCAAACACAGCACTGCAAACCAAGAGCTAAATGCTGCCTGCAAATACTATTCTGTGTCTTGTTTAAACTAATGATTACAATGGCTCTTAAGTTATATTAAATGTCTCATTTCCAAGAAATTTTAGTATTTAAGAAGCAAAACAGGTTTCCAAAAATGATTTGTGAAACTCTGGTTAGGACCCACTTTGCATATTTGACTATTTAAAAAACTATATGACTCTGTACTACAGAACAAATCCTCAAAAATAATTAAAATACAAGAAGGAAAAATCTATATTAAGATGGCATTGGAGCTCTGGGTTTGAATGCAACCAAAAGCAACATCTTTATGGCATGGTTATATTCTCTCCCCATTTACATGGGTTTCCTTTAGGTTCTCTGGTTAACCCTGGAACACCAAAACATATTGAAAGGGCCAATTTAATTGGATTCCAGGAAACTAGACCATGATCCTCATAATGGACAGTGAATAATGTGAGTTAAGGCAAAACTATTGATTATATATAGGCAACAGGATACAGCAAGCAGAGGAGTGTAAGGTTTCAGAACATTTCAATTTGAGTAGATGACAATCTCCATTTGAGGATGCATTTGTATTTGTGATGCATTGTGAGGTACAAGTTAAGGACAGTGCTCGTTAAAGCATATCGTGGTTTTTAATCACCTTGTTTATTGCAACTGATGTTAACATTAATTAAAAATGTATTCATGATTTCATCTTTTTCATGCAGGTGCTGAAGTCCTCCATTTATCATGTCAAGCAGGGACCATAACTTCTCTTCCCAAACTTGCCAAGAAATAGTTCATGTATTTTGCCAAAAGAAGACCAACTGTGGCTGCCATTTCCTCTCCAAAAGCTCATCTGCCCTAGCCAACACTGAGAGTTCACAAAGTAAACCAGAGATTCATAAAAGCCTTAATAACATTACTTATGTGGCCAAGTGTAATGAGAACAGCGTGATTCAGAATTCACATAGTTCTCAGTGGTCTTTAAGCATGGATGGTTCTCCTAATCTTAATCCTGAAAAATCTGATTGCAACCATTTTTCTGTCAGTGACTTTGAAGAAAAAATGCATCCCAAAATTCACTATCTCTCAGATGATTCATCCTTAGCAACAGCAGAGCAAGAGATCAAAAAGATCTTCGCCAGATACAAGGTCTCTGAAAATATTTCCTTACTCGACCATTCACAAACTTCTATGTGTAAAGTTGATAGCATGGATAATCTTAACTCACCGGGCCTGATAGTCCAGAAGAGTTTTTCAGATTACTCCTGTGGAAGCAGGACCTCTGTGCCTCATTCCATAAGGGGAAATAACACAATCAGTGCTGCATATTCCAATCTCTCTGCTTCCAGCAGCATTTCTGGGTCTGGCAGTGATGGCACCTGTACACTTAGCAATTTTACCCAAGACTCTGGGATAGATTATTCTCCATCAAATCTGCAAAACAACTTGACTGATGTATATTCTGACATGGAGCCAAATATTCCATTGAGTCATTTGGATAGCAGTACAATTCAGCACAACATTAGTGTACATACAGTGCTAGGTGCCTATCAACATGGAGTGTTTGGCCATAAAGATCCTCGAAACGTGCTACCATCTAATGAGTATATGTGTTGTCAGCCATACTATAATATTTCAAGTGTTATGTCTTGTGATGACATCTCAGAAAGTAAGCTGCCACCACTAGCTATGATTATTCATGATAGCTGTTCTGTTCATTGCAGCAAGGAATATGAACCATTGCTAAAAGTAGATGACGCAACTGCTGCCTGTTGCCACTCCTTGCCCATATCATCTATTCAGTACTCATCCAGACAGGAACATTCACTTGTTGAACCAGTCTTAGGGCATACTGTATCACAGTTCTGTTCTCAATTACCAGCCCCTGATAAATTTTTATTTCCAAAGCTAGTATCGTCAGTTAGTGAATCTGGACTGGAAACTAAAAAGCTACTTCGATGTGGCCGGTTTGCTTTTCCACCACCTCCTGTTTCCATGGGGGAAAATAATTTGCTCACTTACAATAGAAATACCAGTGATTTACTTCTTAAAACAGTAGAAACACCATTAGATATCTTGGAAATACCAGACTCAGATGCAAAGACAAAAGATACTTGGACAATGACATCTAAAGACTATTTATCAGTAGACAAGAAAAGTTCCCTCAAAGATGCAGAAGTACAAACTGTGATTGTCATGGAAAGCAAAGCAGTCTCAACCACTTCATTTGTTCATAGCAGTAGCCATTTATTTCCAGACATTGGTTTAGGAATTAACCTACACTGTCCTCAATCACCAGTGCGAGAAGTCAGATGGGATAATGAAGGTATGACATGGGAAGTTTATGGAGCTGCAGTAGACCCTGAGGTTCTTGGGTTAGCTATCCAGAAACATTTAGAGATCCAGATAGAGCAGAACACACAGCCGTCAGAACAATCAGGAGAAAATGAACAATCAAATAAAGAGAAAAGAAGGTCTATCAGAACTGTTATGCAATCTTTGAGACAGTCCAACTGTTGTGTATGCACCACCGCCATGTCTGATTGACATTACAGATCGTAAAATAATAACATTAATTTCAAGTATATATTATTTTCTGTACAATGGCCCTGCTACTTATTACTTGAAATACCTGACATGAAGTGGGAATTACTCTTGTCTATTTTTAGATTTTGCATCATTTAGGATCTACAGACTCCATATAAGGCCAGGTTTCCACAAGCAGTTTTGGTGCAGTTTTTGATGCAGTTCCTGGAGCCTAATGGACACAGGCCCTTAGAATATTGTATATTAGTGGACAAATGCTTTGGAGCTTCTTTGTTCAGATTTGTTACATATGGACACTTATGTGGGCTCAGATATAAAAAAAAAAAAAAAAATGTTTATTCTGTTCTGAAGCTCAATAGAGTTCCAGTGTACCTCTATGTAAGTACTATTATGGCTCCATTCGAACCGGAATCATAATAAAGTAGTATTCATCATTGCTAAAACTATATTCAAGTATTGGGGTAGATTTACTTATTCTGGCTAATATACAGTTGTGGCCAAAAGTATTGACACCCCTGCAATTTTGTCAGATAATACTCAGTTTCTTCCTGAAAATGATTGCAATCACAAATTCTTTGGTATTATTATCTTCTTAAATGAAAAAAACACAAAAGAGAATGAAGCAACAAGCAAAACATTGACCATTTCACACAAAACTCCAAAAATGGGCCAGACAAAAGTATTGGCACCCTCAGCTTAATACTTGGTTGTGCAACCTTTAGCCAAAATAACTGCGACCAACCGCTTCCGGTAACCATCAATGAGTTTCTTACAATGCTCTGCTGGAATTTTAGACCATTCTTCTTTGGCAAACTGCTCCAGGTCCCTGATATTAGAAGGGTGCCTTCTCCAAACTGCCATTTTTAGATCTCTCCACAGGTGTTCTATGGGATTCAGGTCTGGACTCATTGCTGGCCACCTTAGAAGTCTCCAGTGCTTTCTCTCAAACCATTTTCTAGTGCTTTTTGAAGTGTGTTTTGGGTCATTGTCCTGCTGAAAGACCCATGACCTCTGAGGGAGACCCAGCTTTCTCACACTGGGCCCTACATTATGCTGCAAAATTTGTTGGTAGTCTTCAGACTTCATAATGCCATGCATACGGTCAAGCAGTCCAGTGCCAGAGGCAGCAATGCAACCCCAAAACATCAGGGAACCTCCGCCATGTTTGACTGTAGGGACCGTGTTCTTTTCTTTGAATGCCTCTTTTTTTCTCCTGTAAACTCTATGTTGATGCCTTTGCCCAAAAAGCTCTACTTTTGTCTCATCTGACCAGAGAACATTCTTCCAAAACGTTTTAGGCTTTTTCAGGTAAGTTTTGGCAAACTCCAGCCTGGCTTTTTTATGACTTGGGGTAAGAAGTGGGGTCTTCCTGGGTCTCCTACCATACAGTCCCTTTTCATTCAGACGCCAACGGACACTGTTGTACCCTCAGACTGCAGGGCAGCTTGAACTTGTTTGGATGTTAGTCGAGATTCTTTATCCAAGATCCGCACAATCTTGCGTTGAAATCTCTTGTCAATTTTTCTTTTCCGTCCACATCTAGGGAGGTTAGCCACAGTGCTATGGGCTTTAAACTTCTTGATGACACTGCGCACGGTAGACTTAGGAACATTCAGGTCTTTGGAGATGGACTTGTAGCCTTGAGATTGCTCATGCTTCCTCACAATTTGGTTTCTCAAGTCCTCAGACAGTTCTTTGGTCTTCTTTCTTTTCTCCATGCTCAATGTGGTACACACAAGGACACAGGACAGAGGTTGAGTCAACTTTAATCCATGTCAACTGGCTGCAAGTGTGATTTAGTTATTGCCAACACCTGTTAGGTGCCACAGGTAAGTTACAGGTGCTGTTAATTACACAAATTAGAGAAGCATCACATGATTTTTCAAACAGTGCCAATACTTTTGTCAACCCTCTTTTTTATGTTTGGTGTAGAATTATATCCAATTTGGCTTTAGGACAATTCTTTTTGTGTTTTTTCATTTAAGACAAATTAAATGAAGATAATAATAACAAAGAATTTGTGTTTGCAATAATTTTCAGGAAGAAACTGAGTATTATCTGACAAAATTGCAGGGGTGTCAATACTTTTGCCCACTACTGTATAGACAGTGTGGACTTTGAATAGTTTATTTAACTATTTTTACCCAAAAAGGTTAGTGTATATTATGACATCTTAAATTCCTTTTACTATTCCATGCCCCCTTATGGAATATAAAAGGCTGATTTAATGTGGAGCATCGCATATGCACTACAGTAGACTAGACTTCTTTAGTTGCATATGCACTAGACTAGACTACCGCCTCAATGAGCCCAAATTCTTGTATATTTTAATTAGTAAATTTGCCCCATTGTGTTCTCATAGCCTTCTTCTCCACAATTTTAAGCAACATTGTGGCAAAACTGTCTGGCTGTCCATAAATTACCATACATCAAAAACTGGATTCAGCACAAAACAATTACCGTAACTACACTTACAATATTAAAAAAAATTGCTCATATCTATATACTGTCTGCATGCAATGGGCCTGATTCCTCAAAGCTTTGATGTTCCCTTCACCAAAACTCTCACTCCTGAACTTTCTGGCATGGGACACGGAGGTGCACATCACTCGTGAGACGCTCCTGATCTATGAAGAGTTGTGCACTACTTCATCAATCAGGAGCATGAAACTCCAGCACAGCTCCTCACCAAGACCAGCATAAACAACGCTGGTGTCATGGTCACGTGTGTCTGGACGCAGCGAGTACCGCAAGGCGAACCCATATGACACACGTGACCCTGGATACACCGCCTCCAGTGGGGCGAATTTAAATAATAGGACGTGCAGCTGGATATGCCACCTCCAACAGGCGAATTTAGGAATTACATGTAAATCTGGAAACCCCGCCTCCAGTAAGGCGAATTTAAATAATAAAGGGGGAACCTGGGAAACATTAACAATGGTGGGCCCTGCAATAGGGAATAGGGAAGTGGAGACCTCCTGGCCTCCCCTGAGCCAGTGTCCCTGCAATCCTAATGTTCCCTATGCCGGTTCCGCACCGGGCGTGCAACAGGAACCTAAAACTACTACCTCGCCCTGACCTAAACCCTCACTAGGAAATTGGTCGGTGCGGAAACTAATCCCACAACTGCACTAAAACACACATGAGGAAAGATGACAAAACGGGAAACACCACTTAGCTTTGCTCTGTTGCGTACGCTCCTAGCAACAGAGCCCACCACCTGTGTGCATCTTCTCCACCCGGATCCATCACCATAACTGGATCCTTCACCACAGTGCAGCCTTGGAGCAGAGTCCACCACCAATTGCAGCTGTCCAGTAACAGAGTCCCAAAGATGAGTTCAGCTTCTGCCAAAACGTCCAGCTTGCTTGAGTCCAGCTCTCAGCAACCAAGTCCCGCATGCTGAATGCAACTCTCTCCATAGTCGTCATTCCACCAAGCCATGCAAGCACTTCCTGCCAACACCATAAACTGTGACTCCACCACGCCATGCCAGCCCTTCTTGCAGACCACCTAGCTGCCACTCGTCCCCTCTGGCTGGGCTGCACAGGACTCATGTTCAGCTCCTTCCTCCCCCAGGCTTACTTGCAAAATGACACAATATCACCAACAGTGATTGAACAACCCTGAGACTAATTTATAGAGCCTCACACCTGATTTATAATTGCGTGCACATTAACCCTTAAATTACGGTGCGATACCACTCACCACCGGGCAACTTAGAATGAAACACCACGTGTAATAATTCTAATGGCCACCGAGGGCAATCACAACACACTTTGGCACCAAGCCAAAGGGAAAAAAGTTCACTTTTCCATTTAAACTGTCAGATCCAGCCTGGATCATGACAGCTGGTCTTGATGAATCAGGGCCATTTTCTCTCTCTAATTTGTAACTGTTTATCATGTCTTGATGCCTCATTTTTTCAATTCACTTTTCTACTTTCTGCTATATAATGGTTCAATAAACGATTTGAAATGTAAAAAAAAAAACAACAATGCACTCAGGATGAGACAATCACTCACAACCTACCAATTCATGGAGGGGGTGATTGCTAGTATAGCCTTGTATAGGGTGCTGGTCACGCACAAGTAATGCACAGTATCTGGCTTACAGCCTATTAGTGATGCACATACTATTAGATTAGGTGGGCTGCCCAGCACTAAGTGCACCCCATGAGTTCATATGAGTTCATATGGAGAAATTGTGCATTGTCTTCATGTATCATCACAAGATACAATCGAAATGTAATAAAAGTTATATAAATTAGTAGTCCATTGTGCAAAAGCTCCACATGGTGGAGTCAAATGAAGCAAGAAGCAGATGGAAGTAGCAGCGGTGCCAGAAAACAATGTGTTAGACAGGACAATTTATGGGAAATGCTGGTTAGACGAAATTGGTATAAACCTAAAGGAATTGTTCCATCAACAGGGATAAAAAAATAGGCATATATCAGTATAAAGTGCTAAGTGCCTTATGTATAACCTGTTAGGAGTAATGGCTTCTAAATAGCCAAAATAAGAAAAGCATTAGTGAACACTTCAATTCATAGATCATATTTATCAGAACCTGGACCCCACAACGTGCGTTTCGCGTAGTTGCTTTTTCAGAGAGGGTGATTTATAATCTCTTCTACAGTATCTGTTATTGTTATACAAGTGTGATGCAACCAGGGAACTCAGTGAATTCATGTAGGAAACTGGAGCTGATGGCAGGTGTGTACTGAGGGGAAGGTCATGCAGTACAATTTTGCATGATCATGCAAGGCTTTGAGATCACATTTTCTGATTGTTAACAAGATCATTGCCATAGTTGTTCTACAAAGAATAAAATGGCCTGTTACATTTCCTTAACTTGGGGGTACACTTAATGGTAGTGAGGCCCCAGTGCCCAACCTGTCCCTGTCTCCTGTTTAGCCCTGAGCTAAAAGGCCCCAACCCCCTCCCCAGGAGGTGAGACGGAAAAAGTGTACTGCTCAAAAAAACCCAAAGGAAAGGATCAACAGACAGGGCAAAACAAAACTTAGCTTGCTCTGCTGCAATGCTCCTCAACAGCAGAGTTAGCCACTTGACAACAGCAAACAACTGAAGCACCAGAGAACTCTGTCAGCTCCTGAACTCCAGCTTGGTTGGTCTCCCTAGAGCAAGTGTATCACCAACAATGAGCTACAGCACCTGGTGACTTTTTAAAGGAAGCTGGGAGTGGTCAACCACCTGCATAGCAAAACAGACCAGCCATGCAATAACAACAGCAGCCACCGGGTGGCAAAACTGACATTAACCCCCAATGGCCTAAAAGGAAAAAAGTTTATATGAGGAAATCCAGATCTGACACGGATCCAAGAAAAGGATTGTGACAAGTACGTAGCAAACTGCAAACAGACAGCACAGCAAAGCTAGAGAACCAGACATCCATGTAAGGCCTCACTAAGAGATCTTTTTTATGTACTTGTTTTCTTTGGGTTTTTCATGGGTAGAACATGTATCTATTATTGTCTTTGGGGCTGTTCGCATAACCATATTTTTGTGGACCATTTGTCTGAAAAAAAATCATGGAGACATGTCTATTTTAGATCGGAGTCATGGATCAAAATTAGCCGCACAAGTCTATGGATCCGTGAAGATCACTGATGGCACACAGATGGCATTTGTGTACAGTCAATGTGTTGTCCTTGTTTAACATTGTAATGTACAGGAGAAACTATGTCATTTATTTATCAATACATGAATTAGTGATGAAAAAGTAATAACTAACACTGACCAAACATTCACAAAACTCTTATCCAAAACACTGATGTCTCATGGACCATTTTTGTGTACGTGCAAAATCACTGACGTCTGAATGAGGCAGCTCCTACACCCGTCCACTATAAGGATGAGCACATGGAGCAAATGATTACTGCATTCTGATAACGTGATTGGTGAACTTCAGCGTTTCTCTTTACTTAACAGAAAAAGGACGGGTTTTATATCAACTCCAAGTGAGCCGTGGTGTTCTCAGGAGGAGTAGGTTGGGGGCAGAATTTAAACATACCGCAGAAATATTGGTAACTAAGATATCCTCCCTATATTTAGTACTATGCCCAGAAGCATATCAATCGAGAAAGCATCATAATACATCACGTGCACATCAGGTCTGGTCTCATGTCAAGGTGTACAATTAGAATGTGACATTTTTTTCCATTTTCTCAACTGTAATAAATGCTATTGTGCTGTCGTATAATATGCACTTTAAATTTTCTCACATGGTAAAGAAAGAAAAAATTCTAAGTACCACAAACAACTATATTGTTTTAATCACTTAGGTTTTCTTGGAAGGTTGTGAAATATATATCTAAATATATTTATTTCATTGAAATTAGTGCACAATAAAAGGTGAGGGTTTTAAGCTAAATCACAAAATGGCACCACAATGGATAGCAGATAGTAGGTTAATGCTTCTCTGAGCCCTGATCCTAAGATCAAAAATGTAGATCAAAGGAAGTAAAATCAGGATCATTGTGAGGCCACATTCAGGCTTGAGTGTCACATAGTGACTAGGCACTGTGGGCACCTATCCAATCCCGCGAACTAGGGGCACCCTAGGATATCCCTGTTCCCTAAATTACCCTGGATGGTGGCGATGCCTGGGGCTCGTACCTTGCTATGCTCCTATCTTGCCCTTATATGTTCGATCCCCCACCCAGGGAGGTGTGAGGCCCAAGTGTATAGGCAATCGCTAACTAGCCAAATAGGGGTAAACAGACAGGGATAAAATAAAAACTACAATCATACAAATACACTCACAAAACAACAGAGTTAGAAATGGGAGGAATAGGAAGGAAGAAATCAAATGGGGGAGGATAAGGATAAACATGTAAACCAACTCCACGCAGCAATCTCCTGAAAACTCTCCAACCACCTACTCCAAACACTAAACTGTTTCCACTACCAAACCAGGTAGGAGTAACAATCACTACAAGGTCAGAAGCAAGGAATTCTAATACATCCCACTAAGGACAACATCTGTAAGGAGTTTATATGTTCTCCCCGTGTTTGTGTGGGTTTCCTCCAGGTTCTCCGGTTTCCTCCCACATTCCAAAGACATACTGATAGGGAATTTATATTGTGAGCCCCATCGGGGACAGTGCCAACAATATCTGTAAAGCGATGTGGAATTAATGACGCTATATAAATTAGTAAAATAAATAAATACATGCTAGGTGTAATTAACTCAGAACAGCTGATACAACCAAAGACAGATAACTCTAGGAGTCCAACTAAGTAGTTTAAGTCTTGCAGCACCAAAGCAAAGAAAGTCAGAGCTGCTAATAAGCCGGTGAAGCCACATACCGCAGGTGTATGTGTCAGAAGATGCTGTGATTTTTCTGAATTATCATTCGTTCTTTTTGTCCATGTGTCCATTTTTACCATTAGAGTGATAATTACTAACAAGGGTAAAATATGATTAATAAGGGAAATATGGAAGGTTACAAGTAGAGATGACCGTAGTTGTTCGGAAAAGGTTTGCCAATCTCAAAGTCGGCACAAACCTTGCACATTCAGATTCATGTTCAGATTCCCAAGTATTTTCCTCAAATTCAGCAAAGTTTTGTTTTTGTTAGAACTTTGACTAGGCTAGTGGTCCTGTATGATGAGCGGGGAGGGAAAGGTCATGGGAGTAGCAGACTTTTATTCTTTTTATTTTATTACCTTAATGTGCGGAGATTCCAGCAGCCAATCATTACACAGAAACCTTCCACAGCGTCCAGTATTTTGGCGTGCTCGGAGATTTGGTTTTCGTCACCTCAACTGCATGATTTGCGACTGCTAGACAGCTTGAATACATGTGTGGAATGCCTGTTAGGGAATTCCCATATGTATTCAGTCTGTCTACAATTCACAAATCATGCAGCTGAGGCGACAAAAACTAAATCTCCGAGCACGCCAAAACACTCGGAGATCACCCGAGCATGCTCGGGGAGACCCGAGCAACAATGCTACTCGCCCATCACGAGAGGTAACTTTACCACCGATAAGTTCATTACTGTCGGTTAGAGCACTCCAGAACCACGCTGTCAGATGTCAAGGTGACCACACAGCTGTGACTTTGACCAGTGGTAAAAAGCTTATTGCCAGTCACAGGTGTTGGGTGATGATAGTATACTACTCCCATCAGCTGATGCTTGCTGTCACAGATTACAGCGAGAACAGGCTGCAACTGTTAGGAACGGCGGAATGCACTAAATAAAAATATAAATAAAGTGCATTCGCTGCTCGGGATCCACCGTGCAGTAGGTGAAATATCCGCTGCTAGGTGGTGGCAGGAGCAATATGGAGGAATTGCACACGGGGTTAAACTCCACCCAGGTGCACAGAGCAATCTCAGTTAAACTCACGGAGATGCAAAAATAAACACAAACACAAATAACTGAGCCTGTTGTAGTCACAGAACTCAGTAAAAAACGCACACACGGTATACGGTCACAGGAGCAGCCCAAGACGGCAGCACTACATCTGTCTAGACCTACCATGTGCGCGGCATTGCAACTGCAAGCGCAAAGGAGGCTGATACTGCAGCACGGCGTGGACACTGCCGCCAAATGACAAAGGCAAGGCTCAAGCGCAATGTCGGACACTAGCAGCTGTGCGAGTTGAAGCAGAGAAGCGCTGGCGCTGAAACTAACTCAGTCCCTATTCACATGCGTAATATCAGAGGGAAGGGGTTTCAAATGAGTCAGTCACCAGAATCATGCATCCGTCCTCATACACACAGCAGCAAGTATGACTATACTAGCGCATGGCGGAACAGCCATGAGTGCCTTTTATAGTAGCCAGGACCTTCTGCACGCTTCCAGATCTCTGAGATGGACCAATGAGAACTGGAGCGGGACCTGAGCACATGACTCCTGATCTCCAATGGGAGATCGTCCTATGAGCATGCCCAGTAAGAGGACAGAAGGACTTAGCCTCAGGAGAGATTTGCTGCAAGGCAATCTCCTCTGCAATCTCCTCTGCAGTGGAAACATAGGAAGAGAATGCAGAATGTGAGGATCTGGATCCCTGCTGAGTAAGTGCAGGGATCCGACTCCTAACAGCAACTGACGGGCTTAGTCATCAGCCGGTGCCTGTGCTGAAAGAAGAAAAAGTAAAAATAAAGAAATAAATTTTGAAATAAAAGAAAAACACAGTATATACACACCTTACACCTAATCCCTGAAGTCATTGTCTCCTGTAAAAAATAAAAAAATGATATACTCAACTTAGCGCCTAATCTCCAATGCCCATGTCACCTGAAAGAGAAAAAATAGCAAACCACCATGTCTTTCACCTATCTGCCATAATCCATACTGTCTCACAATGATTCAGATCACTTGTAGAGCAGTCACATCAGCTGATACGACTGCTCTACCCAGAGATCGTCAACACACTGACAGGAGTGTGTAATCGCGCCTACGTTGTGTCATGCTGAGCTGCGATGAGGAAGCTCACTGGAGTTCATCAGCTGATGAACTCCAGTGAACTTTCTCATCGCAGCTCAGCGCTACACATTGCAGGATTGATTACCTCCTGTATCAGTGTGCAGCCAGCTATCCTTGAGAGCAGTCGCATCAGTGACTGCTCTCAAAATCATCAAGATTGTCGTGGGACATTGTGGATTATCTCTTCACTTTGGACAGGTGAGGAATATGGTTGTATTATTATTTAAATTCATTTACAGGGGGACACTGACTTTAGTTGACTGGGCAATGACGTGAGTATGGTTTAATTTAGAGTCAATAAAGGAGTCTGTTATTTCTACAAATAAAGGACTTTATTCTGGGTGTGTGTTTTTTATACAATGTCACTATGGGGTTAGTAGTAGGGGCGTCCTATAGACTCCCCTCCATTACTAACCTCTGGGCTTGATGTCACCTGGCAATACAAAGGTGACATCATCCCCCCCTATCACCCCATTTTCCACCACACCAGGGCAAGTGGGAAGAGTGAAGCTAAGACAGATTTTATTGAAGAAACAAATCACATCCATAAAAACATGAGCAGAACTGCACTTACCATATTTTTATGGATGTGATTTGTTTCTTCAATAAAATTGGACATCTTACTTACCTACTTCTACGCTGGATTTTTCCTCTTTGATTGCCTCAGCTGGCTCCCAGGCTTTTCAGAGTGCTTCTCAGCAGGATTGTGGCTGCATCAGTGGTGAGATGATTCTCTTTTTCCCTTTCTCCACTTGTTTCCAAGAACCAGATATCTGAGGTGGCTAAGAGCTGATGTTTTTAGTCTGGGATGGGGCCAATAGTTATGGACCTTTCCCAGGCTATTAATAACAGCCTGCAGCTGTCTGACTAGCCTGTGCTGGTTATTAATTATAGGGGTATCCTATGTCATTTTTTGGGGGTCCCCAATTTTAATAACCTGGAGAGGCTAAGTATATACAGGTGCTTCTTACAAAATTAGAATATCATCAAAAAAGTTAATTTATTTCAGTTCTTCAATACAAAAAGTAAACCTCATATATTACAGTATATAGAGTAATTACAGAGTGATCTATTTCAAGTGTTTATTTCTGTGAATGTTGATGATTATGGCTTACAGCCAATGAAAACCCAAAAGTCATTATCTCAGTAAATTAGAATACTTTATAACACCAACTTGAAAAATTATTTTAAAATCCAAAATGTTGGATCTGAAATGTATGTTTAGTAAATGCACTCAATACTTGGTCAGGGCTCATTTTGCATCAATTACTGCATCAATGCGGCTTGGCATGGAGGCGATCAGTCTGTGGCACTGCTGAGGTGTTATGAAAGCCCAGATTGCTATGATAGCAGCCTTCAGCTCGTCTGCATTGTTGGGTCTGGTGTCGCTTATCTTCCTCTTGACAAAAGGTTAGGCGGGTTTGCTGGCCAATCAAGCACAGTGATACTGTTGTTTTTAAATCAGGTATTGGTACCTTTGGCAGTGTGGACAGGTGCCAAGTCCTGCTGGAGAATGAGATTTCCATCTTCAAAAAGCTTGTTGGCAGTAGGAAGTATGAAGTACTCTAAAATTTCCTGGTAGATGGCTGTGCTGACTTTGGTTGTGATAAAACACAGTGGACCAACACCAGCAGATGACATGGCTCCCCAAACCATCACTGAATGTGGAAACTTCACACTAGACCTCAAGCA
Organism: Dendrobates tinctorius; assembly: GCF_039654945.1. Classification (NCBI taxonomy): domain Eukaryota; kingdom Metazoa; phylum Chordata; class Amphibia; order Anura; family Dendrobatidae; genus Dendrobates; species Dendrobates tinctorius. Next base: position 17,020,706 of record NW_027361708.1, on the reverse strand, counting down.
GCTTAGATTGTGTGCTTCTCCACTCTTCCTCTAGACTTGATTTCCAAAAGAAATGCAAAATTTACTTTAATCTGAAAACAACACCTTGGATCACTGAGCAACAGTCCAGTTCTTTTTCTCCTTGGCCCAGGTAAGACGATTCAGGTGTCTATTGGTCATGAGTGGCTTGACACAAGGAATGTGACACTTGTAGCCCATGTCCTGGATACGTCTGTGTGTGGTGGCTCTTGAAGCAATGTCTCCAGCAGCAGTCCACTCCTTGTGAATCTCCCAATTTTTGAATGTCCTTTTCTTAAGAATCATTTCAAGGCTGTGGTTATCCCATTTGCTTGTGCACCTTTTTCTACCACACTTTTACCTTCCACTCAACTTTCAATGAATATGCGTGGATACAGCACTGTGAACAACTAGCTTCTTTAGCAATGACCTTTTATGGCTTACCCTCTTTGTGGAGTGTGTCAATGACTGCCTTCTGGACATTTGTCAAGTCAGCAGTCTTCCCCATGATTGTGGAGCCTACTGAAACAGACTAAGGGACCTTTTTAAATGCTTAGGAAGCTTTTGCAGTTGTTTTTTGTTAATTCTAATTTTCTGAGATAATGACTTTTGGGTATTCATTGGCTGTAAGCCATAATCATCAACAATAACAGAAATAAACACAAAATAGATCACTCTGTAATGACTCCATATAATATATGAGTTTCACTTTTTGCATAGAAGAGCTGAAATAAATTAATTAGGTGTACTTCTCTGCCCTGTTGAGGGCAGAGCAAAGTACTGCAGTAAACAGGCGCTGTACCTCTTTGATCTTTCCCAACACCTGGGCACTGCAGTACTTTGCTCAACAAGGCAGAGAAGTATGCCAGGGCAGGAGCGCAATGCCGGGGAGCGATGAAGCAAGCAGGAGGGCGCTGGACACGGACCTTCGACACCTATCGGACCGGATCGCCCCCCCAGGTGAGTATAATAAAAGTCATTTTTCTTATCTTTCAGGTCGGACCGGGGGCTTAGCTATAGCATTATAGAATGCTGTAGATAAGCCCTGATAGGCAGTGGCCACATCTTATAGATGCCAAAACAGGTGACAGGTTCCCTTTAAGCTGAGAAGCTATGGAGTGGATCCTCGACTTGTCACCTGGAGCGTAGTTTTAGTCTGACAGGCTTACAGGAAGTCCTCCAAATCACAGCAGATGCCTTGAGGGAAATCCAACTTTCCTTCCAACCATAGTTGTCCCACCAAGGTAATACTCTCCCTTTAAAAGGTATCACAGGACCTGAACTGAAAAACCTCCTGAGGCCTGCATTAGAGTCTATTCAAAAGGCAACAGTGACCTATTGTGGCCAAAGTCCAATACTGCAACAATGTCTATTCATTACCATCTCACACTAGTCTGGTCCATAAATCAGACCGACAAAGTGCATATTGAAATTATTGCCACTCAGACTGTTAGTCCGTGCAGAAAATCAGTCATGTATACTGGCAATGAAGTATGAAGGGTCCATGTGTCGTCTCTTACACACCCAGACAGCACTCGTCCATATAATACACTTGTCTAAATGATCCCTTATTCCCAGATGTGTTCTATCCATGCTGTTCACAGTTATAACATATACCTATTATAGTCTGTAGGTAAGTGTACAATTTTGTTTTATGCTGGACCGATGGGCTGCAAAAAAAAAGACATCCATTTTAATTTAATATGTGGATCAAACTCAAGTGAATGGATTCATGAAAGATACTGTCACCAAAATGCAGTTCTTTTCACTGAGCAGTCAAATGTATTCTTTCATATGAAAAAGGGCGGATGATGCGTACCATCAGTTATCCGTTTTTCTTATATGAGAAAAAAAATGAAGTCTGAATGAGACCTTAGCTAGCCTAACCTGCATTCTAGTGCATTCCCTGGACTCCTAAGGGCTGATAAACAATACAGTAGGCAACTGCTACACTCTTACTTACAATCCTTCCTCACTGGAAGATCTAGGAAAGGTTTTACCTGCCTTAATTGCATTTCAGTTACAACCTCATTTGCACCATGGCTTCATCAGCTACATCAGGGATAGGGAATCTTTTTTCTGCTAAGGGCCAATTGGATATTTATAACCTCATTAATATCAATGTAAAAATTACCCTGATATATTTGGTCACATATTTAATTATCTCATCCTTAATGTGATGGCAGGAGCAGCTTCTCTTTGATGAGGCTGTCATGTTAGGTGGCATTGATGATGTGTTGCTACTTTCAGTTGCTTTTCCAGGTTTGTGTTGGTCAGTCTGCGCAGTCGATTCTTTGTGATAAATTTTGAAAAGAACTGCTCGCAGCAATAAGTCATTCCGAACACTGATGTATATTACATTGTATGTCTCCTCAAAGTGGGAAATTTATCACTGCTCACATAACTTTGAACATAGAACTCAAGCAGTGGAAGGTCTGCAGTATACATCACATAGGAGACACCAAGACTGCTGTATAAACATCACATAGGAAACACCAAAACTGCTGTATGCATCATGTAAGATATATTTAACCCCTTACTGACAGCAATACATCCTTTTACTGACCTGAGATATAAGAGAATAACATCCCCATACAGGTGTCAATCTAGCAGTTGTCAGCTGTACACTATAGCTGACAACTTGCTGCATCAACCATGGTCAGTGTTGGCACCATCCATATCTGTTTAACCCCTTAGATACTGCTGTCAATAGTGACTACATATAATTGGTTAACAGAGTATTGGGGCTTCCTCTTTAACCCCACTGGAACACTGAGATTATGATTGTGTGGTCCTGATGTTTGCCATGGCAAGTCACAGACAAATAGCAGCCTTAGTGTCTGCCAGCTATAGCGGCCTCTTCAGAAGTCAGCGACATTTAAGTGGTAAAAATGCATTTTTTTCATTCCTGTCATGCCACTTTGCATTCATTCCATAACATCACCTGAAGGGTTAATAAAATACCTGACAGCAGTTTTCAATATGTCGAGGGGTACTGTTTTTAAAATGGTATCAGTTTTGGAGGTTTTCCAATATCTAGGACCCCAAATGTTACTTCAAACCTGAATAGGTCCTTCAAAAAAATAAGTTTTGCAAATTTCCTTGAAAAAATGAAAAATTACTGCTACAATTTTTAAACCTCCTAAAAGGCTAACAAAATAAACTAGTGTTTTAAAAATGGTGCTGATGTAAAGCCGACATGTGGGAAATGTTATTTATGAATGTTTTTGTGCGGTATGGGTTTGTGGATTAAAGGGATAATCATTCAAAGTTTGAAAACTGCAAATTTTTTTCAATTTTGTCAAATTTCTGATATTTTTTATAAATAAACACAAAACATAGAAATAAATTTACCATTAATATAAAGTACAACATGTGATGAAAAAACATTCTCAAAATCATTTGGATCTGTTGATGCATTCCAGAGTTATTACCACATAAAGAGACACTGGTCAGATTGCAAAAATTTGGCCCCGGCACTAAGGGGTTAAACTACATCACGTAGGACACACCGAGACTGCAGTATATCACATAGGAAACACAGACTACTGTATACATCACATTGGCTACCCTTGGAATGCTGTATATTCATCACATAGGATACATAGAGACTGCTATTTACATCACATAGGAGAGGCTGAGACATCTGTATATACATAACATAGGAGAGACTATGACTGCTACATGCATCACAAAGGAGACATTGCAGCTGCTGTATACATCACATAGGAGACAGTGCGGCTACTACGTTTAGCACACAGAAGACATTGTAACTGCTATGTACATCACATAGGAGGCACTGAAACTGCTGAAAACATTGCATAGGAGACAGTGCAATTGCTGTATACATCATATAGGAGACATTGCAACTACTGTAAATGTAAAATAGAATACAATGAGACTGCTGTATGTACATCACATAGAAAATGCAAACCCAATGCTAGTCAATGGGGAAGCAAAGTTGGCAGGGAGTGGAGGATACCTACATGCCGGACCGCTTTTTTAAAGTGAGCAAAATCTCTCTCTCTCCCCAGATACTGCACATGTCATCTTGTTGCCCACAGTGTACGTCCTTGCTCATTGGCTGAAAAAAGTAATGTGCAAGCATTCTGTGAAATCCGACTTTGGCGCTCAGGTCGACGACCGCATGGCCGACCTCATGCTATGGTCGAGTTTCGCTCGGCAAAACCCAACTTTGGCAAACGTCAGCGACTTTTGAATCTGACCGACCTGTTTCGCTCAACTCTAGTCTGATATATGAACATCACTTAGGATACACTGAGATTGTCATATACATCACATAGGAGACACTGCAACTGCTATATATATGAAATATGAGACACTGAAACTGTTGTCCACACATTACATGGGAGACATTGCAACTGCTATATATGCATCACATAGGAAATGCTGAAACTGTTGTTTACACATTACATATTAGAATATTAGACACTGCAACTGATGTATGTACATCCCATAGGAGACACTAAGACTGCTGTATATACTGTACATCACAAAGGAGACTGCAACTTCTGCATATACATCATATAGTAGAAACTGTGATTGCTGTATACACTGAGACTGCTATATACATAAGGTAGAAGACACTGCGACTGTTGTATTTACATCCATCACATACACATGATTTTATCCTATGCTGTGCACTTTTGTTTAGCTACCTGGATAAGATATAAGATGTAGTTGATACATTCTTTCACTTCTATGCCTGCAACAAACTCACCGATGCAGGTAAACCAGGGTGAGAATAATATTGCACACATTCTATGTAAGTAGCCTTGCAAATTAAATAAAATTCACAGTGAATACTAAAATTTGCCTATAACTAATCCAGAGAGCTGGATGTGTGCTGCTAGGGATTAGGAGGAAGGACACCAAATGGTGTCATATAGGGAGTCTGATCACACAGTAATTGTCGCTGTACCCCAGACAATTTATGTATGATATGGCTCTATATCCTTAAGGACAAAAATGTCCAGGAAGGATGGGAAATTTAAAAAAATGAGATTCTCAAAGCACAATCGTTAACAATTACGAAAAGAGGGAAGAATAGGAAGCATTTAGGGAAACCAGGATGGATGAACACGGAACTTAAACACGTGCTAAAAAGAAAGAAAGAAATGTTTATCAAACGGAAGGAGGGAGGCATATCTAAGGAAGATTGTAATGCAGTCTGCAGAACCTGCAGGGCATGAATCAGATGACTAAAGTTGACAATGAATTAAGGCTTGCAAGAGACATCAAAAGCAATAAAAAAGGATTTTGAGGATATGTCAAAAGTAAAAGAAAAGTCAGATGTTATAGGATAGTTACAAGATGAAAATGATGTAATGGTAAGAAAAGATGTTAAGAAGGCCGAACTTTTAAATTCCTATTTTGCACCTTTTTAGCTCAGAAAGTAAATGTAACATCAACCGATCTTCACTGCCCTATTAAAGGAATAGAAGAATCCAGGCTATCTATAAGCAAAAAGAAAGTTAGGGAATACTTAGCTAACATAAATGAATTCAAGTCTCCAGGTCCAGATGAATTACACCTCAGCGTACTGAAGGAGATAGCAGAAGAAATTTTTGAACCACTCTCCAGAATCTTTGAAAATTCTTGGAGATCAGGAGCCTGGAGAAGAGCAAAATGATGTTCCTATCTTCAAAAAGGGGAAGGTGGACCCAGTGAACTATAGGCCGGTGAGGCTGACTTCTATACCAGGAAAGATCTATTAACAAACATGTATGTACGTACCTGGATAACAATGAAGTGATTAACCAGAGACAGCATGGGTGTGTAACTAATAAGTCATGTCAGACTAACTTAATTTCTTTCTATGACAGAATAACTGACTGGGTGGATCAGGGAAATGCTGTAGATATAGTATATCTTGACTTCAGCAATGCATTTGACTAAGTACCTCACACCATCCTTATTGAAAATGACTAAGTATGGAATGGACAAGGCAACTATTAGTTCGATTCATAACAGGCTTAGTGATCAGACCCAAAGAGTGGTCATAAATGGCTGCACATCCATTTGGAAGAATGTCTCAAGTGGGGCCCTGTATTGTTAAACATCTTTATCAACAATTTAGATGACGGAATTGATGGTACACTGATTACATTTGCCAATGACACAAAGTTAGGAGGGATAGCTAATACTAGAGGAGAGAGATGATTCAAAAATATATAAATAAACTAGAGCAGTGGGCAGCAACTAACAATGGTTTGAACAGGGAAAAATGCAAAGCAATACATCTGGGCAATAAAAATGAAAAAAGCATATACAGAAAGGGTAGAATAGGGCTAAACAACAGCACACGTGAAAAAGACTTGGGTATACTAATAGATCATTAACTAAACATGAGTCAACAGTGTGATGCAGCAGCAAAAAAGGCCAATACAATTCTCGGATCTATTAACAGAAGCATACAGTCTAGATCATGTGAAGTCATTATCCCCCTCTACTCGTCTTTGGTCAGACCTCATCTGGAATACTGTGTGGCAGCTGAGCTTGTGGACAAGATGACCATATGCAGGACTAAAAGACACCACACAACTTCAGGTATGAAGAAACAAAGTTTACTTAAATAAAGCAAAAGACATTAAAACATCAGGTTACAGATTACGCACATCACAAAGGAAACACATCTCAGGTTGACAGGTGCAGCGAGAGGTCATCATGGGTTGACGCAGCCCAGGGTCATCTGGCACGGGCATCCTAAGAGGACTTCACACTTAGGCCTCAGGAGTGGCACAGGAACAGCAGGAGAACATCAGACAGCGACCTCGGACTAGCTTCAGATGATTGCAAGAGGTCATCATGGGTTGATGCATTCCAAGGACATCTGGCATGGGCATCTTAGGAGGACCACTCTCTGAGCCCACAGGAGAGGCACAGGCACAGCAGGAGAACATCAGACACCGACCTCAGGCAGACTTCAGATGATGGCTACGGTCATCCCGGGTTGATGCAGCCCAGGGTTTTCTGACATGGGCATACTAGGATGGCCTGTCTCTCAGGCCTCAGGAGTTGCACAGGCACAGCAGGAGAACATCAAATACCGACCTTGGACAGCCTTTAGACAATGGCAGGAGCCATCACGGGTAAGACCTCAGGGAACCAGCAGGACCTCAGAACATAAACAAGACACGGATAGCACAGGTCCAGGAACATTGGCACTACAGCACCGGGCATCAGCTGGTCAGGTCCAGGGCTCACTTTCGAGACCGTCACCGGGGAACAGGGCTGAATTGTTGTGAGTTCATTTTTCCCTTCACCATTGAGGTCTGATGAACTCCCTCCTCTGGTGAAGGAAGGTAGTGAGGCTGATTACCAAACACCTGGGCAGCTAGATGATGACTGGGTGGCTGGAATTGAGGACTGGATATAAGGCAGCCGACGCCCTTCTGCCTGGCTGGTGGTTCTGTTATGATGAGTCACCGAAGGAGGAAAAAAAACAAAATACTAGCTAAGTCCAGAAAAAAACAGAGAGGTTGGCAGCTATCGGATTGCAGACCCCTGAACCTATCCACAACAACTAGCAGTAGCCATGGGGGGTTCCTACGGTGCCCTAGACCCCTTGATCACAGCCGGAGAACTACATAGCCTAAAGACAGAAAGGGGAAAAACTAAACTGCCCCAGAGCAGACCCCAAAGCAATAGGCAGCCCCCAACATATAATGACGGTGATGCAAGATGAAAACACTAACACAGATAGAAAGATAGGTTGAGCAAATGATGGGGCCCAAGCTAACTAAATAGGACAGGATAGGAAAGCTGCTGTCTGCCATCCACAAAAACCCTATCCAAAATGTGCCAACCGACTGAAAGGCTATGTAGTTCTCCGGCTGTGATCAAGGAGTCTAGGGCACCGTAGGAACCCCCCACGGCTACTGCTAGTTGTTGTGGATAGGTTCAGGGGTCTGCAATCCGATAGCTGCCAACCTCTCTGGTTTTTTCTGGACTTAGCTAGTATTTTGTTTTTTTTCCTCCTTCGGTGACTCATCATAACACCGAATACTCCCGGGAACCACAGAGGAGGAATCCATCCAGGAACATGAGCGGGACGACTCAAGAGCACAAACTGGACCACCAGGACCACGGACTGGACATCTGGAAACAGGCTGGACATCAGAACATGGACCGGACATCAGAACATGGATGGGACATTGGAACACGGACAGACATCTGGTCTCAGGCAGGACATCTGGACACAGGCAGGACATCTGGACACAGCTAGGACATCAGGACTCAGGTAGGACATCAGGACATCAGGACTCAGGTAGGACATCAGGACATCGGGACTCAAGCCAGACATCAGGACATCAGGGCACAAGCCAGACATCAGGACCTTAGGTCTCAGGCAGGACATCTGGACATCAGGGCACCAGGCGGACATCAGAACATCAGATCTCAGGCAGGACATCAGGGCACCAGGTGAACATCTGGTCTCAGGCAGGACATCTGGACATCAGGACATCAGGGCACCAGGGGGAGATCAGGACACCAGGTCTCAGGCAGGACATCTGGACATCAGGACTCGAGAACACTGGCATCGGACTCCGGACATCTGGTAGTGATTGACAGGCTCCGGACATCAGGCCACAGTGATTGGTAAGCTCCAGGCAACAGGCAGCAAAGGATAGGATCCAGACATCTGGCAGAAGATGTCAGGCACCGGACATCCGGGAACGGTCGTCAGACACCGGCCATCAGGCCGCAGTCATCAGGCTCTGGACAAGAGGACATGGTTGTCAGGCTCCAGACATCTGGGCTAATACCATGTGGTGCTGGGCTATATACCATGTGTGTCTGGGCTACATACCATGTGGTGCTGTGCTACATACCATGGTGGGCTGGGCTATATACCATGTGGTGCTGGGCTATATACCATGTGGTGCTGTGCTACATACCTAGTGGAACTGGGCTATATACCATGTGGGGCTGGGCTATATGCCTTGTGGTGCTGGGCTATATACTATGCAGCTGTGTTATATACCATGGGGGGTTACATTTTACATTATATTCTGTGGGGGAAGCTGTGTTATATAATATTCTATGGGGGGTGATTGCATCATACTTTATGAGGGGGCTACATTATACTATATGAAGAGGCTAAATTGTATTCTATGGGGGGCTAGATTATATTGTATGGGGGCTTCATTATACTTTACTAGCTGAAGAGCTCGGCGCTGCCCGGGCATAGTAACTAACTGTGGTTAGTTATAGCAAATTATAATTATCCTCCATCCCATAGTCCCGTGCCCATATACCCATCATACATATCCACGATCCCATAGGCCCGTGCCCATATACCCATCATACATATCCTCCATCCCATATTCGAGTGCCCATATATCCATCACACATCTTCCATCCCATAGTCCCATGCCCATATACCCATCACACATCCTCCATCCCAAAATCCCATGCCCATATACCCATCATACATATCCTCCATCCCATAGTCCCGTGCCCATATACCAATCATACATATCCGTCATCCCATAGTCCCGTGCCCATATACCCGTCATACATATCCTCCATCCCATAGTCCAGTCCCATATACCCATCACACATCCTCCATCCCATAGTCCCGTGCCCATTTACCCATCATACATATCCTCCATCCCAAAGTCCAGTCCCATATACCCATCACACATCCTCCATCCCATAATCAACCATTATGACATCATAATGAGCGGCGGGGCTTGCAATCTATGATGACATCAGCGTCGTCATGGCAACCATTATGACATTATAATGAGGGGCGGGGCTTGATACACACACTTTTTCCCCATTACGTAGATTGGGGCAAAATTGTTTGGTGAATTGGAACACGCGGGGTTTTAAATTTCGCCTCACAACATAGCCTATGACACTCTCGGGGTCCAGACGTGTGACTGTGCCAAATTTTGTGGCTGTAGCTGCGACGGTGCGGATGCCAATGCCGGACATACACACATACATACATACATACATGCACACACTTGAGCTTTATATATTAGACTAGCTGAAGAGCCCGGCGCTGCCCGGGCATAGTAACTAACTGTGGTTAGTTATAACAAATTATAATTATCCTCCATCCCATAGTCCCGTGCCCATATACCCATCATACATATCCACCATCCCATAGGCCCGTGCCCATATACCCATCATACATATCCTCCATCCCATAGTCGAGTGCCCATATACCCATCACACATCCTCCATCCCATAGTCCCATGCCCATATACCCATCATACATATCCTCCATCCCATAGTCCTGTGTCCATATACCCATCATACATATCCACCATCCCTTGGTCCCGTGCCCATATACCCATCACACATCCTCCATCCCATAGTCCCGAGCCCATATACCCATTATGACATCATCATCACCATGACGACCGTTATGACATAACCGTCACCATTGTGACAGCATCTTCGCCATTGCAACCTATGATGACATCAGCGTCACCATGGCAACCATTATGACATCATAATGAGGGGCGGGGCTTGATACACACACACTTTTTCCCCATTATGTAGATAGGGGCAAAATTGTTTGGTGAATTGGAATGTGCAGGGTTAACATTTCGCCTCACAACATAGCCTATGACGCTCTCGGGGTACAGACGTGTGACTGTGCCAAATTTTGTGGCTGTAGCTGCAATGGTGCGGATGCCAATCCTGGACATACACACATACATACACACACTTGAGCTTTATATATTAGATGAGGGGGCTACATTATATTCAATGGGGGCTGCATTATACTATATGAGGAAGGCTACATTGTATTCTATGGAGGGGCTACATTATACTATATAAGGGGTTGCATTATATTCTATGGGGGCTGCAATATACTCTATGAGGGGGCTGCCATATATTCTATGGAGGGGCTGCATTATACTATATGAGGGGGCTACATTATATTCTATGGGGGGTTACATTATATTCTGTGGAGTGGCTGCATTATACTCTGTGGGGTAGCTGCATTATGCTGTAAGGGGTGACTGCATTATGCTATGAGGGGGGCTGCATTATATTCTATGGGGGTTACATTATATTGTATGGCGGGGCTGCATTATACTATGTGGGGTGGCTGCATTATGCTCTATGTGGTGGCTGCATTATACTATACGAGGGGGGCACATTATATTGTATGGCGGGGCTGCATTATACTCTGTGGGGTGGCTGCATTATGCTCTATGGAGTGGCTGCAATATACTATATGTGGGCTGCATTATACTGTATCGAGGACTATGGGGATTACATTATATGAAGAACTATGAGGTGCATTATACTGTGGGAAGTGAATTGTACTACATGGCTGACTATGGCGGTGCATTATACTATGGAGCACTATGAGGAGTGTATTATACTATATGGAGGACGGAGCAGTGTATTTTAATATACGGAGTGCTATGAGGAGTGTATTATACTATATCGAGGACTATGAGGAGTGTATTATACTATATCGAGGACTATGGGGCACATTATATTATATGGAGGACTATGGGGTGTAAACTGTAGATGTGCTGCTGATAACATGATACTGTATGGTGATCTGTTAGTGATCCACTAGTGATCATTCTGTCCCCATCATTCTTTCTCAGATGGTGGAAAGAGGCCAGGAAACAAGTGTTGAACGACTTCAATACTATCGATCACATTCATTTAGCGTCCTGAACTCAGCGCATGTAACTACAACTGAAATGCTTCTGTGTGATGTGCAATATGTTAGCATTTGAGGCCCCATTTTAAACTTTGCCTAGGGCCCCACTTTGCCTAAAACCGGCCCTGGTTGTGAATGAACACTAAACCATAGGGGGAACCTTATATGTTTATCAGGTTGATTAGAAAACAGGTTTGTAGCATTCAGGAAGGAGAAAAAAAAAAGGGGGGAGACATACTAGAATAGCCAAAAAAAAATTACCTATGAATAAAAATGAAAAATAAATAAAAACAAGAAAAAAATGTAATGCAACTAATAATGTAACAATATTTATGTAGACCTCAAGGAACCTGTGTATCTAAAGCAAAAATCCAATATGCCTCTTTAGTTTGTAATATCTCATTTCTGTTGCTGCATCGCACATTTTTAAATATGTGTTCAATCATATAGATTGTAAAACTGGTTGTCTTCCTATTATGAACATCAACAAAATGCCTAGAGGCATTGGACATGGTATGATTAGAGGGATGTTCAATATCATATAGATGTTCCCTTATGCGTGTTTTAAGCTTTCTACTTGTGGAACCTATATATTTTAATTTACAGGTGGTACACTCTATTATATAGATAACATGACCTGTATTACAATTTATTAAGCTCCTGTTAAGATATATGTGGCTATTGTCACCGGGACATTCATCAGGGTGTTACTACCCTTACTGGTGTAAGGGGCCCGGTCAACAGAAGCAAAGAGGAGGGGCCCGGACTGGGTGAGCTATGCTGGCAGCGTATCTCACTAACTCCGAGCCCACCACTTTGCTTCTGCATACCGGGCCCTAGGGCAGGGACATCTCTAGGCAGTTACATTCGGGGCCTGGGACCTGGATCAAACACCTAATGCTCCGAACCTCCTGAGGGCATGTTCTTCCAGAGCAGCCTGACACAGCAGTGCTGCCTTTCCAGACTACTCTCCTGTGCCCGGGAACACAACACATAGATGTGACCTGTCCTGCAAGTGTCTGTGCTCCACTCAGGAGAGCAGCTACATAAGAGTCAGGAGCAGTTGCACTGCTGCACTCACTGCTCTGCTCTGGCTGCTAAAATCTTCAGACAGTGGTTCAGGCAGAAGTTGTCATGTCCGTCTGGACCAGATGGGAAAGACGTAAAAAGTGAATGACTCCATCAGAAAGAACGTCAGCGGTAAGTCATTATCTGTAACTCTGCTATAATCTCTTATTTGTTCTGTAAGGCCATGTGCACATGATGCAGATATCTAGCGGATCCGCAGATTTTACCTCGCAGAAACGCTGCCTATCCGCATTGTGATGTACAGTAGCATGTTAATCAATTGAAAAAAAAAACTGCTGTGCAGACGCTGCGGATTTTTCCGCGCGGTTTTCTTGTGGCTCAAAATATGCAGCATGTCACTTCTTTTGTGCGGTTTTCCACCTGCTCCATTCTCCAAATCCGCAGGGGGAAATCCGCAGGAAAAATGGAAGAAATCCGCAGGAAAAATGCGGGTCATTTGACCTGCGGATTTCTTCAATTCTGTGCGGAAAAATCCGCAGGGCTAAAAAGTACGTCTGCACTTAGCCTAAGACTGGTTTTAATTACCACTGACCATATGGCAGTAATATCAATATTGGTCTTTAGATAGAGATTATTTTCAGTAACAGCGCCGTCATCTGCTGAGGCTCTCCTCCACTATTAGAATGCGTCATCCATTTGTACTCACGGTTACCTGGTTATAGACCCACTCAGAAGTTTTGCCCCCCCTGAACCAAATCCCTAGCTACGCCTCTGCTGAGGATGCATGTTTTCCAGTCTTCTACACAGTGCAAATGTGTGCGATATATGCACAGTACATGTAATGTGTGTGTCTTCCAAATGTGCCGTGTCCTGCATGTTTGTGGCTGTGTATTTGTGCAATGTAATTCCTATACGTATGCAGTTGTATGTATATAAAGCATATAGCTGAATTTGTCTGAATGAAATAGCGTATGTATAGGTATGTGCTCACATTAAGGCTGCGTTCACACATTGCGTTTTTTTTGCCTTTTCGCGGCGGTTTTTAACACGCGTTTTTGCAGCGAAAACGCAAAAAAAGCATCCCATGCAAGCCTATGGGATTCTGCAATGCTGTGCTAATGCTGCGGATTTTTCCGCGGCGGAATCGCATCACGGAAAAAACGCAGCATGCTCATTAATTTTGTGAAATCGCGGCGATTCCGCCCACATAGGAATGCATTGTTCTGCTTACTTTCCGCATGTCGCTGTGCCCACCATGTGAAAAGTACGCAGAACATTTGCGGATGGTACCCAGGGGGTGGAGGAGAGGAGACTCTCCTCCAGGCTGTGGGTACCATATCCCTGCAAAAAATAGAATAAAAAATAAAAAATCGGGTTATATTAACCTTCCGGCGTCTCGCGCAGCCTTAGGTTAGTTTCACACTAGCGTTTTTCTGCGCTGCGTTTGGTGCGCACATCAAATGCATGACAAAAACGCATACAAACGCTTGTAAACGCTGCTTTTTTTGTCGCCTCATCATGCGTGTTAAGCCAAAAAAATGCAGCGTTTATATGCGTTTTCAAGCGTTTTCCATGCGTGTGCTTTTTTTTTTGTGCAAGAGTTAGTTTCAAAGTAGGAAAATTCTAGAAAAATTATTGCAACAGACAACACCAATGGGACATCAGGGGGCGTGTGTAATGGTAATTCTTTATATAGACCCTGTGTACAGCTGAATTCTTCACATTTGCTTGGTTTTTCTCTGGACAACATGGATCTGCCCTGGAAGAGTTTTCACTTCAACTTGGATCTGGACATCAGTATGGCTCAGGCTTAAGCAGTTGCTTGCCATCAACAAAGGTAGAGAGAGACAGCGAAGATGGCAGCAGGGGCGTTTGTGGATACATCCGATTGTTGAACTCCGTGACAGCCGTGGAGCGTACCACACCCTCTACAGCGAGCTACAGGCAAACCTGGAGAAATTTACTGATTACACACAGATGTCCCACCAAAGCTTCAGGGATTTACTTGCTCGTGTTGAACCATCCATCCTGAGATAGGACACGCAGCTCTGTTGTGCGATTCCTCCTGAGGAACGGCTCCTGGTAACTTTACGGTATGTAATAATATCTACAAAACAATGCCTGCATAATTTTCTTTGTTCTGACATGTACTATTCCATAGCATGCAGATTTCTGGGTCGGCAATGTACTAAATTTTTGTTTTCTTTTATGTTTTCAAATAACCATATACAGCAATATTAAAATTTTCTTTCTTTGTCTGTTTCTCAGATTCCTTGTGACTGGGGAGACCCTATCTTCACTCCACTTTCAGTACCGGATTGGAATTTCCACCTTGTGGGGAATTGTTGCGGACACCTGCCGGGCTTTGTGGAACGTTCTTTGTCCAGAATTTATGCCCCTGCCCACCGTGCAAAAGTGGATGGAAATTGCTGACAAATTCTGGACAGTCTGCAATTTCCCCAACTGTTTGGGAGCTGTTGATGGAAAACACATCCAGATAATCAAACCCAAAAGAACTGGATCAGAGTACTATAACTACAAAAAGTACTTTTCTACAGTACTCATGGCCATTGTGGATGCCGGATTTATGTTTGTAGCAGTGGACATTGGTGCATTTGGCCGTGGGAATGACTCCCAGGCTTTTAAGAACTCGGACATAGGTCGGAGGTTGTATGGCAGCCAATATAATTTCCCCATGCCACGGCCTCTTCCCCACACCGAAGCTCCACCACAGCCCTTTGTAATGGTTGGGGATGAGGCTTTTTAAATGTGCGCAAACCTGCTGAAACCCTACTCCAGCCGTGACTTGGACCACACAAAAAAAATCTTTAATTACAGGCTGACCAGGGCCAGAAGAACTGTAGAGTGTGCTTTTGGGATTCTTGTCTCCAGATGGCGCATTCTCAGCACAGCCATTAATCTTAAACTGGAAACAGTGGATGAGGTTGTGAAGGCGTTTGTGGTTCTACATAATTTTGTGATGGCTAAAGAGCACCCAAACTTTGAACTAGATGAACCTGCTGCAAACCCATTGCCTGAATTCACTCAGCACCCTCTCAGGTCATCCGTTGAAGTTGGCCAAATGAGGGACCAATTTGCGGCCTACTTCATCTCAGATGTAGGACGGGTGGAATGGCAAGAGCAAATGGTGTAAAAAATTTGATTGTGTGTATATATTAATAAATAAACCTGTGTTGATACCTGTACTAAGTGCACTATGTCTTTTTACACTGCAATACAATTATCAACTGTCCAAGTATTCCTGTGAATTCTTGATGCTGTGTTTTGTGCATCATGAATTTACTAGCACTCATGATTAGGTGACTATACATACACCCAATTTGCATGCCCTTTATCAACAATAAAATTTCTGTTCAATTTTTAGCGACAGTGGATAATACAAATAATATTTGTGTCACATGTTCTGAAGTTAAAAATTGTGATTTGGGTATGCACTCGCAACCGTCATTCTTTATGGGACACCTGACCATGTGACTCTAAATATTATTTGTGAAAAATGAGGATGAATGAACTGATGGAGATCAACATCCAACACTGCGGAGACACCATCACGTGTTTCTCAACGCAGTTATTCTAGAGCACTGCCCCCATCCCATATGGGAAATATGCAAACATGCAAAACAGAAGCCGCGGAGACACCATCACATGTTTCTCAACGCAAGCAATAACCAGCCAGGTCTTTCTCCGGGAAGGAACAACCACGGGAAGGGCAGTCTCCAATGAAGGAAACCACCTATGCCAAAACATGGTATCCATCCACAGACAGCTGTTTCGGGGTATTGCCCCTCATCAGTGTGGAGTAGGAAACTGGCTGGTGGGAGCAATGCCTAGTAAAAGACTGTGAAAAATGAGGATGAATGAACTCATGGAGATCAACATCCAACACTGCGGAGACACCATCACGTGTTTCTCAACGCAGTGATTCTAGAGCACTGCCCCCATCCCATATGGGAAATATGCAAACATGCAAAACAGAACCCGCGGAGACACCATCACATGTTTCTCAACGCAAGCAATAGCCAGCCAGGTCTTTCCCCGGGAAGGAACAACCACGGGAAGGGCAGTCTCCAATGAAGGAAACCACCTATGCCAAAACATGGTATCCATCCACAGACAGCTGTTTCGGGGTATTGCCCCTCATCAGTGTGGAGTAGGAAACTGGCTGGTAGGAGCAATGCCTAGTAAAAGACTGTGAAAAATGAGGATGAATGAACTCATGGAGATCAACATCCAACACTGCGGAGACACCATCACGTGTTTCTCAACGCAGTGATTCTAGAGCACTGCCCCCATCCCTTATGGGAAATATGCAAACATGCAAACCAGAAGCCGCGGAGACACCATCACATGTTTCTCAACGCAAGCAATAACCAGCCAGGTCTTTCCCCGGGAAGGAACAACCAAGGGAAGGGCAGTCTCCAATGAAGGAAACCACCTATGCCAAAACATGGTATCCATCCACAGACAGCTGTTTCGGGGTATTGCCCCTCATCAGTGTGGAGTAGGAAACAGTCTTTTACTAGGCATTGCTCCTACCAGCCAGTTTCCTACTCCACACTGATGAGGGGCAATACCCCGAAACAGCTGTCTGTGGATGGATACCATGTTTTGGCATAGGTGGTTTCCTTCATTGGAGACTGCCCTTCCCGTGGTTGTTCCTTCCCGGTGAAAGACCTGGCTGGTTATTGCTTGCGTTGAGAAACATGTGATGGTGTCTCCGCGGCTTCTGTTTTGCATGTTTGCATATTTCCCATAAGGGATGGGGGCAGTGCTCTAGAATCACTGCGTTGAGAAACACGTGATGGTGTCTCCGCAGTGTTGGATGTTGATCTCCATGAGTTCATTCATCCTCATTTTTCACAGTCTTTTACTAGGCATTGCTCCTACCAGCCAGTTTCATACTCCACACTGATGAGGGGCAATACCCCGAAACATCTGTCTGTGGATGGATACCATGTTTTGGCATAGGTGGTTTCCTTCATTGGAGACTGCCCTTCCCGTGGTTGTTCCTTCCCGGGGAAAGACCTGGCTGGTTATTGCTTGCGTTGAGAAACGTGACGGTGTCTCCGTGGCTTCTGTTTTGCATGTTTGCATATTTCCCATAAGGGATGGGGGCAGTGCTCTAGAATAACTGCGTTGAGAAACACGTGATGGTGTCTCCGCAGTGTTGGATGTTGATCTCCATGAGTTCATTCATCCTCATTTTTCACAGTCTTTTACTAGGCATTGCTCCTACCAGCCAGTTTCCTACTCCACACTGATGAGGGGCAATACCCCGAAACAGCTGTCTGTGGATGGATACCATGTTTTGGCATAGGTGGTTTCCTTCATTGGAGACTGCCCTTCCCGTGGTTGTTCCTTCCCGGGGAAAGACCTGGCTGGTTATTGCTTGCATTGAGAAACATGTGATGGTGTCTCCGCGGCTTCTGTTTTGCATGTTTGCATATTTCCCATATGGGATGGGGGCAGTGCTCTAGAATCACTGCGTTGAGAAACACGTGATGGTGTCTCCGCAGTGTTGGATGTTGATCTCCATGAGTTCATTCATCCTCATTTTTCACAGTCTTTTACTAGGCATTGCTCCTACCAGCCAGTTTCCTACTCCACACTGATGAGGGGCAATACCCCGAAACAGCTGTCTGTGGATGGATACCATGTTTTGGCATAGGTGGTTTCCTTCATTGGAGACTGCCCTTCCCGTGGTTGTTCCTTCCCGGGGAAAGACCTGGCTGGTTATTGCTTGCGTTAAGAAACATGTGATGGTGTCTCCGCGGCTTCTGTTTTGCATGTTTGCATATTTCCCATAAGGGATGGGGGTAGTGCTCTAGAATCACTGCGTTGAGAAACACGTGATGGTGTCTCCGCAGTGTTGGATGTTGATCTCCATGAGTTCATTCATCCTCATTTTTCAGTCTTTTACTAGGCATTGCTCCTACCAGCCAGTTTCCTACTCCACACTGATGAGGGGCAATACCCCGAAACAGCTGTCTGTGGATGGATACCATGTTTTGGCATAGGTGGTTTCCTTCATTGGAGACTGCCCTTCCCGTGGTTGTTCCTTCCCGGGGAAAGACCTGGCTGGTTATTGCTTGCATGGAGAAACATGTGATGGTGTCTCCGCGGCTTCTGTTTTAAATATTATTTGTAGAATCACCACTGTGGCTTGAGTTTGAACTGAGACTGGACAGATAATAAAGTTTATACAACTTCTACAATCCCCAAGGCCTAGTGTCATGATGAAGTGAGGACGCCCAAAATAACGCATCTCTGACTTCAGAAAGTTATCACATCTGGCCAGGTAAATACACATATGAGTTAAACTGCAGCATCACTACAGTCTGCGTGAAATATGTTGACTGAAGCGACGCTGCAGGTTAAAAATCATATGTGTATTCATCAGACCCATTTTGATATATAGTTGTGATATTAGGCCTGGGTATTGTACATATGACATGGTAACCATCATTTCCTCAGTTAATTCAACACACATTGAATAGAGGATGTGGCTATTTACAAGGTATATCTAGAATTCCCCGGGCTGATCTCACAAAAAGGAGGATGGTAAAAAAAGACCATCCTCAATTCAGTTTTTATGATACCTGCCAAGGTGACAATAGATATGCCTTGCACTCAACACCATCCTCTATTAAGTCTGTGCAATTTTAGCAAACTGAAGAGACTGGTGGTGAAAATGCAAGTCATATATTTGTTTTGTTGACAACACATATCTCCTTAAAACACACAAGAAACGTGTCAGTAGTGGAGATATGAGTGGGCAAATAAGCAAAGTGTACAGCACAGTGTGTGTACGGCGCAGTGTGTGGGTGTGGAGGCGGCGACAAAGACATTAATAAAATGTTATTATGGTAAACCATAACTGCAAGTTTATTTTAAACAAAATAAAAAAAAGTTTTATTTTTTCCCTCGTTTGGGGGAACTACGTATCACGTTTGGGGTGAGCAGTGACAAGGAACGACTTACAGTGGATGAAGGTGTTCTAGGGGAAGGGGCGACAAAAGTTGTAGGGGAAGGGAGGTCACTGATGGAAATCGAGGTAGACAAATTAGGAGGAGAAGGGAGAGGTACAGTCAAATTTTTTTTGTCTTTTTTTGTCTCCTTAAAGTAGCCTGCCTGGACCTCCTTGTGCCCAATGCCCGCCTTGAGTCTTCTACACGCATAGAAGTTTGAGCAAACATAGAATGGGGGTCCCCCGTTTGCTGCAGCTGCTGCTGTTGTGGCTGCTGTTGCTGCGGCTGTGGCTGCTGCTGTTGTGACTGCTGCTGCTGCGGCGGCTGCTGCTCAGTGGTGGTGGTGGCAGTGCTTGTCATTGCAGGAGGACTGGTGACGGCAGTGCTGGTCCATGTTTGTGGAGCAGTGGAGGCAGGGCTACAACATGTAGGAGGGGTGGCAGCAGGGCTGTTCCACGTTGGAGTAGTGGTCACAGTGGCAGTGCTCCAAGCAGGCATGTGGGTGGTGGTGGTGCTCCAGACAGGAGCAGCGTTTGCCATGGTGGTGGTGGTGAGGTGACCAGCAGCACTCAGAGGTGGTCGTGCAGTGGTATGCAGCAGAAGTTGGTACTGTTGTGAAGCGAGTCAGTGGTGGCACAGGTGGGAATGACACCGCTGACTGCTGCACGTACCGATTCTGCTGCATAGCCTGCAAGTAAGTAGTGTTGCAGGCCTGCAACCAACTCAGCTGTTGCTCAGGACTAAGGTGTTCCACCATGCCCCGTTCGATTTTACTAAAGAAATGGTGCGCTGGTCTGTTGAGGTCGGGCTCCAGATGGTCAAGGCGCTGTTTGACAGAGTTCAAGCGGTGTTCTATGTGGTTAAAACCTCTTTCCATGAGGGAAAAACCGCTTTCAACTCTGTCTGACAGCGACTTGAGGCTGGCATGAAAGGCCTCGCTCAAGTGCATGAACTCGGGCAAGACAGGCCTGTCCAAGGCCCTCTGCCGCTGGCGAGTAGTGCCCGCATAACCAGTGGCAGACACCTGGGACAGGGGAACACCTGATTGACCAGCTTCCTGGTCACCAGCTGTCCATGTTGCTGACCTGCAAGGTGCTTCCTGGCTGTCGGATGGCTGGGTCAGAGGACGTCCGATGAAGGACCGCTCCAGGGACAGGTTGCAGGGTGCTGCTCCAGGTGCTGTGGAAAGAAAAGAAAAACATTACTGTCATGCATTTACAAGAAGCATCAGCTGTGGACTAGAAAAGCATTTATTTTTAAAACCACCAAAAAATATATATATATATACTTACGCTCTGGTGGCAAGGACCGGTCTTAGGAACTCCAAATTGCGATGGTACCGGTATTTGTCTCTGGTCCTTGCCGCTGAACCACTGCGAACCTGTCCCTCAGCATGAACATCAGTGTTGAAGCGGTCCTTCATCGAGCGCCACCGTGTTCTGACTTTGTTCACTGTTGGAAAAAAAAAATTATGACTCTGATGCAAGATATATTCTATGAGTAAACACAACTGTGCCATCAGTAAACAGTCAATGCAGCACAATTCAGCAATACAATACCCAAAGCAGTAACTGTTGATCCTGATATTACGGTTGTGTTTCCACATAGAATATATCTATGAGTAAAAACAACTGTGCCATCAGTAAAAACAGTCAAAGCAGCACAATTAAGCAATATAATACCCAATGCAGTGACTGTTGATCCTGATATTACAGTTGTGTTTACAGATAGAATATATCTATGAGTAAACACAACTGTGCCATCAGTAAAAACAGTCAATGCAGCACAATTCAGCAATACAATACCCAAAGCAGTGACTGTTGATCCTGATATTACAGTTGTGTTTACAGATAGAATATATCTATCAGTAAACACAACAGTGTAATCAAGGTCAATAGTCACTGCAGCTTCACAGAGCAGGTAAATACTTACAAAACACCTTTTTGGAGGTTGCAGGGGCGCTGTCCCAGCCATCCATCAACGCTGCGGCCACCTTATTCCATAGCCTCCGGGTCACCACATTGTCCTTGTGCAGCTGGTCACGGCTGTCCCACAACGGGACACGCACCTTGACAAGTTGTATCAGCTGTTCATTATCCAGGTAGACGTCTTCATCCCATTGTGGAACCTAGAAAAAAAATCAAACATTAGAATCTTTGGTTGAATGAAAAAGTTTTAAAAAAAACAGGAAAGAAGAACGATAGAAGATCAAAAAAAAAATTAACATTCAAAATGATGACTTACATTACGTGTCACCGCCGGGACTTGAATTTGCTGCTCACACTGTTCGGTGTCACTACACGGGTCCGATGATGATGTCTGAAAAAAGAATAAAAATTATTAGACATTTGTATAGGCAGCAGCTATACTTACCCAAAGGCACAAAAAAAATCACCTCACACTCTGCTTGGGCCACTTCCTCCTGGGATGGGGAATAATTGGATCCAGAAGAAGGCATACTGCATGTAAAAAAAAAATACAAACCATTAGTACATAATAAACTTGACAAGACAGGCATACATTTACATGAAGAATACTCACATTCTTGCTGCTGAAGCTCCAAAATTCTGTGTGGTTTTGCTGTCTGTCTGCTCTCCAGGCTGTCTGTAGAGTTGTGGTACAGTGCAAGCAGACACCTTCTTTATCTAAACTCATCCCAAACAATGTTGCTTGTGTAGGGGGTGGTTTCAACCAGTGTCTAGACATTGTTTACTCAAAAAAAGCATGTTCTGATAAGCGCTCATAAGGCTGAGTGCAGACGGAGTTTTGAGCCCTGCGGATTTTTCGGTGCAGAATGGAAGAAAACCGCAGGTCAAATGACCTGCATTTTTCCTGCGGATTTCTTCCATTTTTCAAACGGTTTTCATGCGGTTTTTGTGCGGTTTTCCATTGCGGTTTTCCCCCTGCGGATTTGGTGACAGGGGAGATAGAAAACAGCACAAAAGAAGTAACATGCTGCGGATTTTGTACTGCAGGAAAACCGCGCGGAAAAATCCGCAGCGTCTGCACAGTGTTTTTTTTTTTTCATTCATTTTAAAGGTACTGTACATCACAATGCGGATATGCAACGTTTCTGCGCGGTAAAATCCGCTGCGGAAACGCTGCAAATCTGCATCGTGTGCACATGGCCTAAGCGCTGACATGCGCTGAGCCATGCGCTCGTCAGCGCACCCATAGACTGTAATGTTATTTTTTTGCGCATTCCGTGCGCACACGCGCGCGTTTGCACATTATGTAGCATCTGGCGCGACTGGAAAAAACGCTGAGCACGAAAATCGCTGATGAACGCTTACATGCGCTAAACCATGCACGCACATGTTAAATATAGGGGAGCAATACGCCAACTCCCATTCCCAGTAATGCCTTGCGGCAAGGACCTGGGATGACGTAACGGTCTCACAAGACCGCTACAGTATCACGAGACCGCTACATCATCAAAGGTCTCGCAAGGCATTACTGGAAATGAGAGCATCGCAATGATCAGGAAGGCTGCGCAGGACGTCGGAATGTGGGAAAAACCCGATTTTTTATTTTGTTATTATTTTTAACATTAGATCTTTTTACTACTGATGCCACAGAGGCAGCCTCAATAGTAAAAAGTTGGTCACACTCGTCAAACACTATGTTTGACAAGTGTGACCAACCTGTCAATCAGTTCTCCAAGCGATGCTACAGATCGCTTGGAAAACGCTAGCATTCTGCAAGCTAATTACGCTTGCAAATCGCTAGTTTTTGAGAAAGCGCCCCTAGCAGGCGCGAAACGCGCGTCGGGGGTTGCCCGCCTGGTCCTGGGCTTCCAAGCTCTTTGGTAAGCAACTTGTCTTTACTTTATATCTGCAGACTCCATTTTTTTGGGGTCCATTGGCCATCTTTACAGACTTTTTCTTGCTTAGGCTGGTTTCACACTTGCGTTTTTTTTTTGCGGTATTTTAGCGCTAAATAGCGCATGCGGTTTTTTTTCCTATACTTTGCATGGGATGTGCGCATACACATGCGTTTGTACGCGTTTTTCCGCGCATGCGTTTTTTTGCGGTATGCGCTCGGGCGCACAAAATGCAACCTGTTGCATTTTTTGGGCGTCCGACTTGCCTCAAAAAAACGCATGCGCGCGCAATGCGTTTTTTTACAGCAAGACACCCATTATAAGTCTATGGGTGCGCATATGTGCACATTGGCATGCTTATGTATGCGTTTTTTTGCACATGCGTTTTTTTTTGTTAACCATGGAATTTAGGGGTTTGGGTAGAGTTAGGGTTAGTTAAGGGGGTTTAGGGTTAGGGTTAGGGTCAGGGTCAGGGTTAGGGTTAGGGTCAGAGTCAGGGTTAGTTAGGGTTTAGGGTTTGGGTTAGGGTTAAGTATGGTTTGGTTAAGGGTTAGGGTCAGGGTTAGGGTTAGGGTCAGGGTTAGGGTTAGGGTCAGGGTTAGGGTCAGGGTTAGGGTTAGGGTCAGGGTTAGGGTTAGTTAGGGTTTAGGGTTTGGGTTAGGGTTAAGTATGGTTTGGTTAAGGGTTAGGGTCAAGGTTAGGGTTAGGGTCAGGGTTAGGGTTAGGGTTAGGGTTAGGGTCAGGGTTAGGGTTAGGGTCAGGGTTAGGGTTAGTAAAGTCATGGTTTGGGTTAGTGTGAGGGGCCACCTAATGTTGGAAAAAACCGCAAACGCGGTAAAAACGCACTAAAAACGCATACAAACGCATAAAAACGCTGCGTTTTTTTCATGCATGCTCATAAAAATGCTTGAAAAAAACGCAGCAGTTGTATGCTTTTGTATGCGTTTTTTCAATGCGTTTTTTTGCGGGAAAAACGCGCTGCAAAAAAAAGCAAGTGTGAAATTAGCCTGACCGCTACTATTATGCAGCAGCTTATTTATGCAGAGTATCATGTCTTGTTTGACTATTAAGAATTTTGTGTATGGTCATGATTAACCCTGCATGTATTATTCTCTGTGCTGTTATTTTGTGAGCATGGTTGCTATGGCACAGTCCCTGTCCAGGTATGCCCTGGTTGCGTCCGATTTTATTTAATCTGAGTAATTCTGAGTTTCACTCGTTACTCAACTGTGCATGTTTAAACTAATAAATTTTGTACTTTTCTAATTACTACTGAATCCATTACTCCCTTTGTTTCTCCTTTTGCCTAAGTATTGACATGCTGCAGATTTGAAACTGCTTCACATCGGCAAGGCAAAACTAAGCAACATGTGCATGAGACGTCAGAAATCTCATTCACTTACAGTTGTTGCCAAAAGTATTGACACCCCTGCAATTCTGTCAGATAATACTTCGTTTCTTCCTGAAAATGATTGCAAACACAAATTCTTTGGAATTATTATCTTCATTTAATTTGTCTTAAATGAAAAACACAAAAGAGAATGAAGCAAAAAGCAAAACATTGATCATTTCACACAAAACTCCCAAAATGGGCCAGACAAAAGTATTGGCACCCTCAGCCTAATACTTGGTTGCACAACCTTTAGCCAAAATAACTGCGACCAACCGCTTCCGGTAACCATCAATGAGTTTCTTACAATGCTCTGCTGGAATTTAAGACCATTCTTCTTTGGCAAACTGCTCCTGGTCCCTGATATTTGAAGGGTGCCTTCTCCAAACTGCCATTTTTAGATCTCTCCACAGGTGTTCTATGGGATTCAGGTCTGGACTCATTGCTGGCCACCTTAGAAGTCGCCAGTGCTTTCTCTCAAACCATTTTCTAGTGCTTTTTGAAGTGTGTTTTGGGTCATTGTCCTGCTGGAAGACCCATGACCTCTGAGGGAGACCCAGCTTTCTCACACTGGGCCCTACATTATGCTGCAAAATTTGTTGGTAGTCTTCAGACTTCATAATGCCATGCACACGGTCAAGCAGTCCAGTGCCAGAGGCAGCAAAGCAACCCCAAAACATCAGGGAACCTCTGCCATGTTTGACTGTAAGGACCGTGTTCTTTTCTTTGAATGCCTCTTTTTTTCTCCTGTAAACTCTATGTTGATGCCTTTGCCCAAAAAGCTCTACTTTTGTCTCATCTAACCAGAGAACATTCTTCCAAAATGTTTTAGGCTTTTTCAGGTAAGTTTTGGCAAACTCCAGCTTGGCTTTTTTATGTCTCGGGGTAAGAAGTGGGGTCTTCCTGGGTCTCCTACCATACAGTCCCTTTTCATTCAGATGCCGACGGATAGTACGGGTTGACACTGTTATACCCTCGGACTGCAGAGCATCTTGAACTTGCTTTAATCAACTTTAATCCATGTCAACTGGCTGCAAGTGTGATTTGGTTATTGCCAACACCTGTTAAGTGCCACAGGTAAGTTACAGGTGCTGTTAATTACACAAATTAGCGAAGCATCACATGATTTTTCGAACAGTGCCAATACTTTTGTCCACCCTCTTTTTTATGTTTGGTGTGGAATTATATCCAGTTTGGCTTTAGGACAATTCATTTTGTGTTTTTTCATTTAAGACAAATTAAATGAAGATAATAATACCAAAGAATTTGTGTTTGCAATCATTTTCAGGAAGAAACTGAATATTATCTGACAGGATTGCAGGGGTGTCAATACTTTTGGCCACAACTGTAGTTGGTAATAAGAAATGCTGCAGTTTTTCTGCAAAAAAAACCCCACAGGAAATACTTAAAGACCCACTCCAGGGTTTTTTTTATGTCACCACTGGAGTGGTGCTTTAAATCCATGTCTCCTGTCTGGTTCTCACCTGGCATCTTCATGTATTATCACCGCCGCTCCGGTCTGCTTCCAGCTGTTTGTGGCCTGCAGTAATTGTCCCCTGTATGTGGCATTATGTGGTCACTATGTGGTGGTAATATATGGTCTGGTCATTGTGTGGTGGTGTTTGTTACTTGTATATGGTATTATTCAGTCACTATGTGGTGGTAATATGTGGCCTGGTCACGGTGTGACAGTATTTATTCTCTGTATGCGGTATTATCCAGTCACTATGTGTTCTGGCCACAGTGTGGAGGCATTTGTCCCTTGTATGTGGTTTTATTCTGTCACTGTGGTGGTAATATGTGATCTGGACATTGTGTGATGGTGTTTATTCCCTGTATGTGGTTTTACTTGGTCAGTATGTTGTAATATGTGGTCAGGTCATGGTGTGGTGATATTTGTCCCTTGTATGTGGTATTATTCGGTCACTATGTGGTGGTAATATGTGATCTGGTCCTGGTGTGGCAGTATTTGTTCCCTGTATGTGGTATCACTTGGTCAGTATGTTGCAATATGTGATCTAGTCATGGTGTAGTGGTATTTCTCCCTTGTACGTGGTATTATTCGGTCATTATGTGGTGGAAATATATGGTCTGGTCATGATGTGGTGCTATTTGTACCTTGTATGTGGTATTAATTGCTCTTGGTATAGTGGATTGTATTATGAATGGAGGTCACTTGTTCTCTCAGATTTCAATAAGAGGAAGATATTTATTTACATTAGAGATTAATTACTTGGACGTTTAACCCCTCCCTGTCCTGTGACTGTTACACAGTAGCAAATATTCATTTACAGAGGTTCTCTGGCAAAAACAAATGTTCACCTATCCCAAAGACACGTTCACACATTTAATATTTGGTCAGGATTTTACCTCAGTATTTGTAAGACAAAACTAGAAGTGTGTGAAAAATGCAAAAGTGGTGTTCTGTCTCTGACATTTAATTCATAATCCCTGATTATCTGCTTGTTAATGTTTAGTGTTTTCTGGCTCCATCTAGTGACCAGAGTCATAACCGCAGTGTTATTGTGTGTTTTACTTTCACTTTGCTATTTCCCTCCGTTTGCAGTGCATTCTGGTAAGGTTGCAATGCACCCTGGTAGCCTTTTGCAAAGAATTATGGTTGGTTCAGCCCCATTTTCCCTCCAGTTCACCATTTTCCTTCTGCCTGCATTCAGGAAGCATCTCATTTCTTTTCTCCCCTTGTGACAGCATCGCTGTTTCACCGTGCCAATATACCATCACGTTCAATAAAGCACAGATTCAACCTACAGTCTCTTTATTGGACCCCGGTATAGCAGTTTAGCTGCCTGTATAGCTACATAAAGTCTGCTTCATTTAGTGAGGTCAGAACAAGTGGTGACGTGTTTCTATTACACTTTTCCTCTGATTTTTCCACTCCTGATTCTGGTTTACAAATGAATTATGTAAAATACTGAACATGTGAACGTTGCCTGATGATAAATGATAACTTATTGATTGGTGGGGGTCTGACTTCTGGGACCAATACTGATCGGCCGAATGTGGAACTTTTATCACCTTTAGAACGAAGCTCATGTGCAACTTGACCACTAATCCATTCATACTCACTCAGTGGCTGCATGCTGCACTTGGCTTTTTCTGGAAGTCCCAAAGAGCATAAATTCAGCTGTGCACACATATCACTCCTGACGCTGTATATTAAAATGGGGTAAAAGTTCCACATTCTTCAGATCATTGCAGTTTCCAATAGTTGAATTTTTCCAAGAGTGGGAGATGAGCCTGTGGAAGGTTCGAGGGGTGGAGGCAGAGCTGAGGATGAGCATGGGCGGAGTCTCAAGCGGGCCCAAAAATTTTGCCAGTATGGGGCCCTAAAATTCCTGGTAGCAGCCCTGATTGTCACTGCTGGAGAAGGTGGACATTTTAATGGCATGTGAACAGGTTTTACAAGTAGCAGAACCGCAACTGTGAAAACCACTAGTTGATAACCAGTTTTTAATAGTAGTGGAGTATGACTTAATAAGACTGGGTGAAAGATGATTTCCAATGGTAGGGGCTTTGCGAGAAACAATTCTAATACCTTTACTCAATACTTAATCTGTTATATGATCATCCCTTAATATAGTTAAATTTCGTTTAACAATATTGGAAATAGCTGGAAAAAAGTGCTATAGGTGAGTTTTACAGTAGGTATCATGGAATTAGTCTGAATGAGATTATTCCTGATCTTGGTATCAGCAATTTTGGTTGCACGATCCAGTGATGAGTTTGGATAATTTCTAGGTTTGAGTTTGGACTTAATGATTTTAGATTCTTTACAAAATGATTCCTGATCACTACAATTTCTTTTTGCCCTAATTAATTCCCAAACCAGAATGGCTTTAATTGTATGCGGAGGGTGAAAACTGTGTGCATGCAATAGTGTTTTCGGAGGAAAATTTACAGAAAGTAGTTGTCAGGACTCTAATGTCAGGACCCTGTCAGCGTCGGCAAACTGCCACGCAGAGCAGGGTGACTTACCCACACTATGGGAGAGCACGGGGTCCAATACTGAAGTGATGGTTCAAGCAAACAGGACCTGCAGCACTGAAAATAGAAAGGAGTCCCAGGACCTACGATCATGTGACAGCAGGGGGTGGGGAATAGCGTCCTACTGCTGCAGATGATGTAATGTACCTACTGCAGGGCAACTGTTGTAGAGGAGAGGAAAACGCAGGTCAGACAAGCGAGGGTCATACACGGAGAGGGCTGTGCGGTACCAGAGGGACAAGCAGAGAATAGTCAAGTCACAGGCAAAGGGTCATACACAGAGAGGTAGCGCAGTACAAGAGGGACAGGCAGAACCCGTAACAGGGACAGAACCGGATCAAAACCAAACAAGCAACAAGTCATCAGGCACAAGGCACATGTACGCACGAGGTCAACTAACTCAGCCGAGGACAGGAGTATAACTGACACTGGACCTAGGTCGAGTGAGCATTAAATAGCCGCCCTCTGCCAAAGAGAGACAGAAACAATTAACCCCTGTCTGACCAGGACGGGCCAAAGACAAACCCCATCCTGGATCATGACAGTACCCTCCTCTCAACGGGGGGCCACTGGACCCCCGGGTCTCTCAGGATACTTGGCGTGAAAGGCCCGGACCAACCGATCCGCATGAACCGATCGAGCAGGAACCCATGACCGGTCTTCAGGACCGTAGCCTTTCCGATGTACAAGATATTGAAGGGCACTACGGACCAACCTAGAGTCGACAATTCGTTCCACCTCGTACTCAGACTGCCCGTCTACCCAAACCGGTGGCGGGGAAGACACTGATCCCTCCCCACAGGACCCCTCAGGTTTCAAAAGGGCCCTATGTAAAACATTGGGGATCCATAGAGATGGCGGGAGACGCAACTGAAAAGCCACCGGGTTAACCGCTTCGGTGATTTCATAGGGACCAATAAATTTAGGTCCAAGCTTCGCAGAGGGGACCTTGAGCTTTATATTCTTGGTAGATAACCATACCTTATCCCCAAAATGGAACACCGGCCCCACGGACCGTTTTTTGTCTGCAAAAAAAATATATTTATCCTGGGCCTTCGTAATGTTACTCTGGACCTCCCGCCATACCTCCCCCAACCGCTGGATAGTCTCATCCACCCCAGGACACCCAGAGTCCAAATGGGAAAACTCTCCAAAATGTGGATGAAACCCATAGTTGCAGAAAAAGGGAGATGTACCCGTAGACTGGTTAATGCGGTTGTTAAACGCAAACTCGGCCAAAGGTAGCGCAGTACACCAATCATCCTGTCGGGCTGAAGTCAAGCAACGCAGAATTTGCTCCAGAGACTTCTTGGTCCGCTCAGTCTGCCCATTAGTCTCTGGATGGTAAGCAGATGAAAAGGACAGACCAATACCCAACCTGTTACAAAATGCCCTCCAAAATCTGGAAACAAATTGTACCCCCCTATCAGACACCACATTCAAGGGTACCGGGCCAGTCTCAGTGGGTGGTGTGTCACAGCAGCGGTGACCCGGTCCGTGGCCCTGGGCGCCCAAGTAATGGCGGGATAATGCTTATGGTGGAATGTAGTTAATGGAATAGTTTGTGACGCCACCTGTGGTGTTCGGCAAGTGGGATGTTAGGCTGAGGCTGCAGACAGATCCTCTGGGACAGATGGTGTGGTGCAGCAGTGATGTTATAGCCCTCCACAGGCAGGGCTGTCGTCCCAGGGCAGAATAGGTGAAGTGACACTTAGATGGTGTAGTGTCCGGCGCAGGGGATGCAGCAGTGCCAAGCAGGCGGACGCAGGAAGGAATGGAGGACACCAGGGCATGTAGTTCCAAAGCTTTACTCACAGTCTATAGTGCCCGCTTCCGTGCCGTGTCCTCCGGGTCAGGGACTCAGTCAACCTCCAGGCAAGATGGAATGCTCCCTTCCAACACTCCGCCAACTTATGTACCTTTTCTGAATGTCTCCTCTATAGCGCCTTTAAGTGTGAAGATCTCCTAGTACTGAGTTAAACTGGAGTTCCTCCTATCAGATGTTCCCAAGAACTCTACTTGTATGGCAGACAGCTGTAGCCTACTTCGGGGACTCCTTACTCCTGAGTCCCGGCTCTCTATCCATGTTGCTGTTGTGCCCCCAAGTCTTAGATGGGAGTAGTGCATTTACAGCCCACTACTCCACCGGTGTCTGCTGCAGAACCATTAGTGTCCATACAACCTCGGGGACCGGGCCCCAGTCTAGCGCTTAGAACTTCTAGGCAGGGTTCTCTCCTAACCCACGTCCTCTGTGTTCCCTCTTCTCCTACGTTCTGTACTTGTCTTTCTTTCCTATGGAAGCTCAGGCTTCAGTTCAATGTCTTTCTCCTTTCCTTTCCCGTGCCAGCGGACCTGGGTCACTCAGGCCTGCTGCAGCACTCCTCCATCCCTCTTCCAAGGATCTCCTTCCCTCACTCCTCTCCGAGTGACTTCCTCTGACTCTCCTTCAGACTAACTGACCGACTGACCTGTAATCCTAAACCTCCCCACTCTTTTATGTATTCTCAACTCCACCCACCTCCCAGCACATTTAGTGTTCCGAGCAGGGAACCACCAAAGGTGCTCTGCTTCTCTCTAAGCAAGGAGCCGCAATGTGGTTTTGCTGAACTACTCTATTGTGTGGGGTGCGAGTGTTGGAGTGTGGTCAGGAGTTCCCACCTTACCTGGATGGTGGGGCACCACACCTTAGGAGAAGGTGCAGTACCTCTGTGGCGACTAAGCCTCAGGGGCGACACACATGTCCTTCCCTTCCTCACTGTAAACAGCCACCGTAAAGCTAAGACGCCTGTGTTGCGGGGAGGTTTGCGACCCAGGTGTATATATCTCCTCCGTGGGTAGGACACAATTTTTTCTACACGCTGAAATCTATCTGGACAAAAATAAGGTTGCTATTTCTGCCTTTCTGGGCATTGGGGCAGGATTTAATTTGATAGACGCAAGGTTTGTCCAGGTCCAGGGTCTCAATCCTCATACACTGTCCAGACCTATACCCATAAGAGCCATCGACTCAGCACCCTTGAGACAGGAGGACCATGCACTCAGAATGTATTGACTGTTATGAGCTAGAGCAGGGGTGTGCAATTAATTTTCCCAAGGGGCCACATGAGAAACTGGCACTGTTGAGGAGGGTCGATCCAATCGGCTGAACTTAAAGGGGCGGTCCGAAACCAAAGGTAAATTTCATATTAAATGTATATCTAGTCAGGGTAATAATCTAATCTTGCTTTCTAATATACTTCAATAAAAAATTCCCTAACGTACCCTCTACATTCTGACTTCCTGTCTTTTTTTTTTTACGCCCCAAGGCATTTTGTTTGAGATTCACCAGTGCATGCTGGAATACTCGAATTAGCCGTCATCAGGGGGCAGAAGTTGTGGTCACTTACGTAGACTGTGCGCCCTCTCTGAAATGAGGCACTATCAGTGATGTTTGTTTTGGAGGCTCGGCTAGTCCTGCTCACCTGATAATGCGTTGTACATAAATTCTGATGCATACTCAGTATGAACTTCCTGTGCTATATTCCTTTGAATGCACAGTGACAGTGCGCTCCCTTGCTGGCGCTAAGGAGAAGAGATGACCTGGCACGGACCAGTCCAGTCTCTGAAACAGATGACGCTTCTTTTCAAGGTGGGGAAAGCAGCTGTGGAAGTGACCGCAGCCTCTGCCCCGTAATGATGTCCTGTGTGAGTATCCCAAAATGTACTGGGATTCTCAAACAAAATGTAATTGAAAGTAAAAAAAAATAAAAAAATAAGCAGACAGAAAGTTAGAGTAGAGAGGGTAGAAATTTTTTAGCTGAAATATATTAGAAAAGTGATTAGATTATTGAATTAAATTTAGTATGAAAGTCACCTTCGGTTTCGGATCACCCTTTAATTCTGCATAATATTTTTATCACTTTATAATAAGCAGTTGCTTATGTGATTAAGTTTACATGAGCGTATAAAAAAAATCATGATTTTCATCCAGAAAAAGACGACTTTCCATCTGTATTGTCATCCATATGGCATCCATTTTTATACATCAGAAGTAAATAAAATTTAAAAGAATAAATACAGTGTCCTGTGTTAGTAATTGAAATGTATTTGTAAAAATCGGATGCTATAAGGATGATTCATATGGCATCCAATTTTTTTATTTTTGCACACCCATAGACTTCAACAGGCAGAACATTGGAAAAAAAGTTATTCTTTCACCTCTATTCCACATGCAGAGATCCATATCACATGTTGGGCAGGAGCTGACAGGCAGGGCATGGGAATCCTTACTGCAGTCTATGGAGTGGATGTGATAAGCCACAGATCACAGGGGGGCACTATGGGGGACTTAACCCTTACCTCTCCTGCACAGGACATGCAACAGCACAAGCACATTCAAGGGTACCCTATGCAACTGCACCACATGCTCAACAAACAATCTGGACAATGTTTCCGCATTATGTAGAGCTGCCAAAGGTACAAAATGTGCCTGCTTACTAAACCTGTCCACCACAACCCAAACAACGGTATTACCCTTGGAGGGGGGAAGGTTGGTGATGAAATCCATGGACAAATAGGTCCATGGTCTCTCAGGAATTGGCAGTGGTACCAATTCCCCGGCCGGCCGTTATGGGGGGTTTTTGCACGGGCACAAACGTCACATGCAAACACATATTCCCCAATATCAGAGGCTAAAGAAGACCACCAGAATACTCTAGCAATGGCCTTCCGGGTAGCCGAGATCCCTGGATGTCCACCCAGAACTGAGTCATGGAACTCTCGGAGGACCTTGAGACGAAACTGAGCTGACACGAAAAGTTTATCCACCGGCTTAGCCGGAGGTGCCAGAGACTGGGCTTCCCGAATCTCCCGTTCCAACATGTTAGAAACACCTGCCACCACCACCCCAGGCTGAAGAATGGAGGATGGAGGTTCCGAGGGGGACACCGGATCTAGACTGCGTGACAAGGCATCCGCTCTGACATTTTTGGATCCTGGCCGAAAAGTGATCGAGAAGTTGAATCAGGAAAAAAAAAGTGACCATCTAGCCTGCCTGGGAGTCAACCTTTTAGCTGACTCAATGTAAGCTAGGTTTTTGTGGTCCGTAATTACGGTTATAGGATGGACAGCCCCCTCCAAAAAATGCCTCCATTCTTCAAAGGCCAACTTTACGGCCAGAGGTTCTTGATTCCCAACATCATAGTTTCCGCAGGAGAGAATTTCTTCAAGAAAAAGGCGCAAGGTCTCAAATTGGTCAAAGTGGCGGGTCCCTGGGACAATACCGCCCCCACCCCCACCTCTGAGGCGTCTACCTCGACAATAAATGGTTCAGACGGGTCCGGTTGAATAAGAACCGGGGCAGACATGAAACATTTTTTCAAAAACTGAAACGCCGCTACCGCTGCGGCTGACCACTTCTTGATATCAGCCCCCTTTTGAGTCATGTCTGTGAGGGGTTTAACCACCTGTGAGAACCCCCTTATAAATTTACGATAATAATTGGCGAACCCTAGGAAACGCTGCAGAGCCTTCAAATCACAAGGTTGAACACACTCGACAATGGCCTGCACCTTTTTAGGATCCATGCGATACCCTTCTGCAGACACAATGAACCCCAGAAACGAAAGTTCTTGAACACAAAATAGACATTTTTCAAGTTTAGCGGAGCCTTTGGAGAAGTGCCCGAACATGACCAATGTGAGCCTGTTTATCAGGAGAGTAGATCAGTATGTCATCCAAATATACCACCATAAAACATCCAATAAAATCAGAGAACACGTAGTTTATGAAATTTTGGAAGACTGCTGGCGCATTAGTCAGACCGAAAGGCATGACCAAATTTTCAAACAACCCTTCAGTAGTGAGAAAAGCAGTTTTCCACTCATCTCCGTTCCAGACTCTGATAAGGTTATACGCTCCCCGTAGATCTAGTTTCGAAAACCACTTAGCTCCGGACAATTGGTTGTATAAATCAGGAATAAGTGGAAGGGGATACGTATTCCTCATAGTTATCTTATTTAACTCACGAAAATCGAGGCATGGGCATAAACCACCGTCTTTTTTCTTTACAAAAAAGAACCCCGCCGCCACGGGAGAAACAGAAGGACGAATGTGTCCCTTACGGAGACTCTCGGAAATATATTCCTTCATTGCAGCCCGTTCTGGACCTGAAAGGTTATACAAGAGGGCTTTGGGCAATTTAGCACCTGGAACAAGGTCAATGGCACAATCAAATGGGCGGTGTGGCGGTAAAACCTCGGCCTCTTTTTCGGAGAAAACGTCCGTATAGTCTTTCAGGCACTCCAGAATACTTTCCAGACCCACGGACGACACAGACACAGTAACAAGAAATTTATCAGAACAATAGGGACCCCATTTAACAATGTCCCAAGATTCCCAATTAATCACTGGATTATGCACTTTTAACCAGGGGAACCCCAACACCAGTCCCGCAGGCAGGTTGTCCATAACAAAACATGAAATATGTTCCTGGTGCAAGGAACTTACTTTAAGGAGAAACTCTTCAGTACGAAACATAACGTCATTTTTAACCAGTGGTGTTTTGTCAATGGCAACAATGTGAATAAGAGTCTGCACCCTAACTGTCCCTAACTTACACCTGGATACCAAGTCAGAGTCAATAAAGTTTAATGACGATCCGCAATCTACGAAGGCAGAGGTGAATGTGGAGACACTCCCACAACAAAGTTCCACTTGCAACAATATTTTTGAAAATGCAGAAAAGGGTACCTGAGAGCCTGAGTGACCTCCACAACAATCACCCGGGCTCAGTCGCTTGTTGGTCAGAGGACAGGAGGGGCAATCCTTTTTCCAATGTCTAGAATCGCCACAGAAAAAACAGCATTTTCCCATGAGTCGTTGTCTTCTTTCTTTCTCTTTGAAGTCGATGGTCTCCAATGTAGGACTGGCTCCCCTTCGTTGGGAGAATAGCGGTGTCACAATCTGCATCACTCCCCTCGCCCGTAGCCTGCGATCCATTCGGTCGGCCTGTGTCATAGCCTCCTCCAGGGAGTCAGGCGGAGGGTGGAGAGCCAAGGCATCTTTCAGATGTTCAGACAGGCCTCTACGGAACAAACCACGGAGGGCGGCATCATTCCAGCAGACCTCAGCAGCCCAGCGTCTGAACTCTGAACAAAACCACTCGGCTGAGTGTTTCCCCTGGCACACACTCATCACCATGTCCTCAGCCATACGTATCCGATCAGGCTCATCATAAATAAGCCCCAGGGCCTCAAAAAATGCATCCACAGTCATACGCTCAGGGGCCGTGGTCGGAAGGGAGAAAGCCCAAGCCTGTGGAGCCCCCCTTAACAGAGATATAATGACCCCCACTCTCTGACTTTCACTCCCAGACGAGTGTGGTCTCAAAGAAAAAAAAAGCTTACATCCCTCCTTGAAAACTCTGAATTCCCTTTTATCTCCAGAAAAGGTATCTGGCAACTTAACCGGAGACTCTGGGGAAATTAATGTAACATCCCGAGCCCCCGATGAAAGCACCCCCTGCACAGTGTCAGCGATCAGCTGCTGAGACTGAGCCAGGACTCGTTGTTCTCCAAGGAGTTTCTGAGACATCAGAGTTAGGTGCTTAACCTGCTCAGAAAGAGCGTGCATAGGATCCATCACACACACAGGTGAATGGGAGCAGAGAAAAAAAAATGGTAATGGTCAGTTATAATGTCAGCATCCTGACAGCGCCGGCATGCAGCCTCCGCTGAGCAGGGACTCACCAGTGCTGTAGGGGTCCTGGGGACAGTAACAGCTGGAAAGTACAGACGCACAGGACCTGCACGCTGAAGTACTAGCAAGCAGACACGGGACCTACGGTCATGTGACCACAAGGGGGTGTGGCTTAGCGTCCTTCTTGCTAAGATGGAAGAACACTCAGGGTCAGGCAAACCAGAGATCATACACAATACGGGCGAACGAGGTACAGGAGGGACAAGCAGATGGGAGGTCAGACGAAGCCAAAGGTCATACACAAGAGGGCGGTGCGGTACCAAAGGGACGAGCAGAGAGCAGTCGAGTCACAAGCAGAGGGTCATACACGAGAGGTAGCGCAGTACAAGAGGGTCAGGCAGAACTCATAACAGGGACAGAATCGGATCACAACCAAACAAGCAAGCAAGTTATCAGGCACAAGGCACACGTATACAAGAGGTCACTTAACTCAGCCGAGGGCAGGAGTATAACTGACACCGGACCCAGGTCCAGTGAGCCTTAAATAGCCGCCCTCTGCCAGAGAGAGGCAGAAACAATTAACCCCCTGTCTGACCAGGACGGGCCAAAGCGAAACCCCGTCCTGGATCATGACACCTACTTACCTCTTGTTGAATTTGCGGTAAATAATTGTTGTCATGAGTGCATTGCCAAGTCCCCGTTCTTCGCGGCATACAGGTTTCATCCTCAGTTCAGCTCACTTAATAAGAATCTTTCTTCTGGAATATCTGAGAAAGAATGGTTTTCATCATAAATTAAGTTTGTGTGGCAAGGGGTTCTTGATAGTTTGAGGAAGATGGGATCCAAATATAAGAGTGTTGGTGATCAGAGATGTTTGGTGAGTCCGGACCTGTGTGTTGGTGACTTGTTGTGGTTGTCCTCAAGGAACATTAAGTTGAAGGTTCCCTCTTGTAAAATGGGTCCTAGGTTCATTGGATTATAAGATTGTGACTGGTCAATCCTGTAGCATTCCACCTTGCTTTGCCACACAACTTTAGGATTCATAATGTGTTTCATCGATCTCTACTCAAAAAATATGTTGTGTCCTCTGTACCATCACCACTAGCGCCATCTTCAGTCATGGTGGATGGAAATTTGGAATTTCAAATAGCCAAGATCGTTGATTCTCGCTTAGTTCGTCGGTCACTTCAGTATCTGATACACTGGAAGGGATACGATCCTGAAGAGAGGATGTGGGTACCAGCATCTGACATCCGTGTGGCCAGGTTGATCTAGTTTTTTCACGTGGCACACCCTGATAATCCCGGTTCTGAGATTCCAGAGGTTCCTCGTAATAGGAGGTTACTGTCACGGGTTTACTGCAACAGAGAGGAGCCAGAAGACCACAGCATTTAGTTTCTCCTACTCCTGCACTATTTAGAAGCACATCACCTTCATAATAAACAGTGCAGGTTTTGTTTACCAGTGCCTGGGTTAATCTGCTCAGTTGAGAGCTCTTGGAAGCTTTCCTGTATTAAGCCTCTCAGCTGTTCACTGTTAGCTACTCCCATCTCCTATATAATCCGGGCCTTGACTAGCACTCATTGCCAGAGATCGCTTATGCTGCATGGTTAGGAGATGGTGGTTTGTGGTTGTTGTTTAAGAAGGCATTTGGTGGATTTATCTGAGACTGTTGCTAGGTTTTGGGTGTGTGCTAATTCCACTCCTTC
The DNA here is from genome assembly GCF_039654945.1 of Dendrobates tinctorius. Taxonomy (NCBI): domain Eukaryota; kingdom Metazoa; phylum Chordata; class Amphibia; order Anura; family Dendrobatidae; genus Dendrobates; species Dendrobates tinctorius. Next base: position 16,982,416 of record NW_027361708.1, on the reverse strand, counting down.
TCCTACCTTGGTTTTACCCCATCCTTAACTCCCCAGTGTTTACCTCTGTTGTTTGTTTGAGCATATATTGTGTGATTGGCATTTTACTTTATCCCTGTTTGTATTACCTTTGTTAGTCTGGTTGGTGTATTATGGTACACTACTACTTCCCTTTTTCCCTGGGTGGGGGAAGGGTACATGCTGAGGGCAGATTCAGGAGCTAAGGCAAGGTACGTGGTCCCAGCATCTTCACCATCAGAAATAATCCAGGGAGCAGGGCGAGGTACTCAAGCAAGACACATTGATCACAGGGTGATCTTGCGAGATTACGCTGTTCGAACAGTTTCAGATGCTGCTGAGCAATGATTGGGCAGCCTTGTAGATGAGGATTGCCTTCTAAAATGCCGTATTGGACTACAAATATACTTGGTGCCAAAATAGGAAAAAGTGCATATCTCCGCAACGGAAAACAAAGTTAAAAAAAAAGTAATGGCACATTCAGGAGAGCACATGGGTTTTGGCAAGAAAAAGAAATTGGTAGAGGCTTTATCATTATGTATGGTTTGGATACTACATATTATTTATGCACTTGACAGTAATGACATTTTTAATGACATGGCAGTTTCTTCCATTATTCAGTTATCCTTCATTTAATGTAAATCCCTCTTGTAGTTTTCATTTAATCACAAATCCAAAGGTCATATTAACTATTATCTACTATTCTGGCAACAAAACACCGAATGTAGAAAAAAAACCCAAGTAGGCATATACAGTACACAAACTATCAAATCAGCAGCACAACACACAGGTAACAGAGTGCCGGCCTGAGGGTCCTGGCCAGGGTCCTACCAAATGCACAAACTAGAAAAAAGTGTTGCAAAAAAGTGAGATTTAATATAAATCATAAAATGCAACATTTCAGCTCAACAATAGGACCTATCAGAAGTTAGGAAGAACTCAAGGTCCAGGCGATTTTTAGTTTTTGCTCTTTTGTTTTTTTCCGCTTTCATTTTTCTGCTGATGGAGGGCTTGTTGTTGTATGAAGGCTTGTTTTTTGCAGGATGAGTTGTTTTGAATTACATTATTCATGTTACCATACAATGTACTACAATACGGGAAAAATATCAAGTGGTATGAAAGGGTAAAAACAGTGCAACGTGTGGTAAAAATAATTCTTTAGGTGAGTACAATTACAGTGATATCGAACTTCAATAGATTTTTTTTTAAGTGGTGAAAAAAATCTGAGATTGTTAAAAAAAAACTGTTTTTCGGAGATCCATAGTGTTTCTAGTTTTCTATGGATGTAGCTGTGTGAGGGCTTGTTTTTTTATGTTACAAGCTGATTGTTTAATTTATACAATTTTGGAATACAAATGACATTTTGAACGTTTTTTATTGTATGTGACTGCAATTCTAGTGTTTCCGATTATTTTTTCCTTTATAGTATTTACTGTAATTCTATAATGTGAGAAATTGAACTTTAACCTTTGCAGCCATACCAAATATTTTTTTTTGCTATTTTATAGTTTCTATACTTTTTTATTATTATTATTATTATTATTATTATTATTATTATTATTATTATTTATAAAGCACCATTGGTTCCATGGTGCTGTACATGAGAAGGGGTTACATACAAATTACAGATATCACTTACAGTAAACAAACTAACAATCACAGACTGATATAGAGGGGAGAGGACCCTGCCCTTTTGGGCTTACATGCTACAGGATGGTGGGGAAGGAGACAGTAGTTTGGGGGGTTTCAGCAGCTCCAGTGATGGTGAGGCGGTAGCTCCAGTAGTGGTGAGGAGGCAACAGGGATCATTGCAGGCTGTAGGCTTTCCTGAAGAGGTGGGTTTTCAGGTTCCGTCTGAAGGATCCGAGTGTGGTTGATAGCCGGACGTGTTGGGGCAGGGAATTCCAGATGATGGGGGCTATTCGGGAGAAGTCTTGGAGGCGGTTGCGTGAGGAGCGAATAAGTGTGGAGGAGAGAAGGAGGTCTTGGGAGGACTGGAGATTACGTGAGGGAAGGTATCGGGAGATTAGTTCAGAGATGTATGGAGGAGACAGGATGTAGATGGCCTTGTAGGTCAGTATTAGTAATTTGAATTGGATACGCTGAGGGAATGGGAGCCAGTGAAGAGATTTGCAGAGGGGAGAAGCGGAGGAGTAGCGAGGAGAGAGATTAATTAGTTGGGTGGCAGAGTTGAGGATGTACTGGAGAGGTGCAAGGGTGTTAGCAGGGAGGCCACAGAAAAGGATGTTGCAATAGTCAAGGCGGGAGATGATGAGGGCATGCACAAGCATTTTAGTAGGTAAAGGGTTGAGGAAGGGACAGATTCTGGAAAAATTTTTGAGCTGGAGGCGACCGGAGGTGGAGAGCGCTTGGATGTGCGGCGTGAAGGACAGGGCAGAGTCAAGGGTTACTCCGAGGCAGCGGACCTCCGGTATGGGGGAAAGCGTGATGTCAATTGTTATAGAAAGGTCAGGTAAGGAAGATCTGTGAGATGGGGGAAAGATGATCAGTTCAGATTTGTCCACATTGAGTTTGAGGAAGCGAGAGGAGAAGAAGGTGGATATGGCTGATAGACACTCTGGGATTCTGGAGAGCAGAGAGGTTGTTAGGGCTGGCGGAACGCTCCAAATTATATAATAATAGTAGGTGCGTTCGCAGCCTGGGGTCCACTGTGCAGAGGTGGTACACTGCTGCTAAGTAATGGCGGAAGAATTAAGCGGTGTGAAACCAGTCACACGTGGGTTATGTCACCCAATGTGAACAGGGGCGAACTCTGTTAATGCACAGAGCCGCGCAACCGCTGAACGTAGATGCCGGAGCCTGTTAAGCTCACAGAACCCGGCCAAAAGAGCGCACAGTGTACGGCCACAGAACTCTACCCCAAGGACACGGGGTTAGAGTCCTTCTAGGCCCACTGAACGCGCGGCGTCGCTGCCGTGAACGCCACTATAGACGCTGGCTATGGAGCACGTGCACTGAGGCGTGCCGAGTCCCTGGTGAGGACTAATGCCTGACTCAACCTCTGTCCTACCTACACCTAAGCCTGGGCGCTAGCAGGCTAGGCTGCACAACACATGCGTACCAAGGGTAGGGGTTTCTTAATGAGTCATTCACCAGAGACATTAATGCGTGCATACATCACTCACTCCACATAGTCTGTAAATACAGTCTTATCCTAGCGCATGGCCGAGCGGCCATGCGAACCTTTTATAGCCGCGGGCGTCCGGGACCTTCCTGGCTTCTCGGATGGGCCAATCCGAACAGGAGCAGGAACTGAGCACGTGACCTTCGATCTCCAATGGGAGATCACTCCACGGGCATGCTCAGTGGCCCGATATGAGGACTTAGTCCCTGGAGAATCTTGCTGCTGAGCAGCATGCATAGTCATAGCTGTACCAGAGGTGGCAGCAGCTAGCAAACCCACGGAGTTGGCCTGGGCAGAGCGCCGGGACCGACGAATCTGCTGAGCAGGCTCCACTGCGGCCAAAGAAGAATAAGAGACCGCTGGATGCAAGGCTCTGGATTCCTGCTGTGCAGTGGCAGGAACCCGACGCCTAACAGAGGTCATGTCTGGGCTAGAGAGGCAGATCTGACTATACTTTTAGGCTATGTTCTTTCAGTTTTTTTAATGCAAATTTTCAGCTGTGTTTTACAGTATCAGCAAAGTCTATGAGATTTCAGGAATCTCATGCACACTTGTTTTTTTTGTCCTCAGTATTTTGTGCTTTGCTTGTATTTTTGTACAACAAAGCATGTCACTTCTTTCAGCATTTTTTCAGCGTTTTTCACACATTGAATGTATTATTGTTTGAAAAATGCTGTAAAAGAGCAGGTAACAGGTTTTCCTGCATTTTTAGTGAAAAAGCAGTTATAGCAGTATATGAAACCCATTTATTTCTCTAATTTTCCTAGGTTTACCAACTTGTCTTGGTCACCTGAGATGGCTTTTGGAATTTGGACAGTTTAATTAAATTAGTGATGCTTACAAAATTGGCCAACAAAGGTGTGAGATTGAACAATGCCTGTGGCCTGACGAAGGTGTGAACAATGATTGAACAATGCCTCAGCATTTCAATGGCAGACCAAAGTGTGAAAGTAAACAGTGTCTTACAATCCCAATGCATTGCCAGTGTCTTAGGTAAATTATTTCAGACCAATTCACCTTCCCCAGCTATTATATATTTTTTCATGAACACATCTTGCATTGGTGACCTGTGTTCATGCTTCGGTGGTGGAAGCAAACCTGAACTTTGGGATTTTGAAAAACGCAGCAAAAAAACGCACCAATGTTGAAAAATGCAGAAAAAAAGCCTAGTGTAAACATAGCCTTAATGTGGCAAAGATGGGGTGATTCAAATTTTAAAGGGAACCTGTCATGTGAAAAAATATGGGGGTTAATCTATAGGTTAATAGTGTTCTGAACCTGCCCTGTGTATAGACAGTGGCAGCTGTAACCGTGCCCTGGCACTGACTAACAACAGCTCAGCATTAGGGTTAGCTGTCAGTCAGTGAGGGGGACGCGGTTACAGCCATCGCTCTATATATGCAGATCGGTGAATGAACTCACGCCAGCACCACATCTGATACTGAAAACTGAACACTATCGGGAAACAAGTTCTACGTGCAGGCAGCGGGAACGTTCACTACTAACCTCCAGATTAATCCCATGTGTGCAGGTTAATAGAGTTTTTTCACGTGACAGGTTCCTGTTAAAAATTTTTTATAATTTTAAAAACTTTTTTTCATTTCTTTACTTTATTTTGTAAGTCCCCTTATTGGATTTGAATTTGTGATCATCTGATCTCTTTTATCATATACTAGCTGAAGAGCCCGGCGTGCCCGGGCAGAGTAACAATCTGTGGTAAGTTATAGCAAATGATAATTATCCTCCATCCCATAGTCCCGTGCCCATATACCCATCATACATATCCACGATCCCATTGGCCCGTGCCCATATACCCATCATACATATCCTCCATCCCATAGTCGAGTGCCCATATACCCATCACACATCCTCCATCCCATAGTCCCATGCCCATATACCCATCACACATCCTCCATCCCATAGTTCCATGCCCATATACCCATCACACATCCTCCATCCCATAGTTCCATGCCCATATACCCATCATAAATATTCGCCATCCCATAGTCGAGTGCCCATATACCCATCACACATCCTTCATCTCATAGTCCCATGCCCATATACCCATCATACATATCCTCCATCCCATAGTCCCGTGCCCATATACCCATCATACATATCCGCCATCCCATAGTCCTGTGCCCATATACCCATCATACATAGCCTCCATCCCATAGTCCAGTGCCCATATACCCATCACACATCCTCCATCCCATAGTCTTGTGCCAATATACCCGTCATACATATCCTCCATCCCATAGTCCAGTGCCCATATACCCATCACACATCCTCCATCCCATAGTCAACCATTATGACATCATAATGAGTGGTGGGACTTGCAACCTATGATGACATCAGCGTCGCCATGGCAACCATTATGACATCATAATGAGGGGCGGGGCTTGATACACACACACTTTTTCCCACTTTTTGTAGATAGGGGCAAAATTGTTTGGTGTATTGGAATGTGCAGGGTTAAAATTTCGCCTCACAACATAGCCTAGGACACTCTCGGGGTCCAGACGTGTGACTGTGCCAAATTTTGTGGCTGTAGCTGTGACGGTGCGGATGCCAATCCCCGACATACACACATACATACATACATACACACACTTGAGCTTTATATATTAGATTGCAATACCTTAGTATTGCAATACATAGTGTAAATCGCAGCATCCTATGTCGCTCAGTGTCTGGCTGTGCTTCAGAGGAACACCAGGATGGCGTCCATGAGACATTAGCAGGCCCTCAACTGCATAATAACATCTACTGCATGTGAAGGTAGCTCAGTTCCCTAACCCTCTGCTCACTTGTGGACCCCAGAGTGGACATACAGGTACATAACTTGGTCCTGAGGTGTACATGTAAGGCAGTCAGGGTGGTAGTCGTGGCAACTGGCTGTACTGTTCCCACACCCTGGCGCCTTACAGATGAAACAAGTCCTGTGAGCTCTGCATGCAGTACTGTACTCACTTCAGCTGCTGGAGTCTTCGCGATCCCTGTTTCTTCAGCCTCTGATGCATGAGTCCCATAAATCACACTGTACTCCATGTTTTTGTTCAACAGTGTAAATTTACTTAACATTAAAAAATCTTTACTTTGGCAGCACACATCACATACAGAGTTATCTTCCTTTCTTTCCCTGTCATCCGGACAGGCCCTGTTTCTAGCAGCTTCCTCTGCCAGGCAATCTTGGCCGTATCTTTTGGACTGTCCGTGTCCCCCCTGTTCTTTCCCGTCACCAGCTCCTTATCAGCCCCTTGTCTGGCTCCAGTGGGAAGAGGTGCCAGGAACGCTTCCACTGCAGCTCCCACCCCAGTCATAGACCCCGGATCCTGATTGGGGATGGTCCTATAGAGCTGGTGCCCATCTGCACTGTTCATTGCCTGGGGCCCCTTACTGCTACAACAGCTTTATCCCCATGGCTATAATCCTCTGCTCTATCACTGCTTACATGTCCTGCCCATGGGCAGGCTGCCCTGGTGTCTGACCCCAACCAGGAAGCAACCCAAAACCCAACTACAAGTCCTTTCTCTGTGTTGCCCCTCCCATCTAGTTAACCCCTGTGCTACCTATCTCCTATTCTATATCTCCAATGTGCCCCCCTCTATTCTACCCCACTTTTGTCCTATATTACCTAAGATCCTATTCTAGCCTTAATCATACAACAGTACATAACATCACAATATGTAAACATTACATAATACATTAATAACATTAGAAGACCACACTGATATTAATAAGCCTTGAGGAGCCGCAGAATACTGTGTGAACAGCGCCCAAGTGAGAGAAGGCATGTGAGGTTCCCTGCCACCTCCTTACACTTAGTATTGCAATACATAGTGTAAATCGCACTATGATGCTCAGTGTCTGGCTGTGTTTCAGAGGAACACCAAGATGGCGGCCATGAGGCACCAGCAGGCCCTCGCCAGCCATAATAACATCTACTGCATGTGAAGGTAGCTCTGTTCCTTAAACCTCTCCTCACTTGCGGGCCCCAGAGCGGACATACAGGTATGTAATTTGGTGTCTGAATGCAGTTTTTCGGGGAACACCCAAAGAAGTCATGAAGATGGAGCACAATCCTAATGTGAACACAGTCTTACACTGCAGCTATGTTTCTTTAGATTGGCTGCAATATATAAACATCAGCTTACCATGAAGTGCATTGGAAGATGAGATCTCCATTGCAGCAGAATGATTCTAAACTATATTCAACTATATCTTCAGTAAAAAAAAATAGGATTACAAGATAAATGCAACATAATAGCAAATATTAGTAATAGCTTACAGAGGGAAACAGGTACAGAGTATGTAACATTGTATTTTTGCAGATGTGTTTGTTCTTTAGAATTATGTAGGTTTGGAAACCATTTCTCATAACTATTTAATATATGTTTTGTTGAATTTATAATTTTCTGCTATTCTCCTTATCAGTCACGATATAAATAAAAAAAAAAATTATTATTATTGTATTTTTATATTGCCAAGTCAGGTTGTGATGAGTTCTTAAAAACTTATTAACTCTATTGTTGACCTGTAGTGCCCCCTAGTGGGTGATCATTATTAAAGCCTTAATTTTATATAAATGCAACTAATCAAACTGTGGACTATAAGACTGAAGAAAGATCTCAATCATACATCAGTTTTTCTTATTCGTGTGCTGTCCAGTATTTCTGCAGCTGTCTTAACTCAGCGATAGAGTTTAACGGAACTATTCATGCATACAATTTTAGAACAAATCCATCAGTCTGTTCCATTAACAATTTCCCGACATATGAATACTGACAGCGGCATGTACAGTTCTTGGTCCAGGGAGGCGCTGCTGCTCCATGCACCCATCGGCACTCCCACAACTGAGGCTTTAATTAGCACTATAGTATTGCTGCATGGGGAACAATCAACTGGATGACCACAGGTTAAAGCCCCCTAATGGGACTACAAAATATAGTAAATATTAAAGAAAGGGTTTAAAGATATTGTAATAATTTAAATCAAACCCACGTAAATATACAGGTGCATCTCACAAAATTAGAATATCATCAAAAAGTTAACTTATTTCAGTTCTTCAATACAAAATGTGAAGCATATATTATATAGTCATTACAAACAGAGTAATCTATTTTAAGTGTTTATTTCTGTTAATGTTGATGATTATGGCTTACAGCCAATGAAAACCCAAAAGTCATTATCTCAGTAAATCAGAATACTTTATAACACCAGATGGAAAAAATGATTTTAAAATCCAAAATGTTGGCATACTGAAATGTATATTCAGTAAATGCTCTCAATACTTGGTCGGGGCTCCTTTGGCATCAATTACTGCATCATTGATTTTGGAGATGGAAATTTAATTCTCCAGCAGGACTTGGCACCTGTCCACACTGCCAAAAGTACCAATACCTGGTTTAAAAACAACAGTATCACTGTGCTTGATTGGCCAGCAAACTCGCCTGACCTTAACCGCATAGAGAATCTAAGGGGTATTGTCAAGAGGAAGATGAGGGACACCAGACCCAACAATGCAGACAAGATGAAGGCTGCTATCAAAGCAACCTGGGCTTTCATAACACCTCAGCAATGTCACAGGCTGATCGCCTCCATGCCATGCGGCATTGATGCAGTAATTGATGCAGAAGGAGCCACGACCAAGTATTGAGTGCATTTACTTGAACATACATTTCAGTAGGCCAATCATTTTTAAGTCTGGTGTTATAAAGTATTCTAATTTACTGAGATAATGACTTTTGGGTTTTTCTTGGCTGTAAGTCATAATCATCAACATTAACAGAAATAAACACGTGAATTAGATCACTCTGTTTGTAATGACTCTATATATAATATGAGCTTCACTTTTTGTATTGAAGAACTGAAATAAATTAACTTTTTGATGATATCCTAATTTTGTGAGATGTACTTGTATATACATACAACAGTCCAATCTGTTGAAACATAAAATTAAACCATTTCGTAAATGACATAAGAAAAAAAAAATCGAACACCACAATGACAGTTTTTCAGTTGCTATAATTGTGCAACAATATGCAATAAGAAGTGATTAGAATGTTGTATGTATTCCAACATGGTATCCATAAAACCTAAAGGTCTCCGCATAAAAAATAACAAGCCCTCACAAAGCTCCTACGGAAAACGAAAAACGATATGGCTCTCAGGAAATAGCGACAAAATTCTTTTCTTTTACAAATTTTTTTAGTTTTGTCACCACTTAAATAATAAAAGAATTATATAAATTTGATATCACTATCACAAAAACAGAAAGAAAAGCAATAGCTGAACTGCAATTTTGCTTTTCACAATTTCAACTCACTTAAAATTTTCTTACCATTTTCCAGTACATTAAATGGTAAAATGAATGATTCCATTCACAGCTGCAAGTCGTCCCATGAAAAAAAACTTATATGTTGATTTTAAAGGAAAAATTAAAGCGTTGTTGGAAGTCTCTTGGAACAAGGCAAATAGCATTACTGCTCTAATTATTGGCCAAATTATGTGCTAAGTATCTCCATTTTTTCTTATTATCTAGAGCAATAATGCAATTCAAATTTCATATATTACATATTTACATGCTTTAGCACTACAGAGTGCAACTGCATTTGTTTTTTATATATAGAGATGGATACTCCTAGTTCACACCTGTACACACTAGTTTTCTGATTTGGAAGTGCCAGTCAGGTTTTGTTTTGTTTTTTTTGTTTTTTTTTTTGTATATTACCTCCTTGACCAAGCACTCTGCCCTCCAGCCTGTGGCGATTTTAATTGCAGCAGGATCCTACCTACCCATAAATTCAGGCTTCAGTCTAAAAAAAGTATTCACACTAGACACATAGGTTCCCAGCAAATCGAAGATCGCCTTGTCATTGGCTGCTAGGTATGCATGAATTGGCAAAATTATTTGCTAAGTATCTCCATTTTGTCTTATTATTTAGAGCAGTAATGCTATTCATATTTCATATATTACATATTTACATGCTTTAGCATTACAGAGTGCGACTTTGTTTGCACACAGTCAAGGCACCCAGTGCCAGAGGCAGCAAAACAACCCCAAAACATCTTTGAACTTCCACCATGTTTGACTTCAGGTACTGTGTTCTTTTTTAAGCCTCATTCCATTTTTTGTAAACAGTAGAATGAAGTTGTGGAGACACGAGGGTCAGTGGGTGCTCTTATCTGCTGGCCTGACTGTCTTTAGAAAGACTGCACGGGCCAGGGCACATCCCAATGAATGCACATACTCCTTCCCCGTGGGCAGAATACTACTCAGACAACATAGGGTGAGGGTAACAAAACAAACTGTTGCAATACTTTATTGGATCACCAATAGTCAACAACATACAGTACAGTCCCAGAAAGTACACAAGATGGTGACAATGACAGCATCTCACCCTGCAACTTTGGTGGATCCAGGGCCAACCACCCCAACCAGTAGCACCCCACTTTTGGGGGGCACCCACAAAGAGGAGGTAGCGGCAAGCTTAGGAAGCTGACCGAGTACAGTGATGTATGTGGCCAGATGACAGGATTGTTCCAACCTGGGTTCTCCAAACCTATTTGTGGGTTCAGTAATGGGCAATGGAGAAGATATGTATTCCACCAGCTGGAGCCGTAGTTCCTTGGGCTGATGTCCTGTAGAGTCTATCTTGAGGGAGAAACAGGCCTTTTTTATACTCAGAGTTCTCATTCAGAACATTGTCCCACAGAATTGGGGGGAGATGATCCCTCATTATTCGATTGTTCAATGAACCTGCATATTTTTCCTCTAAGGTTCTTCTATACAATGACTCTTGTTGTATGCTAATCTGTGGAATGCCTGCTGATTACGTTTTGTATCAGCTCCCTGCAGTGTACTAGTCACTGCAGGAGGCTGATACAAAACATAATCAGCAGGCATTCCACAGATTAACATACAACAAGGCTCATATGAAACAGTGGCTCATGTCCAATGACCTACTAAGCAAAGGAACAATATGTCTGTGAAATTAAGAATAATTCACCCCCACACCAAGCTCTATCATGGTCTCATCTGTCCACAAGATGCTTTCCCAGAAGGATTTTGGCGTACTCAAATACATTTTGGCAAAGAGCAGTATTCCTTTTTTATATCTCTGTGTAAGCTATGGGGTCCTCCCTATTTCATTCAAATGTCAACAAATAGTTGGTACTGATACTGATGCACCCTGTGTTCTGTCCCCACTTAAGGCGATTGAAGGTACGTAGTATGGCGATGGTGTGAGAAATTCTACCTTCGTATACTGGAAGCAGGGCAGACAGGACCAGGTGTCACTCCTGGATGGATGGATTCAAACGTGGACACAGAGAGATGACTCAGCATTGGATTATTTGAACCATAACCCAAAGACATGAGGAGGTATGATGCAGATGGTACAAGTAGCTGTTCCTGTGGTTGTCTTATGGGTGTTCACCCCTGGAGCCACTACTGAGTGTGGTCAAAAGACTTTGTTTTCTGCAGCCCAAAAACAAATGTGCACTTCTCACATGATGGCTGGAAGTAAAATGGATGCCAGGAAGTAAGCTCATACACAAGGCTGCAGGACACTCCTACATGCTAGATAAATCTGAAAGGAGGAGCGAAGAAGTGGACACAAAGTGTCACGATGTGACTGACCTGGTGTGACACGACCCAACAGTTGGTCGGTCACAAAACAGCATAGCAATACAACGCTGATGGAATAGGGGAGTGAGAGGCCCTGACAATAGGAAATCAGGGACGGTCACCTCCTGAGCTCCAACCTAAGCCTGTCCCTGATCTCACCTAACACCCTATGCAGGTCCTTCCCCCTGCCGATGTCAGGATACCTCATCCCTATTTGTCACCTAGATCAGCCCTGGCTAGTTAACAGGCTGGCAAGGAGCACTAGCCTCACCTCTACAGATAACACACATAGGGGGGACGAGACAGACACCAAAGGGACAAGGTAACAAAAATATAACTTAGCTTTTCTCTGCTGCAAAGCACCGCACAGCAGGATAGAGACACCAGATACAATGTTTGAAGCTGAAGCACCACTGCACCCAGGAAGCTCCTGTCTCCATCTCGGTCGCTTTAGAATGAACTAACACCGACAGTCAGCTGATGCATCAGGTGACCTTTTAAAGGATGTGGGAGTGGTCAACACCCACATCAGCAAACCCAGCAGCAATGCAATTACACCAGCAGGCCAGCGGGGGGGGAAACTGACATTAACCCCCGATGGCCTGAAAGGAAAAAAGTTTTAATCTGAAACCCCAGATCTGCCACAGATCCATTAATGGATCGTCATACAAAGCTTCTGGTCAGTAGGTGGCAGCAGCCGACAAGCATGAAAACAAGTCAATAATACATTAGTAAAATCAAAGATATGAAAAGGACATGAAGGGAACAGCACACCCTGAGCCTGCTGGACAGCTTGAATTTCTTTTAAACTTGATTTGGACTGCTTATCCACCATCTGGACTATCCTGCATTGCAACATTTCATCATTTTTTCTCTTCTGTCACGTCCAGGGAAATTAGCTACGGTGACATAAGTTGTAAACTTCTTGATTATGTTTCACACCATAAACAAAGCAACATCAAGATCTCTGGAGATGGACTTGTAACCTTGAGATTGTTGACATTGTTCAATTTTGGTTGTCAAGTACTCAGACAGTTCTCTTCTCCTCTTTCTGTTCTCCACACTTAGTGTGGCACACAGACACACAATTTAAAGATTGAGTCCATCTTCTCTCCATTTTATCTGGTTTCAGGTGTGATATTGATATTGTCTACACCTGTTACTTGCCACAGGGGAGTTTGAACGAGCATTACATGCTTGAAACAAAGTTGTTTACCCAAAATTTTGGAAAGGTGTCAACAATTTTGTTTGGCCCATTTTGAGGGTTTTGTGTGTAATTGTTTCCAATTTGCCATTTTCCTCTGTTTGTTGTGTTGTTCCAATACACACAAAGGAAATAAGCATATTCATAACAAAGCATGTGTAATTGCAATAATTTTCTGGAAGAAATATTTCATTTTCTGGAACAATTTTAAGTGTGCCAACTCTTTCAGCCATGACTGTATGTATAAACAATGCACATACACACATGTATACACCAAGTACATACAGAGCGCATACATTTATATTTATACAGAGCACATACATATATGTATGCACAGAGCACCCTCATACAGACACATGTATACCTACCAGGAATCCATACATTCTGATAACTTCAATAATATATACCACCAGACGTACATACATTCTGATATATTTACCAACATATACCACCAAGAGCCCACACATTCTGATGTCTTAACTAAGTTGAACCACCAGTAGCCTATATATTCGGATGTTGACTCTAATGTATACCACCAGAAGCCCATACATCTTAATGTTTTCACTAATATCTATGTCACGGTCACGCGTGTGTCTGGACGCAGCGACTACCGCAAGGCGAACCCATGACACGCATGACCCTGGATACACCGCCTCCAGTAGGGCGAATTTAAATAATAAAACATGCAGCTGGATACGCCGCCTCCAACTGGCGAATTTAGGTATTACACGTATATATACAAAAGTCTGGAAACCCCGCCTCCAGTAAGGCGAATTTAAATAATAAAGGGGAACCTGGGTAACGATAACAATGGTGGGCCCTGCGATAGGGAATAGGGACTTGGAGACCTCCTGTACTCCCCTGAGCCAGTGTTCCTGCACTCCTAACATTCCCTATGCCGGTTCCGCACCAGGCGATGCACAGGAACCTAAAAACCCTAGCTCGCCCTGCACCTAAACCCTCCCAAGGGAATTGGTCGGTGCGGAAACTAATCCCACCACTGCACTAAACACACATGAGGAAAGATGACAAAACAGGGGAAACACCACTTAGCTTTGCTCTGTTGCGTACGCTCCTAGCAACAGAGCCCACCACCTGAGTGCATCTTCTCCTCCACCCGGATCCATCACCATAATCGGATCCATCACCATAGTGCAGCCTTGGAGCAGAGTCCACCACCAGTTGCAGCTGCCCAGTAAACAGAGTCGCAAAGATGAGTCCAGCTTCTGCCAAAAAGTCCAGCATGCTTGAGTCCAGTTTTCAGCAACCAAGTCCAGCATGCTGAGTGCAACTCTCACCATAGTTGCCACTCCACCAAGCCATGCAAGCACTTCCTGCCGACACCATAAACTGCGACTCCACCACGCTATGCCAGCCCTTCTTCCAGACAACATTGTTGAACTCCACCAATCCATGCCAGCACTCCTTGCAGACTCCATAGCTGACTCAACCCCTCTGGCTGGGCTGCCCAGGACTCTTGTTCAGCTCCTTCTTTTGGACAGCAGATAGCATAGAGAGCGGGAGGATGTATGTCTCTTAGCTATAGCACTATGGCACTTTAAACAAGTTAGTCCCCTGAAGAGTTACTTGGATGAAACGGGTTGGGATGCTCCTTATAGGGAAAGTGCAGGGCATGTGCAATATAGGGCTAGCTGTGGACTGTCCTTGTAAGGGCAGGAGCCTGGGGATCAGTTAATGGTTAGCATGTAAGGGAATTGACAGGGTATTGTCTTCCCATCGCTACCTTCCTGTAGTTATACAGAGTATCCCTGGTGACTCCTGACCATCTGCATAAACCGGTGAGATTGTACCTTTTTTTGAAATCTCGTTTATGGAAGGCTATGAACCTGTTGGTCTGGCCTATGAAATATATATGTGCATACATGTGCAATTGGCTATAGCATTGTGCTAATTTTTTATTTATGCTGTATCCATTATATAGATTGTTTTCTGATTTATCAGTTACATTCTATATCCCTATGTGATGCGTTTGGGTGCTTGCAATTATCCTTTGAGGATCACCCATTTATTTTGCATCTCATTTTAAATTCACTTGTGGGTGACATTATTATTTTTTGGTACTTTTAATTTGTTGTATTAAAAGTTATATTTGTTGTATTAAAAGTTATATTTTATCTCATTTGCTACTATATACTATATATAGACTCAATAGCTGGCTCAACCCCTCTGGCTGGGCTGCCCAGGACTCTTGTTCAGCTCCTTCTTTCACCCAGGTTTACTTGCGAATGACTAACTCAGAATATCACCAACAGTCATCAAACACACCTGACACTCCTCTACAGAGCCCCACACTTGATTTGCAATTACGTGCACTTTAACTAAAGTGTAATACCACTCACCACCACCGGGGCAACTTAGAATGAATGACACCACGTGTAATAATTCTAATGGCCACTGGGGGCAATCACACCACTTTGGCACCTAGCCAAAGGAAAAAAGTTCACTTTGTACATTTAACCTGAAAGATCCACTCTGGATCATGACAGTACCCCCTCCTTAATGAGGGGCCTCCAGACCCTCAAGACCACTCCTCATTAGGGAAAACACCTACAGTGGGGACGCCCAGATCCTGAGTTCACCCCACCACTACCTGACACTTCAGGTTAATGACAAACGCACCCCTGGTATTGGCAATATATGTTCTGGAGGAACACTCGTCTCCACAGCGCCGACCTGGGTAATGAGTTTATGAATGTGTATGTTTGTTATGAGCTGATCAGACTCCACAACACACTTCCACAAGATGTTTTTTGGTGGCCACCCATACATGCTCGTTCACACACAGGTCCGGACCTGAACGTTTATTGCCACACATTCGTTTGTCATATTTAGTGAACTCATTCTGGACTCGACAACAGAGGCGTCTGTTATGACTGAGTCACCGAGGAGGAAAAAACAAAACACAAGCTCGGCCCAGAAAATCAGAGAGGTTGGAAACTAGCGGATTGCAGACCCCTAATCCTATCACACAACTAGCAGTAGCCGTGGAGTGTTCCTTAGGTGATCCTAGACACCTCATCACAGCCGGAGATAAACCTAAAGAGAGAAAAGGGAAAACTGACTGCCCCAGAGCAGACCTCAAAGCAATAGGCAGCCCCCAACAAATAATCACGGTGAAGCAAGATGAAAACACTAACACAGATAGAAAGATAGGTTGAGCAAACGATGGGGCCCTAGCTAACTAAAAAGGACAGGACAGAAAAGCTGCTGTCTGCAATCCAAGAAAACCCTGCTAAAAATATTACCAACACAACTGATAAGCAAAAAGGACCCTGAAGTCACTAGACTTCAAACCCTATATCAGCACTCAGAATATTCCGAAAGCAGAGCAAAAGAGAACACTGATCAAGGAAAAAGAATCCAGCACACCCCCGGCCGGGGATGGCTGAACTCAAAAAACAAGGTAAACAAAACCAAAACTAATAAGTTCAATAGCAGAGCAAAAACTTATCTTTGGGAAGCAGGAATCAGACTGGTCTCCAAGAATCCAGCAGAGAAATCACCAGCCACTCAGAAGGGCGTCGGCTGCCTTATATCCAGTCTGAAGTTCCCATTACCCAGTCACAATCCACCTGATCAGGTGTTTGGTTTCTTTCATCCAAATCAGCCTCACTACCTTCCTTCACCAGAAGAGGGAGATCCTCGGACACAAAAGGTGAATGAACAGATGAGCTCACAACAGGCGTCCCCCTGTGTCACCACACTCAAACCCCCGCTATTCACCAAGGGACACCACCCTCCAACCCTTTCACCATGAGGTCTGCGCCTCCCAGGGTTGGCTAATGGCGAGGGTTGAGATATGTCCCTACTCCCCTGCAGCACACCTGCTGCTAACACCTGGAGGAGAAGGGGACAGGAATATGGAGGAAATATACACTCGCTGGTCGCCTCCACACGACCAGGAGGGGCGGCTTCTTCGGTGGTATTGAAGATTTAGCGTCAGCCCCGCAGACTATCACCAGTCTGCTCACTACAGGGATGTACCCCTTCACCTCGGGGAACCCCAGACAGCACCATGGGGATCACCAACTCCACCCACCTGTCTGAACAAGTCCCGCTCCACAGGAGCGACTCTAGGGGGCACTTTGCCAGAGCCGCAGAAATATGGAGGAAAAAATACACTCTCTGGTTGCCTCCACACGACCAGGAGGGGGCAGCTTCTTTGGTGGTATAGAAGATTTGGCGTGAGCCCCGCAGACAATCACACCAGTCGGCTCACCACAGGGATGTATCCCTTCACCTCGGGGAATACCAGGCAGCTCCGTGGGGCACCAACTCCTCCCACCTGCCTGGGTACCTCCGCATGCATGAGCAAGTCCCGCTCCCCAGCAGCGACTCTAGGGGCTTTTTGCCAGACCGCAGCTGCCATTTTGATTTCCTGGTCTCCACATGGCCAAAGCTCACCAGAAAAAAAAATGTAGGGTTTGGTGATAATGTCACGGTCACGCGTGTGTCTGGACGCAGCGACTACCGCAAGGCGAACCCATGACACGCGTGACCCTGGATACACCGCCTCCAGTAGGGCGAATTTAAATAATATAACGTGCAGCTGGATACGCCGCCTCCAACTGGCGAATTTAGGTATTACACGTATATATACAAAAGTCTGGAAACTCCGCTTCCAGTAAGGCGAATTTAAATAATAAAGGTGAACCTGGGTAACGATAACAATGGTGGGCCCTGCGATAGGGAATAGGGACGTGGAGACCTGCTGTACTCCCCTGAGCCAGTGTCCCTGCACTCCTAACGTTCCCTATGCCGGTTCCGCACCGGGCGATGCACAGGAACCTAAAAACCCTAGCTCGCCCTGCACCTAAACCCTCCCAAGGGAATTGGTCGGTGCGGAAACTAATCCCACCACTGCACTAAACACACATGAGGAAAGATGACAAAACAGGGGAAACACCACTTAGCTTTGCTCTGTTGCGTACGCTCCTAGCAACAGAGCCCACCACCTGAGTGCATCTTCTCCTCCACCCGGATCCATCACCATAATCGGATCCATCACCATAGTGCAGCCTTGGAGCAGAGTCCACCACCAGTTGCAGCTGCCCAGTAAACAGAGTCCCAAAGATGAGTCCAGCTTCTGCCAAAAAGTCCAGTATGCTTGAGTCCAACTTTTCTGCCAAGAAGTCCAGCATGCTTGAGTCCAGCTTTCAGCAACCAAGTCCAGCATGCTGAGTGCAACTCTCACCATAGTCGCCAATCCACCAAGCCATGCAAGCACTTCCTACCGACACCATAAACTGCGACTCCACCACGCTATGCCAGCCCTTCTTCCAGACACCATTGTTGAACTCCTCCAATCCATTGCCAGCACTCCTTGCAGACTCCATAGCTGACTCAACCCCTCTGGCTGGGCTGCCCAGGACTCTTGCTCAGCTCCTTCTTTCACCCAGGCTTACTTGCGAATGACTAACTCACAATATCACCAACAGTCATCAAACACACCTGACACTCCTCTACAGAGCCCCACACCTGATTTGTACTTACGTGCACATTAACTAAAGTGTAATACCACTCCCCACCACCGGGGCAACTTAGAATGAACGACACCACGTGTAATAATTCTAATGGCCACCGGGGGCAATCACACCACTTTGGCACCTAGCCAAAGGAAAAAAGTTCACTTTGAACATTTAACCTGTCAGATCCACTCTGGATCATGACAATCTCACTATAAGAAGCCCATACATTCTAGGCTTAACCACACACACAGAAGGACACCCACAGACACAAATAGATACAATACATAGACACAAACACCCATGAAAACATACATGCACACAAGCGCGCACACACAGACAATAATGGATTTACCACATCTCTTCGGTTCTTTCTACTTAAACAGAGTGCAGGACCTGTGATGACATCATAGTCACATGATTGTGATGTCACCAAAGGTCCTAAAGTTCCATATAATACAAGGCATTTGATGACATCATGGTCACATGACCGGTTACATGATCGTGATGTCACCAAAGGTCCTGAAGCAGTCACCACATTGGATCCTACACTGATAAAATTATTATCAGTGTAGTTGCGACTGTAAATGCTGGGGGCCCCCAAGGGAGTGGGTGTCCTGACCAAATTTCCCAGTGTTTTCCCCCACAATGCTGGATCTGGGTACACACCATCTATATTAAAGGTAAACCTTTTCATGGTTTGATGGCTTTTGCACTTTTTCACAAAAAAATGTTTACTAAGTTCCTTACATTTTTTTTTTACTTATATTGGAGTTCTTGCATCCATTACTGAAGTTCATGTATCCATTAATATCACTGAGCTGATGTGCAGTGTATGAACATGTTTGTATATTGGCCGCACAGCATATTGTACATTTGTGAATAAATTTAATATTAAAGGTGTGCAGACTCTTTTTTTGCATAGACTCTATAATTCTATTAAAAGGAACCTGTCATTAGATTCATGCTACCTGAACCACAAACCTCTGCATTTTACAGAAAACATAGTTTAACCCTTTCATGATCTTGGATTTATCCATTCATCTTGGTTGAGAAAGGGTTCTGACATAGAACATGTGGATAAGCTGCAGGGAGTTTAGCATACAAGATACCTGATATCCAGGTCTCACAGCAGGGATTGTGTTGCATCTGGTCACCTGCATACATTTGGCATAGCTGGCAGGATGCAACACTTAGCGCAGAAAGGGCTGATCAGTCAGTGAACATACCCCTGAGGGTTATGCTTAGCAACCTCCTGAAGTTTACGGTGAGCAATCTATTATTGTGGGCATGGGTGGAGTGACTGAGGAGCATGCTACACATGTACCCCATGCCCCCTTCAATACAGGTGGAGTTGGTCCTATTGACCCTCGACAGAGAGGTCTGACTGACGATCATATACCGACAGCCGAAGGACTATGACACGGAGGCTAAAGTAATTAGAATTTTAGAGGACATGCACAGTGACTGAACAGTTAGGCAATTTACATATGCACTTATTCCGTCGGGTCCAAGAAGGGGGTCGAGACTGGCCCAGTACATAAATGCTTTGAAGAAAATGACCACCCACAGCACCAAAGAGACCCAAGACAGAAACAGAGGGCTGAGCCTACAAAATGAAGTGCTGAGGGATCAAGTGGTTGCTGGACTGAGGGACCCATATCTAAGACAGGCCCTAAAAGAACGCTTACTCTTAATCCCCAACATCAGCTTCCGGAACTCAGGGCAGAGGCCAAAGTCTTGAAACGAGAAGCCTCTGTCCTGACGGGTATGGTATGGATTCATGAGATGGCCACCTCTGGGATGACAAATTAGAAGTCTGACTGGGCTTGGGAACTACACCAAGCGATACAGGACATGAGATGCAAATTGCGTAGTATCGAGGAGACCCCCACTAACGTCATTATGCCTGGCCCTGTGGTCTGATATGCAGAAAGGTGGGAGTAGGAAAGCAACTTCCCCCGTGCCCTGCAGCCTCGCATCCAAAGCTCACCAGAGGAACATGTAGTAGATGTTATGAATGTGCCACATTCTGCTGGGACCTGTAATATACCTGAGATTAGAAAATCGTGGCAATTAGCTGAATAGCTGAACACAGATCTTCTTAAAATCCTCACGGTCATTCATGAGTTAACAGGCTTCTTGTGGCATGGAAAGAGTTAGGCTGAGTGCAGACGGAGTTTTGAGCCCTGCGGATTTTTCCGTGCAGAATGGAAGAAAACCGCAGGTCAAATGACCTGCATTTTTCCTGCGGATTTCTTCCTTTTTTCACGCGGTTTTCATGCGGTTTTTGTGCGGTTTTCCACTGCGGTCTTCCCCCTGCGGATTTGGTAACAGGGGAGATAGAAAACCGCACAAAAGAAGTAACATGCTGCGGATTTTGTACCGCAGGAAAACCGCGCTGAAAAATCCGCAGCGTCTGCACAGCGTTT
Source organism: Dendrobates tinctorius (assembly GCF_039654945.1). Lineage (NCBI taxonomy): Eukaryota > Metazoa > Chordata > Amphibia > Anura > Dendrobatidae > Dendrobates > Dendrobates tinctorius. Next base: position 16,961,520 of record NW_027361708.1, on the reverse strand, counting down.
TTTTTTTTTCATTCATTTTAAAGGTACTGTACATCACAATGCGGATATGCAACGTTTCTGTGCGGTAAAATCCGCTGCGGAAACGCTGCAAATCTGCATCGTGTGCACATGGCCTTAGAGTTCCTCATGATCTATTGGCTGTGCTCCTTATTGGAACCACACCCTTCCATTATATAAACCTGCTGGCTTCTCTCCATGGGAGCAATAGAATCTTCTTTCTGTTCTTGGGTGCTTGAGATTGTTGCATGCAGTTTGTTGTAAATACCTCTTCCTTCTACTTGTTGGAGTTCCTTTGTGCTCTTTTTTGCCCTGTTACTGTGCACCCATCTTCCCTTTGTATTTTATCCTGTGTTCCTGTCATTTCATTGTGCCTTGGTTTGACTCTGTCTGTACAGATGGTGTTAACCTTTATACGCCTGCCCCTTCCCTAACGAGGGGAGGGTGGAAGCTGCATAGGTTTTTGTAGCAGCACAGAGAGATACGAAAACCAGGCATCTCCACCTTCAGGAGTAAACCTGAGGTTAGGGATAGACTAGGGCTTCCCTACATTAGGGACAGTATTGGGTCCCTCCTCCCCATATTTCCTATGGTCTCAGCATTACATTAGAATATGGACTTGCGGTGGAAGGGCCCACATCTCGCGGGACTGTCCAAACCAGGAAAGAAGGTGGAGGGGGTATCTATTAAACTAACATGCCCCACAATCAAGGAGCACACTGTGGGATCAACACCCTAAAGAAAGTGGCCACAGTGAAAAAATGGCCTAATCCTACAGTTGTGGCCAAAAGTATTGACACCCCTGCAATTTTGTCAGATAATACTCAGTTTCTTCCTGAAAATTATTGCAAACACAAATTCTTTGTTATTATTATCGTCATTTAATTTGTCTTAAATGAAAAAACACAAAAAGAATTGTCCTAAAGCCAAATTGGATATAATTCCACACCAAACATAAAAAAGAGGGTGGACAAAAAGTATTGGCACTGTTTGAAAAATCATGTGTTGCTTCTCTAATTTGTGTAATTAACAGCACCTGTAACTTACCTGTAGCACCTAACAGGTGTTGGCACTAACTAAATCACACTGGCAGCCAGTTGACATGGATTAAAGTTGACTCAACCTCTGTCCTGTGTCCTTGTGTGTACCACATTGAGCATGGAGAAAAGAAAGAAGACCAAAGAACTGTCTGAGGACTTGAGAAACCAAATTGTGAGGAAGCATGAGCAATCTCAAGGCTACAAGTCCATCTCCAAAGACCTGAATGTTCCTGTGTCTACCGTGCGCAGTGTCATCAAGAAGTTTAAAGCCCATGGCACTGTGGCTAACCTCCCTAGATGTGGACGGAAAAGAAAAATTGACAAGAGATTTCAACGCAAGATTGTGCGGATGTTGGATAAAGAACCTCAACTAACATCCAAACAAGTTCAAGCTGCCCTGCAGTCCGAGGGTGCAACAGTGTCAACCCGTGCTATCTGTCGGCATCTGAATGAAAAGGGACTGTATGGTAGGAGACCCAGGAAAACCCCACTTCTTACCCCGAGACATAAAAAAGCCAGGCTGGAGTTTGCCAAAACTTACCTGAAAAAGCCTAAAACGTTTTGTAAGAATGTTCTCTGGTCAGATGAGACAAAAGTAGAGCTTTTTGGGCAAAGGCATCAACATAGAGTTTACAGGAGAAAAAAAGAGGCATTCAAAGAAAAAAACACGGTCCCTACAGTCAAACATGGCAGAGGTTCCCTGATGTTTTGGGGCTGCTTTGCTGCCTCTGGCACTGGACTGCTTGACCATGTGCATGGCATTATGAAGTCTGAAGACTACCAACAAATTTTGCAGCATAATGTAGGGCCCAGTGTGAGAAAGCTGGGTCTCCCTCAGAGGTCATGGGTCTTCCAGCAGGACAATGACCCAAAACACACTTCAAAAAGCACTAGAAAATGGTTTGAGAGAAAGCACTGGAGACTCCTAAGGTGGCCAGCAATGAGTCCAGACCTGAATCCCATAGAACACCTGTGGAGAGATCTAAAAATGGCAGTTTGGAGAAGGCACCCTTCTAATATCAGGGACCTGGAGCAGTTTGCCAAAGAAGAATGGTCTAAAATTCCAGCAGAGCATTGTAAGAAACTCATTGATGGTTACCAGAAGCGGTTGGTCGCAGTTATTTTGGCTAAAGGTTGTGCAACCAAGTATTAGGCTGAGGGTGCCAATACTTTTGTCTGGCCCATTTTTGGAGTTTTGTGTGAAATGATCAATGTTTTGCTTTTGCTTCATTCTCTTTTGTGTTTTTTCATTTAAGACAAATTAAATGAAGATAATAATACCAAAGAATTTGTGATTGCAATCATTTTCAGGAAGAAACTGAGTTTTATCTGACAAAATTGCAGGGGTGTCAATGCTTTTGGCCACAACTGTACCTCTCCGAGAAAGCAGAGCGTGTTCCTGGGAATGGCCAGGTCTTACTGGAGATTTATCAAACGTTGTCAAAATTGTGGCACCGCTCAACAAGTTGCTAAGAAGAACCACAGGGAGAGCCAAGCAAGAATATCTTTCCAGACTTTGAAAATGGTATTGACTTGTGCCCCCATTTTAGCCTACGTTGATTTCTCCCAGTCCTTCATGCTGTGTACTGGCCCATGTGTAAGAACAAAGTGAAACGGTAATCGCATACGCCAGGCAGATGCCTAGTAAATCCGAAAAGTTTGCAGAATACTAATAAGGGTCAGAAATTCAAGTTTGGATGTATTACAAGTATAAGCTCTCCTATCTGTCAAAATCAGAGAACACGCAAGTAGGTGATCTGTCCTGGATCACCCAAGCAGGTCTGAAGAGAGATACAAAAAACTCGAAGGTGAAGATATTCCCAGATTTCATGCACCTTGCCGTAGACATAGTAGTCGCCCAAGAGACCATGGAAAAACTCAGACCCTTCCAGTTCCTGGGCCGTCCCAGAAATGAGTGGGTGCACCTGCAGCATCTGACCCCAAATTAGCGGAGCTGAGAAAACGGGTCACCCTAAGACAGAAACTCAACCAGGAGGCAAGGGCCGCTGTACATGCAAGCACCCTGCAGATCCTGGGCCAGTGTGAGAGCCTCTTCATGATAGATTACAGTATCGCAGGATCCAATTATCTTGAGAATTTGGTGTCACCTGGCAAGTGGTGGTCCCGGAAAGGTTGGTGGTTAGCTCATGAGAAGCGTACCCACTTCGGTACTGAGAAGACCTTCTGATGGTTGCAGAAGCTGGTGTACTGGCCTCAACTACGACAGGTGATTGAAGAGGCCTGCTAAAGATTTCACCAGTGTGAGCTGACCAAACCTCCAAAGCAAAGGGTTCCCTATCCAAGCTATCAGGACCTCCACACCCTTGGAGGTGTTTACTACAACCTCACGGTCAAGACGACCCAGAAAGGATCCAAATATTGCTTAGTGATAACTGACCACTTCACTAAGTTCACGGAGGTGACCAAAACTCTGGACCAGACAGCAGAGGCAGAGGCCAGAGCCATCTGTCGGGACTTCATTCGTCTATATGGGGCCCTGTAAGGCAGCTACCAGACACAAAGTTAATGGGAGGTATGTATAACAGAGATGGTTGTCATCTGTGATGTAATCCTGGAGTACTGCTCTAGTGCATATATCACTAAGAGGATTGTTTGGTGCATCTGGGCCAGGTTTAACGTGCAGCTTGAGAGATGGGAGGGTCTGGCTACTTACATACCTCACCTCTGGGTGTGAATAACATGTTAATATGGAGTCTGTTGTTTGGCACATTTTTGTGTGTAGAGGGACAAGGCCTCCCATTTGGTATGTCAAGACCGAATCAGTGTACTGGACGCTATCCAGCCTGTGTGACCAGAACTGGCTTTCAAGAGACGTTATCAAATGAACTATTTATTTTGTTTTGCCTGAACTGAAGGCTGTTTATTTTTGCATTGCTTGTGACAAGGTTTATGAAGCAGCAATAAACCAGTATGGACTTTTAAATGGAAACACTTCTTGTTTTGCCTCCCGACACACCCAAGTGAGTAACATCCCTACAGGCTCAAAGAGGATTCATTTAGACAAAAGAGCCTGTTTCCTGGGAAGGAAACGGCAATGGAGCCTGCGAACACTTCAACAGGATCTTGTTGCAAATGTTGCGAACATTGGAAGAAGATGAAGTGGCTGAATTTCATCTACGAGTTGATGTGGGTGTACAATAATCGAGTCCAACCAACTTCGGGATACACACCATATTTGCTGCTGTTAGGTTGGAGCGGTTGAGAGATTACAGTTAGAGTTGGATACACAAGACACTTGTCCAGTGAGTAGTCCGAACACCTGGGTCTGAAAACACAGACACCGACTCCAGACGATGAGGCAGCTAGTAGAGCAGAAGTTTCAGGAAGTGGAGTATTCGGACAGATCACCAATGCTGGGAGGGCAGCTCCAGCCGTGGCACCACGTACTGGTGAGATCCAAAGGGCCCAAGAACAAACTGGACTAACGCTGGGAGGCAGTGCCCTACCAAGTAGTGAGGAAGATCCGCACTGATAACCCAATCTATGAGGTACTGCCTGATTGACACAAAGAGGCTCTAACATGAGTGTTGCATCGAAATATGCTCCATACCTGCTCTTCTGAAGTGGAGGGGGTCACAGAAAGGAATCTATTGCAGGAACTATCTTCAAGGAAGCTCCAACCCTTCAGAGATTCTAGTCGCCTGAGGACTGGCAAGCTAAAAGGGAGAAGAAATGTAAGAGGATGTGACAGTAAGCATAAAAATCCCCAGACCTGTGCAGCATTGATTCGGGAAGACTGCCATTTACTTTCCAAACGAGACTACGTGGAACCAACCGTAAGAGGAAAAGTTTCAGGAGGGATGAGTTTGGATGGAGCACCAAGTGAGGTGACCTTCATGATGCAGTTGCCCAGTATAAAAAGCCAGCGCGCCAAAGCGGTGAGGTTGTTGGCACCAAGAGAAGAAGTAGTCTGGATGTGTTCAGAAGATGATGTTGAGGCCGAGGTGACTGGCCACAGCAAGAAGAGTGAGCAAGTGAGTTGTGACACGCTTGGAAGCTGAACCCAAGCGGTGTCAGGCAAGACCCGGTACTTAGACTACATTGGTCACTGTCAACTCTGCAGGGCCTTCTATTTAAACCTTAATGCTTCCTCTGTTCCCTGTTGGTGATAGCTTACTACTACCCAGTCTGGTGGTGAAGGAGTAGATCTTGTTTGTGGCATTTAGTTGGTGTTAACTCTATAGGTTTTCTGCATGGTTTTGGTTGTGTGTGCATTTCCTTATCCCCTTCCATTTGGTTGGTCACTCCTAATGTTCCCTTGTTCCCTTGTTCTCCACATTGTTGTTTCACGAACGTTTTTGAGTTATTGCAGTTTCCTTCCATTTCCCTGTCTGTCTTCTTTGTGCAATCTGTTTAATGTCTGTCCCATACCTCCTTGGGTGGGGGAGGGAATAGTTAAGTGTGCATTCAGGAGTAAGGTCGGAGACTCCGGTCTCTCTACCTTCAAGAGTACCCCCAGGACAGGGATAGGTAGGTGTGACACTAGTCACTACTCACGGACAGACCATGAGGCAGAAAAGTCAGATGGTCTGGAGTCAATACGATGCCCTTGAGATAATGTCCTGGGTGACCACAGTAGAAGCAGAGTCCCAGATCATGCTGACATCTCCTCTCCATGGTCCAAGAGCTGGCTGTTCCAACCCCTGTTGGTTCCTTCTCGGGTAAGGAAACAGAAGGGAAGAAAGACCGAAACCCCTTGTCACTCATCACATCTCCCCCTGAATTCTACGATCCAGCCGAATGGTTGCGGGGTGAGACAGTCAAACAACTCTGGAATGAGTGGAAGAGGGTACCTGTTCTTGATGGTAATCTCATTGAAGCCCCTATAGTTAATGCATGGCCGTAGAGTTCCGTCCTTCTTTTTGACGAAGAAAAACCCGGCTCCCGCGAGCGAAAAGGATTTCTGTATAAAGCCTTTGGTGAGGTTCTCCCGGACATATTCAGACATGGCTGTGGTCTCAGTGGGAGACAGGGGGTAGATTCTGCCCCTTGGGGGGATTGAACCGGGAACAAGTTCAATTGGGCAGTCAAAAGGCCGGTGTGCAGGAAGTGGGTCGCCCTCCCAGGGCTGTGGGGTACTAGGTACCAGGCCGGTGTCAGCGGGATGTGTCACAGCAGCGGGGACCCGATCCGTGGCCCTGGGCACCCAATGTACAAAGGGGAGATTGAATGGTGGAATGTAGTTAATGGAATAGTTTGTGACGCCACCTGTGGTGTTCGGCAAGTGAGATGTTAGGCCGACGCTGCATGTAGATCCTCTGGGGCTGGTGGTGTGTTGCAGCCAAGATGGTGAAGCTCCCCACAGGTGGAGCTGTAGTCCCAGGGCAGTGTAGATGTCAGGGTAGAGGAGAGGCACAGGCGGTGTAGGAGCTGGTACCCAGATGTAGCGGTGCTGGGTGCGTTGGCACAAGAATGAATGGAGGACACCAGGGCTGGTAGTTCCAAAGCTTTACTCACAGTCTGTAGTACACACAGGTGCCTGCCTCCGTGCTGTGTCCTCCGGGTCAGGGACTCAGTCAACCTCCAGGCCAGATAGAATGCTCCCTTCCAACACTCCGCCAACATCTGCCTTTCTGAACGTCTCCTCTTATAGCGCCTTTAAGTGTGAAGTACTCCTAGTACTGAGTTACACTGGAGTGCCTCCTGACAGATGTTCTCAAGAACTCTACTTGTACGGCAGACAGCTGTAGCCTGCTTCGGGGACGCCTTACTCCTGAGTCCCGGCTCACTATCAATGTTGCTGTTGTGCCCCCAAGTCTTAGATGGGAGTAGTGCATTTACAGCCCACTACTCCACCGGTGTCTGCTGTAGAACCATTAGTGTCCATACAACCTCGGGGACCGGACCCCGGCCTTGCGCTTAGAACTTCTAGGCAGGGTTCTTCCTCTAACCCACGTCCTCTGTTCCCTTTTACTCCTATGTTCCGTACTAGTCTTTCCTTCTTATGTAAGATCAGGTTTCGGTTCAATGTCTTTCTCCTTCTTTCCTTTCCCGTGCCAGCAGACCCAGGTCACTGAGATCTGCTGCAGCACCTCCTTCCTCCATCCCTCTTCCAGGGATCTTCTTTCCTCACTCCTCTCTGAGTGTCTCTCTCCGACTGACTTCGAACTAACTGAAATTCTAAACCTTCCCACTCTTTTATGTATTCTAACTCCACCCGCCTCCCAGCACGTTTAGTGTTCCAAGCAGGGAGCCACCAAAGGTGCTCTGCTACACTCCAAGCAGGGAGCCGCAATGTGGCTTTGCTAAACTACTGTGTTGTGTGGGATGCAGGTGTTGGAGCGTGGTCAGGAGCCTCCAACTTACCTGGATGGTGGGGTACCACACCTCAGGCGGAGGTGCAGTACCTCTGTGGCGACTGAGCCTCAGGGGCACCACATACCCCCCCCGTTAAACACAGCACGTCCGCGATCTGCAAGGCAAACAAAGTTGACAATACAGGAGCATACAAAATTTTGCAATGCTGAATAAACATTTCTTATACTAAACTTCCCAATGTGGGAGGCATGGTTTCTTGAACGTTACAAACAGTTTTAACTAGCTATCTAAATTCAAAATTATGCCACCTAATTTAAAGTGCTACAGTTGTGGCCAAAAGTATTGACACCCCTGCAATTTTGTCAAATAATACTGAGTTTCTTCCTGAAAATTATTGAAAACACAAATTCTTTGCTATTATTATCGTCATTTAATTTGTCTTAAATGAAAAAAACACAAAAAGAATTGTCCTAAAGCCAAATTGGATATAATTCCACACCAAACATAAAAAAGAGGGTGGACAAAAGTATTGGCACTGTTTGAAAAATCATGTGATGCTTCTCTAATTTGTGTAATTAACAGCACCTGTAACTTACCTGTAGCACCTAACAGGTGTTGGCAATAACTAAATCACACTTGTAGCCAGTTGGCATGGATTAAAGTTGACTCAACCTCTGTCCTGTGTCCTTGTGTGTACCACATTGAGCATGGAGAAAAGAAAGAAGACCAAAGAACTGTCTGAGGACTTGAGAAACCAAATTGTGAGGAAGCATGAGCAATCTCAAGGCTACAAGTCCATCTCCAAAGACCTGAATGTTCCTGTGTCTACCGTGCGCAGTGTCATCAAGAAGTTTAAAGCCCATGGCACTGTGGCTAACCTCCCTAGATGTGGACGGAAAAGAAAAATTGACAAGAGATTTCAAGCAAGATTGTGCGGATGTTGGATAAAGAACCTCAACTAACATCCAAACAAGTTCAAGCTGCCCTGCAGTCCGAGGGTACAACAGTGTCAACTCGTACTATCCGTCAGCGTCTGAATGAAAAGGAACTGCATGGTAGGAGACCCAGGAAGACCCCACTTCTTACCCCGAGACATAAAAAAGCCAGGCTGGAGTTTGCCAAAACTTACCTGAAAAAGCCTAAAACGTTTTGGAAGAATGTTCTCTGGTCAGATGAGACAAAAGTAGAGCTTTTTGGGCAAAGGCATCAACATAGAGTTTACAGGAGAAAAAAAGAGGCATTCAAAGAAAAAAAACACGGTCCCTACAGTCAAACATGGCAGAGGTTCCCTGATGTTTTGGGGATGCTTTGCTGCCTCTGGCACTGGACTGCTTGACCATGTGCATGGCATTATGAAGTCTTAAGACTACCAACAAATTTTGCAGCATAATGTAGGGCCCAGTGTGGGATGCAGGTGTTGGGGCATGGTCAGGAGCCTCCAACTTACCTGGATGGTGGGGTACCACACCTCAGGAGGAGGTGCAGTACCTCTGTGGCGACTGAGCCTCAGGGGTGCCACAGAAGGAGTTGGAGTTGCGGCGGCAGACTAGAGGACCGACAAGCGGCTATCAAAGGAGGCCATGTAAGACAAAATATGGGCTTGAGTATCTTGTTGCTGGCCCAGCTCCTGTTGAAGACTGACCAGTAGATTGGCAGTTCCAGGATCGGCCACCTGCAGGGCCGACAAACGGGTGTCCATAGACTTCATGACAGACTTAATGCGTCCCTGATTCTCCCGCAGGAAGAGTAACTCTTTCTGGGTAGCAGCAGTAGTACCTGCGGAGTCCATGGTCTGATCGTACTGTTAGCGTGGCTGGTCTGGAGCCGGAATCTCCAGGAGTGGACCCTCTGGGCCGTGGCATCGAGGGGCCCCGGGTGAGCTGCCAGGTGGAACCCACCCCTATACAGGGACCGTTAGGAGCAGGCCCGGGGGTTCGAGTACCACGGTAGCCGTTACCAAGAGGGGCGACTCAGGATGGACTGGAGTAGGAGTGTGGGACTGAAGTGCAGATGACAGGACAGAGCTGAAACACAGGAGACAGGAGTGGAGTAAGACTGTAGACTGGAACTTGGAGGGATGGCTGGAGCAGGAACACAGGAGGCAGGATTGAAGTAGGACGGAAGGACTGGAGCAGGATGGAACAGGAACAACGGAAGCAGGACTGGAGTAGGACGGAAGGACTGGAGCAGGATGGAACAGGAACACCGGAGGCAGGACTGGCGTGGGACGAAGTACAGCAGGTCTTACAAGTATATCGTGGCACAACTGTGTTGGTGCACAAAAGAAGGTTCCCACACCAGAACAAATACTAGAAAAAAATTTTGGCACTCAACTTTTTGTCATAAGTGAAGAGTTTTATTTGCAGTCACATATAAATGTTTCGGCTGTAACAGTAAGCCTTCATCAGTACACTGCAAGGTCAATACAAATATATACAGACAAATCAGATGCTACAAATAGGATCAGTAACCAAATGAAAAACAAAACAAAAAACTTCAATCAGTGCACAGTGCATTAGTGCTTGGGAGGATGGGTTAAACAATAAAAGGTGAGGTTTGGACAAAGGAAGAGAAAGAACAAAGCGGACCTACCAAGACTGCTCTTGTTCACTAAACTGCTGAACGTCTGAAAATAAATGTCAGCACAAATGTATCAAATATTTATGTCATCATATCTGAGATTATGGATGAGGCTCATACAGAATTAAACCAACATACACTCACTAAGATAGGGAGCCACTGTAATAATGGGAGTGATGAGTAAGTACTGTGCCATCCACACTGGATTACGAGGCCTAGAGACCTGAGTGTAAGAAATGTGTGCGTAAATCCTTAACCCCTTCACCCCCAAGGGTGGTTTGCACGTTCATGACCGGGCCAATATTTACAATTCTGACCACTGTACCTTTATGAGGTCATAACTCTGGAACGCTTCCATGGATCCCGGTGATTCTGACACTGTTTTCTCGTGACATAGTGTACTTCATGATAGTGATAAAATTTCATTCAAATAACTTGCGTTTATTTGTGAAAAAAATGGAAATTTGGCGAAAATTTTGCAATTTTCCAACTTTGAATTTTTATGCCCTTAAATCACAGAGATACGGCACACAGAAAACTTGATAACTAACATTTCCCACATGTTTACTTTACATCAGCACAATTTTGGAACCAAAATTTTTTTTGTTAGGAAGTTATAAGGGTTAAAAATTGACCAGCGATTTCTCATTTTTGCAACACCATTTTATTTTTACAAACCACATCACATTTGAAGCCACTTTGAGGGGTCTATATGATAGAAAATACCCAAAAGTGACACCATTCTAAAAACTGCACCCCTTAAGGTGCTCAAAACCACATTCAAGAAGTTTATTAACCCTTTAGGTGCGTCACAGGAATTTTTTTGAATATTTAAAAAAATGAACATCTAACTTTTTTTTACAAAAAAAATACTTCAGGTTCAATTTTTTTATTTTACCAAGGGTAACAGGAGAAATTGGACTGCAAAAGTTATTGTGCAATTTGTCCTGAGTACGCTGACACCTGATATGTGGGGGGGAACGACTGTTTCGGCGCATGGCAGAGCTCAGAAGGGAAGGAGCGCCGTTTGACTTAGCTGGAATTCAGATCGGACACCATGTCACGTTTGGACAGCCCCTGATGTACCTAAACAGTGGAAACCCCCCACAAGTGACCCCATTTTGGAAACTAGACCACCACAATTTTTATTTTCCCAAGGGTAACAGGACCCTAAAAGTTATTGTGCAATTTGTCCTGAGTACACTGATACCCCACATGTGGGGGTAAACCACTATTTGGGCGCATGGCAGAGCTCGGAAGGGAAGCAGCGCCATTTGACATTTTTGGCTGGAAATGAGATCGGACACCATGTCGCAAATGGAAAACCCCTGATGTACCAAAACAGTGGAAACCCCCCACAAATGACACCATTTTGGAAACTAGACCCCCTAAGGAACTTATCTAGATATGTGGTGAGAACTTTGAACCCACAAGGGCTTCATAGAAGTTTATAACGTACAGCTGTACAATTAAAAAGTCATATTTTTTCCACAAAAATGATCTTTTCACCCCCAATTTTTATTTTCCCAAGGGTAACAGGACCCTAAAAGTTATTGTGCAATTGGTCCTGAGTACCCTGATACCCCACATGAGGGGGTAAACCACTATTTGGGTGCATGGCAGAGCTTGGAAGGAAAGCAGCGCCATTTGATGTTTTTGGCTGGAATTGAGATCGGACACCATGTCGCGATTGGAAAACCCCTGATGTACCAAAACAGTGGAAACCCCCCACAAATGACACCATTTTGGAAACTAGACCCCCCAAGGAACTTATCTAGGTGTGTGGTGAGCACTTTGAACCCCCCAGTGCTTCACAGAAGTTTATAACGCCCGGGCGTGAAAATAAAAAATTCGTATTTTTTCAACAAACATGATCTTTTAGTCACCAATTTTTTTTTATTTTCCCAAGGGTACCAGAAGAAATTGGACCCCAAAAGTTGTTGTCTAATTTGTTCTGAGTACGCTGATACCCCATATGTGGGAGAAAACTACTGTATGGGCACATGTCGGGGCTCGGAAGGGAAGTACTGACGTTTTGGAATGCAGACTTCAATGGAATGGTCTGCAGGTGTCATGTTGCGTTTGGAGAGCCCCTGATGTACCTAAACAGTGGAAACCCCCCACAAATGACCCCATTTTGGAAACTAGACCCCATAAGGAACTTATCTAGATGTAAGGTGAGCACTTTGAACCCCCAAGGGCTTCACAGAAGTTTATAATGCCCGGGCATGAAAGTAAAAAAATTTGTATTTTTCCACAAACATGATCAATTAGTCCCCAATTTTTTTATTTTCCCAAAGGTAACAGGAGAAATTGAACGCTAAAAGTTGTTGTCCAATTTGTCCTGAGTATGCTGACACCCCATATGTGGGAGAAAACTACTGTATGGGCACACGTCGGGGCTCGGAAGGGAAGTAGTGACGTTTTGGAATGCAGACTTTGATGGAATGGTCTGCGGGTGTCATGTTGCCTTTGGAGAGCCCCTAATGTACCTAAACAGTGGAAACCCCCACAAATAACCCCATTTTGGTAACTAGACCCCCTAAGGAACTTATCTAGATGTGTGGTGAGCACTTTGAACCCCCAAAGGCTTCACAGAAGTTTATAATGCCCGGGCATGAAAATAAAAAAATCGTATTTTTTCCACAAACATGATCAATTAGTCCCCAATTTTTTTATTTTCCCAAGGGTAACAGGAGAAATTGAGCCCCAAAAGTTGTTGTCCAATTTGTCCTGAGTATGCTGACGCCCCATATGTGGGAGAAAACTACTGTATGGACACACGTCGGGGCTCGGAAGGGAAGTAGTGACGTTTTGGAATGCAGACTTTGATGGAATGGTCTGCGGGTGTCATGTTGCCTTTGGAGAGCCCCTAATGTACCTAAACAGTGGAAACCCCCACAAATGACCCCATTTTGGAAACTAGACCCCCTAAGGAACTTATCTAGATGTGTGGTGAGCACTTTGAACCCCCAAGTGCTTCACAGAAGTTTATAACGCTCGGGCGTGAAAATAAAAAAATCATTTTTTCCACAAAAATGATATTTTTGCCCCCAATTTTTTATTTTCCTAAGGGCAACAGGAGAAATTGGACTCCAAAAGTTGTTTTGCTATTTGTTCTGAGTAGGTTGATACCCTACATGTGGGGGTAAAATACTGTTTGGGCGCATGGCAGAGCTTGGAAGGGAAGGAGCACCATTTGACTTTTTCAACTCAGAATTGGCTGGAATTGAGATCAGACGCCATGTTGCATTTGGAGAGCACCTGATGTGCCCAAACAGTGGAAACCCCCAATTCTAACTCCAACCCGAACTCCAACACACCCCTAATCCTAATCTCAGCCCTAACACTAACCCTAGCCCTAACCCTAGCCCTAACCCTAGCCCTAGCCCTAACCCTAGCCCTAATGGGAAAATGGAAATAAATACATTTTCTTTAAATTTTATTATTTTTCCCTATCTAAGGGGGTGATAACGGGGGGTTTGATTTACTATTTATGGCGGTTTTTATTTTTGGCAGCTGTCATACGCTAAAAGACGCTTTTTATTTTAAAAATAGTTTTTGGATCACCACATATTGAGAGCTATAATTTTTCCATATTTTGACCCACCGAGTCATGTGAGGTCTTATTTTTTGCGGGACGAGTTGACGTTTTTATTGGTACCATTTTCGGGCACGTGACATTTTTTGATCGCTTTTTATTCCGATTTTTGGGACGCAGAATGAAGAAAAAACAGCGTTTCATGAATTTCTTTTGGGGGGTGCGTTTACACCGTTCCGCATGCGGTAAAATTGATAAAGCGGTTTTATTCTTCGGGTCAGTACGGTTACAGCGATATCTTATTTAGGTCGTTTTTTTATGTTTTGTCGGTTTTATGCAATTCAAACTATTTTATATAAAAAATAATTATTTTTGCATCGCTTTATTCTGCGAGCTATAACTTTTTTATTTTTTCGCTGATGGTGCTGTATGGTCGCTCGTTTTTTGCGGGACAAGATGACATATTCAGTGGTACCATGGATATTTATATGCGTCTTTTTGATCGCGCGTTATTGCACTTTTTGTTTGGCGTTATGATAATAAATCATTATTTTTTGCTTCGTTTTTTATTTTCATTTTTTAAGGGGTTCGCTAAAGGGGTTAACTAATGGGACAGTTTTATAGGGTGGGTCGTTACGGACGCGACGATACCTAATATGTGTACTTTTATTTTTTTTATTTTTATTATTTCCAAAAAATTGATTTATTGGGGGAATATTTTTTTCTTTTCTAATTTATTTGGCGATTTTTTTTTTTTTTTTTTTTTTTTTTTAACTTTATTACATAGTCCCAGGTGGGACATCACTGTCCTGTGATAGATCGCTGATCTGTCACATCACAGATCACTGTGACAGATCAGCGATCTGTAACAGGCACTGCTGCAGACTTCCTCATGCCGATGCTTCCCTTTAACCCCCGGTACACCGCGATCATGTTTGATCGCGTTGTGCAAGGGGTTAACGTGTCGGGGGCGGTCCATGACCGCCCCTGACACATTGTGCCGGTTGTCAGCTGTGATAGTCAGCTGACACCCGGCCGCGATCAGTGGCGCTCACCACGTGGGCGCCGCTGATCGCGCTAGACGTACTATCCCGTCCATGGGCATAGGGACCCGGGTCCCATGGACGGGATAGTACGTCTGATGTCATAAAGGGGTTAATGTGTCCCACTTGAATAAACAAATATAATAACTATACAATAATAAAAATTATGAATATATGAATCAGACCTAAGAGAGAGGGGACGCTAGATCACTGTCCACAGCAATTGGAAAATAGTGGAATAAATCTTCTATGAGGTCTGGTAAGAAAGCAGAGAGTTAAATCTACCAGCAGATGTCTCCTGTCAGCTGATTAGTGAAAGAGAAAAAAAAAAAAGGGTTCTTACCAACGTTTAGTATGGGGATGGAATGGACTCAGCAGTAGCTTAGCGGCCTCAGGAACAAGTATGAATATATGGATGGCCTTGTTCATGTACATGTAATTAAATGAATAGCCGTTTCTGTGGGTAAATAAAGGCGAGGGTTAAGACGGCAGTCTGTAGCAAATAAATATGTGTACTATGGAATCAATATCTTACCATTGGTGGGTGGTGGAGCCGTGTGACCTGGAGCGTACGCGGAATCCACCACTAGTGTGACAGGCCAAGGTGGTGTGTAATGCCGCGGTATAAGAAGGCAGGGGGCAGGACCATCCTCTGAGGTGATTGGACAGCATCACAGGAAGTGATGCGGTAGAGCGTGTCATCGCTCAGAAGCCCTGTGAAGCAGGGCGGTGAATGAGGGGCGTTCCTGTGTGTGATATGTAATGGGGATGGCGCGGACATGCGCATTCTGTATGCCTGCACTCAGTGTCTCATTAAAGGATGGCATAGCGATCTGTGAGCTGACTTGTGTCAGTGCATGTGTGTCTGCACCACAAATAAAATAAGGATGGCGTGGACCTGCGTCTGCGATGTGCCTGCTATCTGTCTGCTACCTTGTGTTAGAGGACACATGTCTGCACTATCCATCTATATCTCTATGTCTGTAGTGCTTATGCATGTTGAAGAAAGAAAAATAAGAGCAGAAAGGGAAGGGAAAAAAAGGGGGAAGAGTGGTATTTAGAGGACAAAGAAAAAAAAGGAGAAAAAATTGAATAAAGGGATACGGGAGAGGAGAGTCCGAGGGGTAAACAAGACCGAGAAGGTGACAATTGCGTGACGTTTCAATAAAGACGACTCTGTGGAGATAAGACAATATGTTAGAATTATCATACATTATGCAAATGAGTTCAGTGACAAAAATCAGATCCACACAATTAATCTAACCACATTGTAACCATATGGGTTGGAGTTAAATTAATCGGATATATTATTATTAATACCCCAAAATATGGATGAATAGAATCCAATGGCCAGGACACATTTCACTCACTGTGGCCCATACCTATTAAATGAAAGATAATAAGTTATATTCTCTATTCAGACCTTTTGGAGTTAGGGTCTGTAATTCATGTATCCAAAAGGCTTCTCTTTGTTTGAGAAGTTGGATACGATTACCGCCTCTCCGGGGAGAGG
The DNA here is from genome assembly GCF_039654945.1 of Dendrobates tinctorius. Lineage (NCBI taxonomy): Eukaryota > Metazoa > Chordata > Amphibia > Anura > Dendrobatidae > Dendrobates > Dendrobates tinctorius. The sequence continues at coordinate 16,945,527 of NW_027361708.1, read as the reverse complement.
GGACGTGCTCGATGACTTGAAATTTCAATTGTGGAATGGTGTGTCTGGCTGTGATGAAGTGATAGGGTAAAGGTAGTAGTGTATTTCCACATCTTATTGTAGACTTGTGTTTGCTGATGTGGTCCTTTATCGGTTGTGTGGTCTCACCGATGTAAAGAAGACCGCATGGGCATTTAATCAAGTATATCACATATGCTGTGTTGCAAGTGGTAAATTCTTTAATCTTATAACATTTGCCAGAATGTGGGTGATGAAAATGGTTACCCTTTAGTACATTACCACATTGGTTACAATGCAAGCATGGGTGGTTGCCTGTCTTAGGAGTGGAGAGAAATCTTTGTGTCGATGATCTTAAACCCGAGCCAATGTCAGCTTTGATTAAAGAGTCCCGAATGTTTTTAGGGCGTTTGTAACATGGTAAAAAATTCTGATGAAATTCAATGACCTTAGGATGCGCCTCCCTTAGAAGACCCCAGTGTTTCCTTATGGAACGATGCAAAATGTGTACATATGGGTGAAACGTGTGAACAAAAGGTACTCGACCTGTTGTTGTCGTGTGAGTCGAGGTAGGAGGATGAAGTGCAGGATCCAATAAGTCAGGAGGATAGCCTCTCCCTTTGAATTTTTTATACATCTCTTTAAGTCTAGTCTCACTAACGGCAGGATCAGAGACAATACGTTCAACTCTCCTGAATTGTGATGAGGGTATGGACTTCTTAGTGGAGAGGGGATGTAGGCTTTTGTAGTGTAATAAACTGTTGCGATCTGTGGGTTTAACAAAAAGGTCAGTGCTTAAGTGTCCCTCATGACTCTTGATAATCTTAGTGTCTAGGAAACTCACTTCATGTACATCATTCGTGATGGTAAAAGACAAGCCAGACCAGGCCGTATGTAAGGTGTTATAGAACTCCTCCACTGTGTGTGGTGGACCTGTCCAGATGCAAAAAATATCATGTATGAATCTTTTCCATATTAAGCAGTGGGTCTTAAAAAGAGGGTTGGAATACACTATTTCATCCTCAAAGGTCACCATGAATGTATTTGCATAAGGTGGTGCGACGTTAGACTCCATCGCGCTCCCTTTCCTCTGCAAATAAAATGTATCCTCAAATGTATCCTCAAAGAGGAAGTAGTTTTTGGTGAGTACCAGTGAAAGTAACTCAAAGCAAAAATTGACCGTGTCCCTATTCATTTCAGATCTTAATAATAGTCGTTTGACACAGCTAATGCCCAAGTCATGTGGAATTGAAATATAAAGGTCCTTAACATCAAAGGACACTAAAAGGGAGTCTCTAGGAATGTGGCCTAAAGAACGTATAACCTGAAGGAAATCCCCTGTATCAAGTAGAAAGGATGGCGCTTGGCGTGTGAGGGGAGTAAGTATTTTCTCCAAAAGTATAGACAGTGGTGACAGAATGGATTCTGTCTACGCCACTATGGGTCGGCCCAGTGGACACTCCAATCTCTTATGTACCTTTGGAAGAATGTAAAACACTGGAGTAATGGGATCTGTTTTTGTCAGGAAGTCACGTGTTTTTGTGTCAATCACTCCTATGAGGGTATAATCAGTAATAATAGTGTTAATAGAATCTCTGACACTTTTTATGGGATCATGTGGTACCTCTTTCAAGTAGTCCTGTCTGTCCATCACAACAATCGCCCCGCCTTTATCGGCGGGTTTAATAATGATGTTGGGGTCTCTCCGAAGGGCTTCTAATGCTTGGAAATCTACTACATAGTGGTTAGGGGAAACATGTAGTCTCCCATTCTCGATGTCCTGACGTAGTTTGAAGAATGCTTTATCAATGAATTCAATAAAGGATTCCACCGCATGTGAGCCAAGTGGAGGTCGGTATGTGCTCCTATTGCGGAGCCCCAGACGGTCAATAGAGATAGGACAAGGAGTAGTAGATAGAGGAGGAAATACCTCTTTGTCCTTTTGGCAAAATATACTAAGAGTCTTATACGGCGATAAAACCGTTGTAGGTCCATGTCCATTTGAAAAGTACTCATTCTGAATGAAGGGCAATAAGACAAACCCTTTTGCAGAAGATTATTTTCTGCAATACTGAGAGACCTAGAAGAGATATTAATTACTAGGGAATCTGTACCTGAGATCTCGTTATCCTGTAGGAATCTGAGCCTCTTCCTCCGTTGGCTCCGGTGGACCCTTTTCTGCGCGGGCGTCTTCTGCGTTGATCTAAAAAATGTGATGATCCTGAATGATAATCTCTTCTGACTGTCTCCGAACTTGACGTTGAAGGATCGTTAGAGGATTGATGATCAAACCTGGAGGAGTTAGGTCAAGAGGTGATATTATAACGCCAATGGTACACCCTATTATTAATATAATCTTCTGTGTCTCTCTGGAATTTAATCCTCTTCCTCTGCTCTGTATCCCGTTTATGTTGATCTATGACCCCCTTAAGTTTATCTTTTAAAGAATTAAGTTCCTCAGTTGTACTAGAAGAAGCTAATTGTGACTCAATGTTCTTAATCGCATCCCGACTGGTGTTGATAGCCGCCTGTAAATGTTCAACAGTAAGAGTCATTAAGTCAAATGAGCATTTATTCAATATTTGCTCAAACTTCTGGCAGAAGTCCGGGGAGGCACTGAATAAGGTGGGTCGTAGTGGGACCCTGAGTCCTCTAGGGATGCGCTGGACTCAGAGGTATTCTGATAATGTCGCACAGTGAAGTTCAAGGTTTGTCTGGTGTCTTAGTTCACGCTCCAGGTCTCTCCCTCTCGTCTCCTTAGGTGGGGCTTTGAGGAATTCACTAGAAAAAGTGAGCTTAGAAAGAATCGCATTAGTTTCTTCTTGATTACATGAGAAAGTCAAGGAGGACATAGTAGCCAGCGTGCACACGTAAGGGAGCGTGATTTAAGACACCAGACAAACATTGAACTTCACTGTGCGACATTATCAGAATACCGAGGTCCCACTACGACCCACCTTATTCAGTGACTCCCCGGACTTCTGCCAGAAGTTTGAGCAAATATTGAATAAATGCTCATATGGCTTAATGACTTCCTTTCTACTTGATACAGGGGATTTCCTTCAGGTTATCCATTCTTTAGGCCACATTCCTAGAGACTCCCTTTTAGTGTCCTTTGATGTTAAGGACCTTTATACTTCAATTCCACATGACTTGGGCATTAGCTGTGTCAAACAACTATTATTAAGATCTGAAATGAATAGTGACATGGTCAATTTTTGCTTTGAGTTACTTTCACTGGCACTCACCAAAAACTACTACCTCTTTGAGGATACATTTTATTTGCAGAGGAAGGGGACCGCGATGGGGTCTAACGTCGCACCACCTTATGCAAATACATTCATGGCGACCTTTGAGGACGAAATAGTGTATTCCAACCCTCTTTTTAAGACCCACTGCTTAATATGGAAAAGATTCATAGATGATATTTTTTGCATCTGGACAGGTCCACCACACACATTGGAGGAGTTTTATAACACCTTACATACGGCCTGGTCTGGCTTGTCTTTTACAATCACGAGTGATGTACATGAAGTGAGTTTCCTAGACACGAAGATTATCAAGAGTCATGAGGGACACTTAATCACTGACCTGTTGGTTAAACCCACAGATCGCAACAGTTTATTACGCTACAAAAGCCTACATCCCCTCTCCACTGGGAAGTCCATACCCTCATCACAATTCAGGAGAGTTGAACGTATTGTCTCTGATCCTGCCGTTAGTGGGACTAGACTTAAAGAGATGTATAAAAAATTCAAAGGAAGAGGCTATCCTCCTGACTTATTGGATCATGCACTTCATCCTCCTACCTCGACTCGCACTACAACAACAGGTCGAGTACCTTTTGTTCACACGTTTCACCCATATGTACACATTTTGCATCGTTCCATAAGGAAACACTTGGGTCTTCTAAGGGAGGCACATGCTGAGGTCATTGAATTTCGTCAGAATTTTTTACCATGTTACAAACACCCTAAAAACATTCAGGACTCTTTAATCAAAGCTGACATTGACTCGGGTTTAAGATCAACGACACAAAGATTTCTCTACACTCCTAAGACAGGCACCTGTTGTGAGTTCATTTTCCGGTCCACCAGTTGTGAGTTCTCCTTCCAGGCTCCCTCTTGTGGTAACTGGAGGTAGTGAGGCTGATTTAATCAGTAGAGATCTGCCACCTGATAATGAGGATGACGATTGGACCTCAGGAATCTCAGACTGGATTTAAGACAGCCGACGCCCTAGCCTGGTGCTGGTGATTCCTTCTGGCTTTTCAGGTCCTGGTTTTCAGCTCTGTTCCAGTCATTTCAAGCTAAGTTTATCTGATATTGTTCACACTTGATTTTGTTGGTCTATTCAGTTTTTTGTGTGGTCAGCCAGCCCCAGCTGGGGCTGTGCTGAATTTCCACTCTTATTTATCTGTATATGCCAATTTGTTATTTTGTCCCTTATTAGATTGGCCTCTTTTTGCTCTGTCTCAGAATATTTCAGAGTGCTGATATAGTGGGAGTAGTTTAGCGACTTCAGGGTTAATTTTACTATCAGAAGTGTTGGACATTATTTTTGTAGGGTTTTTGGCAGATTGCAGACAGTGTCTTTCCTTTCCTATCCTTTCTAGTTAGTTTGGGCCCCATCATTTGCTCAGCCTCTTTTTCTACCTGTGTTTGTGCTTTCATCTTGTTTCACCGCCAATACTTGTGTGGGGGCTGTCTTTCCTTTGGGGTCTGCTCTGGGGCAGTTAGTTTTCCCCTTTTATTGCTTTAGGCTTATTTAGTCCTCCGGCTGTGACGAAGCATCTAGGACCATCGTAGGTACGCTCCACGGCTGCTGCTAGCTGTTGTGGTTAGGATCAGGGATCTGCAATCTGCATAGCTACCAACCTCTCTGGTTTTCTGTGACTTAGCTTGTTTAGTCTGTTCCTCCTCGGTGACCCATTCATAACAGAATCACCAGCCATACCGCAGATTCTAGGGTACTCAAAAGCAGGAAAGAGTTGTTAAAAAAAAGAAAAAAAAGTGTCAGAATTTTTTTTTTTTTTTTAATTTATTTTTTCCTCTTTTTTTTTTCTGGGGATGTAGGAGGATTTTTTTTTTTTTCCTAATGGAGATTAAGCAATTGTCTGATTGTGTGGAACAACTTGCTGCTGAAGTGCAGGGAATTCCCACCTACCTCATTCAGTCACATGCTGCTGAACCTAAGATCCCTACTCCTGATGTGTTTTCTGGGGATCGGTCTAAATTTCTGAATTTTAAGAATAATTGTAAATTATTTCTTGCCTTAAAGCCTAACTCATCGGGGAGCTCTATGCAGCAGGTTAAAATTGTCATCTCCTTGCTGCGCGGCGATCCCCAGGATTGAGCTTTTTCTCTGACACCTGAAAATCCTGTTCTGACTAATGTGGATGCATTTTTTCAGGCCTTGGGGTTGTTGTATGATGAACCTAATGCTGTTGATCAAGTTGAGAGAACCCTGTTGGCATTAAACCAGGGTCAGGATTCTGCAGAGTTATACTGTCAAAAATTCCAAAAGTGGGCGGTCCTTACTAAATGAAATGATAGTGCATCGGCAGCTCTCTTTCGGAAGGGTTTATCAGAGACCGTAAAAGATGTTATGGTGGGATTTCCTGTTCCCTCTGGTCTGGATGATTCTATGTCATTAGCCATTCAAGTTGATCGGCGTTTACGTGAACGTAAGACTACACGGGAGGCACTGCCACCTTTTGAACAAACGTCTGAACCTATGCAATGTGATGGGGTTTTGTCTAGGGCGCAACATCAGGAGTTTAGAAGGCGTAATAAGCTGTGTTTTTTCTGTGGAGACGCCTCATACTATTTCTGTCTGCCCTAAACGAGAGAAATGTTTTGCACACACATTTGCTGTGGGCAGTGTACAGCCTAAGTTCCTTTTGGCAATTACTCTGATCTGCTCCTTATCCACGTTTTCTATTAAGGCTTTTGTGGATTCAGGAGCAGCGTTGAATCTGATGGATTTGGACTTTGATAAACCTTGTGGTTTTTCCATGACGCCTCTGCAGACTCCTATTCCTTTGAGGGGTATTGATGCTACTCCTTTGGCGGAGAATAAACCTCAATTTTGGACCCAGGTGATAATGCGAGTTGCCCCAGACCACCAAGAAAATTGTAAATTTTTGGTGCTGCATATATTGCATGATACTATTGTTCTGGGTTTTCCCTGGTTGCAAACTCATAATCCAGTTTGGGATTGAAAGTCTGGGTCTGTGGTGAGTTGGGGTTGTCAGTGTGTTCTTAGGAACGCTCCTGTTTTCTCCACCTCTCCTCAGTCTCATGGTATTCCTGATTATGTAGCCGATTTTTCTGATGTATTTAGTGAGAGTAAGTCTGAGTCTTTGCCTCCTCATAGGAGTTATGACTGTGCAATTGAGTTGAAGCCTGGGTGTAAATTTCCCAAGGGTCGGCATTTCAACTTAACAGTACCCGAGCATGATGCTATGCGATCCTATATTAAGGAGTCGTTGGAGAAGGGTCATATTAGACCATCCTCGTCACCTTTAGGTGCTGGGGTTTTTTTTGTGGCCAAGAACGATGGTTCATTAAGACGGTGTATTGATTATCGTTCCCTTAACAAGATGACTGTTAAATATCAGTACCCGTTACCTCTGATGTCTGATTTATTCTCCAGAGTTAAGAGTGCCTGCTGGTTTACTAAGCTTGACCTCAGGGGGGCGTATAATCTTATTCGCATCAAGCACAGGGATGAATGGAAGACGGCATTTAATACTCCGGAGGGACATTTTGAGTACCTGGTGATGCCTTTTGGGCTCACTAATGCCCCTTCTGTCTTCCAATCCTTTATGAATGATATCTTCCGTGACTTTGTGGATAAGTTTTTGATCATCTATCTGGATGATATTTTGATCTTTTCTAGTGATTGGGATTCTCATGTGGAACACGTCCGGACTGTGTTCCGGATTTTGAGGGAGAATTCCCTGTTTGTTAAGGGATCGAAATGCCTCTTTGGTGTACAGAGGATTTCATTTTTGGGATTTATCTTGTCTCCATCGACTATTGAAATGGACCCGGTCAAGGTACAGGCCATTTATGATTGGGTTCAGCCTACTTCTTTGAAGGCCCTCCAGAAGTTTTTGGGTTTTGCCAATTTCTATCGTAAATTTATTGGTAATTTTTCTGGTATTGTTAAACCACTGACTGATCTGACCAAGAAGGGCGCTGATGTGCTGAATTGGTCTCCTGAGGCTGTCTCAGCATTTCAGGAGCTTAAGCGGAGATTTACTTCAGCTGCAGTTTTACGGCAACCTGATGTCTCACTTCCATTTCAGGTGGAGGTAGATGCTTCTGAGATTGGTGCAGGAGCTGTTTTGTCCCAAAAAGACCCTGTGACTTCTAAGATGAATCCCTGTGCCTTCTTTACTCGAAAGTTCTCCCCATCTGAACGCAACTATGACGTGGGGAATCGGGAATTGTTGGCCATGAAATGGGCATTTGAGGAGTGGAGACATTGGTTGGAGGGAGCTAGACATCAAGTTGCGGTCCTCACCGATCACAAAAATTTGATTTATCTGGAGTCGGCCAAACGCTTGAATCCTACACAGGCTAGATGGGCCTTGTTTTTCATGCGTTTTAATTTTGTGGTCTCTTTTCTTCCGGGCACTAAGAATGTTAAGGCAGACGCCCTTTCTAGGAGTTTCTTTGCCTATTCTCTTAATGTGACCGAGTCTACCACCATCCTAGGTGAGGGGGTAGTTCTTTCTGCCACTTCGCCCGATTTGAGACACGCCCTGGAGGAATTTCAGGAAGATAAACCTGAGCGTTGCCCTATGGGAAAATTGTATGTTCCTCATCAGTGGAGAAAGCGAATGATGACTGAAATTCATTGCTCCGCATTGGCTGGTCATCCAGGTATTTTTGGTACCAGAGATTTGGTGAGTCGGTCTTTTTGGTGGCCTGCCTTATCTCGTGATGTCAGGAATTTTGTACAGTCCTGTGGGACTTGTTCTCGGTCTAAACCCTGTTCTCGTTCTAGTGGGTTGCTGATGCCCCTGCCGGTGCCCAAGAGGCCATGGACCCATATCTCAATGGATTTTATTTCTAACCTTCCTGTCTCTCAGAGAATGACTGTTATCTGGTGATTTGTGATAGATTTTCGAAGATGGTCCATCTTGTACCACTCCCAAAATTGCCATCTTCCGCTAAGTTGGTGCCCTTGTTTTTACAACAGGTGGTTCGGTTACATGGGATTCCTGAGGAGTCCAGTTTGTTTCCAGATTCTGGAAAGCCTTTTGTTCCAATCTGGGAATTCAGTTATCCTTCTCCTCCGTGTTTCATCCTCAGACCAATGGACAGACTGAGAGAACAAACCAGACCTTGGAGTCTTATTTAAGACGTTTTATATCTGCTGATCAGGATGATTGGGTCTCATTTTTGCCCTTGGCTGAATTCGCACTGAACAATAGAGCTAGTTCTGCCACTTTGATGTCACCCTTTTTCTGTAATTTTGGATTTCATCCTCGATTCTCTTCAGGGCAAGTGGAATCTTCATCCTGCCCAGGTGTGGACACTGTGGTTGAGAGAATGCAGCAGATATGGGACCAAGTGGTGGATAAGTTGTCACTCTCTCAGGAAAAGGCCCAGCGATTTTCCAACTGGCATAGGACCATTGGTCCCCGGTTTAAAGTGGGTGATATGGTTTGGTTGTCGTCTAAGAATATTCCTATGAAGGTTGCATCTCCAAAATTTAAGCCAAGATTTATTGGACCGTATAAGATTTTGGAGATTCTTAATCCTGTTTCTCTTGGATTGGCTCTTCCAGTTACGTTCAAGATCCATAATGTATTTCACAAATCTCTGTTGAAGAGGTTTGTTGAGCCAGTGGTTCCTATGGCAGCACCTCCTGACCCTGTGTTGTTTGAAGGCAATGTGGAATATGAGGTAGAGAAAATATTGGATTCTCGTTTGGTTAGACGGAGACTCCAGTATTTGGTCAAATGGAAGGGTTATGGCCAGGAGGATAATTCTTGGGTCTCTGCCTCTGATATTCATGCCAATAGATTAGTTCGTGCTTATCACCGGGCCCATCCTGATCGGCCTGGTGGCGTGGATGAGGGTTCGGTGACCCCTCCTCAAGGGGGGTATTGTTGTGAGTTCATTTTCCGGTCCACCAGTTGTGAGTTCTCCTTCCAGGCTCCCTCTGGTGGTAACTGGAGGTAGTGAGGCTGATTTAATCAGTAGAGATCTGCCACCTGATAATGAGGATGACGATTGGACCTCAGGAATCTCAGACTGGATTTAAGACAGCTGACGTCCTAGTCTGGTGCTGGTGATTCCTTCTGGCTTTTCAGGTCCTGGTTTTCAGCTCTGTTCCAGTCATTTCAAGCTAAGTTTTTCTGCTATTGTTCACACTTGATTTTGTTGGTCTATTCAGTTTTTTGTGTGGTCAGCCAGCCCCGGCTGGGGCTGTGCTGAATTTCCACTCTTATTTATCTGTATTTGCCAATTTGTTTTTTTGTCCCTTATTAGATTGGCCTCTTTTTGCTCTGTCTCAGAATATTTCAGAGTGCTGATATAGTGGGAGACGTCTAGTGACTTCAGGGTTAATTTTACTATCAGAAGTGTTGGACATTATTTTTTTGTAGGGTTTTTGGCAGATTGCAGACAGTGTCTTTCCTTTCCTATCCTTTCTAGTCAGTTTGGGCCCCATCATTTGCTCAGCCTATTTTTCGGCCTGTGTTTTTGCTTTCATCTTGTTTCACCGTCAATACTTGTGTGGGGGCTGTCTTTCCTTTGGGGTCTGCTCTGGGGCAGTTAGTTTTCCCCTTTTCTTATTTAGTCCTCCGGCTGTGACGAAGCATCTAGGACCATCGTAGGTACACTCCACAGCTGCTGCTAGTTGTTGTGGTTAGGATCAGGGATCTGCAATCTGCATAGCTACCAACCTCTCTGGTTTTCTGTGACTTAGCTTGTTTAGTCTTTTCCTCCTCGGTGACCCATTCATAACAGGCACCCACCCATGCTTGCATTGTAACCATTGTGGTAATGTACTAAAGGGTGACCATTTTCATCACCCACATTCTGGCAAACATTATAAGATTAAAGATTGTACCACCTGCAACACAGCATATGTGATATACTTGATTAAATGCCCATGCGGTCTTCTTTACAACGGTGAGACCACACAACCGATAAAGGACCGCATCAGCAAACACAAGTCTACAATAAGATGTGGACATACATTACTACCTTTACCCTATCACTTCATCACAGCCAGACACACCATTCTACAATTGAAATTTCAAGTCATCGAGCACGTCCCCTCTCCCCGGAGAGGCGGTAATCATATCCAACTTCTCAAACAAAGAGAAGCCTTTTGGATACGTTAATTACAGACCCTAACTCCAAAAGGTCTGGATAGAGAATATGACTTATTATCTTTCATTTAATAGGTATGGGCCACAGTGTGTGAAATGTGTCCTGGCCATTGGATTCTATTCATCCATATTTTGGGGTATTAATAATAATATATCCGATTAATTTAACTCCAACCCATATGGTTACAATGTGGTTAGATTAATTGTGTGGATCTGATTTTTGTCACTGAACTCATTTGCATAATGTATGATAATTCTAACATATTGTCTTATCTCCACAGAGTCGTCTTTATTGAAACGTCACGCAATTGTCAACTTCTCGGTCTTGTTTACCCCTCGGACTCTCCCCTCCCGTATCCCTTTATTCAATTTTTCTCCTTTTTTTTCTTTGTCCTCTAAATACCACCATTCCCCCTTCTTTTTCCCCTTCCCTTTCTGCTCTTATTTTTCTTTCTTATACATGCATAGGCACTACAGACATAGAGATATAGATGGATAGTGCAGACATGTGTGCTCTAACATAAGGTAGCACACAGATAGCAGGCACATCGCAGACGCAGGTCCACGCCATCCTTATTTTATTTGTGGTGCAGACACACATGCACTGACACAAGTCAGCTCACAGATCGCTATGCCATCCTTTAATGAGACACTGAGTGCAGGCATACAGAATGCGCATGTCCGCGCCATCCCCATTACATATCACACACAGGAACGCCCCTCATTCACCGCCCTGCTTCACAGGGCTTCTGAGCGATGACACGCTCTACCGCATCACTTCCTGTGATGCTGTCCAATCACCTCAGAGGATGGTCCTGCCCCCTGCCTTCTTATACCGCGGCATTACACACCAGCTTGACCTGTCACACTAGCGGTGGATTCCGCGTACTCTCAAGGTCACACGGCTCCACCACCCACCAATGGTAAGATATTGATTCCATAGTACACATATTTATTTGCTACAGACTGCCGTCTTAACCCTCACCTTTATTTACCCACAGAAACGGCTATTCATTTAATTACATGTACATGAACAAGGCCATCCATATATTCATACTTGTTCCTGAGGCCGCTAAGCTACAGCTGAGTCCATTCCATCCCCATACTAAACGTGGGTAAGAACCCTTTTTATTTTTTTTTCTCTTTCACTAATCAGCTGACAGGAGACATCTGCTGGTAGATTTAACTCTCTGCTTTCTTACCAGACCTCATAGAAGATTGATTCCACTATTTTCCAATTGCTGTGGACAGTGATCTAGCGCAGGCCCGGATTGGCCACTTACCCAACCGGGCATTTTCCCGCTGGGCCGCCATTTTCATGCCGTTATGGGCCGCTGGCTGGGCGCCCGCTCCTCTGGCCGCTTGCCAGATAATGCGGCGGCGGCCACCGGCCTCTTCTTTCCTGCCGCCGGCCCTTTAAATTTGCTGGCAAGGTGGCAGGCAGCGGCACCCTAGGGGGTTAAGAACGTGCCGCGCGGCGCGACGTGACGCTGCACGTCGTCGGACGTTCTTTGAGGGCGGAGAGCCGGAAGGCGCGCGCCTCTTCCCTCTGCTATGCTCTTCTTCCGTCACTGGCTGGCTGCCTGTGCCAGGCACAGTGACTGACTGGGCCTATCAACGGCGTCGCCGCGGCAGCGTTCACCGACTCTCCCAGGCCAGGAAGCAGGAATTTATCCAGCCTAAGTATCCAGGGACCAGAGGAGGCTGGGCAGTGGGAGCTGCTGTGCGCGACTCGACTCCTACCCCCGCGTGCCGGGCTCAGGGTAGGCTGAAGTTCATTCAAAGCGGTGTGGGCCTTGGCCGGGGGTGAGTTAAAAGAGGCTGGGGGTGTGCACTGATGTGATGATGGATAATATATATATATATATATATATATATATATATATATATATATATACAGGGCAGGACTGGGGGGGCCGCCATCTGCCAGGGTGGATGTATATACAGGGACTGGTCACTGGGGGGCTGCCATCTGCCTGTACTGATGTGGATGTATATTACAGGGCAGGACTGGGGGGCTACCATCTGGCTGCACTGATGTGGGTGTATATACAGGGACTGGGGGGCCGCCATCTGCCTGCGCTGATGTGGATTTATATACAGGGCAGGACTGTTGGGGGCTGTCATTTGCCTGCGCTGATGTGGATGTATATACAGGGACTGGGGGGCCGCCATCTGCCTGCGCTGATGTGGATGTATATTACAGGGCAGGACTGGGGGGCCGCCATCTGCCTGCGCTGATGTGGATGTATATTACAGGGCAGGACTGGGGGGCTGCCATCTGCCTGCGATGATGTGGATGTATATTACAGGGCAGGACTGGGGGGCCGCCATCTGCCTGCACTGATATGGATGTATATACAGGGACTGGGGGGCCGCCGTCTGCCTACGCTGATGTGGATGTATATTACAGGGCAGGACTGGGGGACCACCATCTGCCTACACTGATGTGGATGTATATACAGGGACTGGGGGGACGACGTCTGCCTGCGCTCATGTGGATGTATATTACAGGGCAGGACTGGGGGGCAGCCATCTGCCTGCACTGATATGGATGTATATACAGGGACTGGGGGGCCGCCATCTGCCTACGCTGATGTGGATGTATATTACAGGGCAGGACTGGGAGGCCGCCATCTGCCTGCACTGATGTGGATGTATATACACGGCAGGACTGGGGGGCCGCCATCTGCCTGCGCTGATGTGGATGTATATACAGGGACTGGGGGACCACTGTCTGCCTGCACTGATGTGGATGTATATACAGGGACTGGGCGGGCCGCCATCTGCCTGCGCTGATGTGGATGTATATACAGGGAAGGACGGGGGGGCTGCCATCTGCCTGCGCTGATGTGGATGTATATACAGGGCAGGACTGGGGGGCCGCCATCTGCCTGCGCTGATGTGGATGTATATACACGGCAGGACTGGGGGGCCGCCATCTGCCTGCGCTGATGTGGATGTATATACAGGGACTGGGGGACCGCCGTCTGCCTGCACTGATGTGGATGTATATTACAGGGCAGGACTGGGGGGCGGCCATCTGCCTGCACTGATGTGGATGTATATGCAGGGACTGGGGGGCCGCCGTCTGCCTGCGCTGATGTGGATGTATATTACAGGGCAGGACTGGGGGCCGCCATCTGCCTGCGCTGATGTGGATGTATATACAGGGACTGGGGGGGCCGCCATCTGCCTGCGCTGATGTGGATGTATATACAGGGAAGGACGGGGGGCCGCCATCTGCCTGCGCTGATGTGGATGTATATACAGGGCAGGACTGGGGGGGCCGCCAGCTGCCTGCGCTGATGTGGATGTATATACAGGGCAGGACTTCCTTTCTTTCTCTCTGTTCTTTCTCTGTTCTCTTTCTTTCCCCTCTTTCTTTCTATTCTTTCTCTCTTCTGTGTTCTTTCTTTATTTCTTTCTCTCTCTGTTCTATCTTTCCCCTCTTTCTTTCTCTCTCTCTGTTCTTTCTTTCCCCTCTTTCTTTTTTTTTCTCTCTCTGTTCTTTTTTCTGTCCCCTCTTTCTTTCTCTCTTTCTTTTTTTCTCTTTCTCTGTCCCATCTTTCTTTCTCTGTCTCTGTTCTTTTTTTCTGTCCCCTCTTTCTTTCTCTGTTTCTTTCCCCTTTCTTTCTTTCTTTCTTTCCCCTTTCTTTCTTCTTTCTTTCTCTCTGTTTTCTTTTTTCTCTCTCTGTTCTTTTTTCTGTCCCCTCTTTCTGCTCTCTTTCTCTCTATGTTGTTTCTTTCTTTCCCCTCTTTCTTTCTCTCTGTTCTTTCTTTCCCCTCTTTCTCTTTCTTTCTCTCTCTGTTCTTTCTTTCCCCTCTTTCTTTCTTTCTTTCTTTCCCCTCTTTCTTTTTTTCTCTCTCTCTCTGTTTCTTTTTTCTGTCCCATCTTTCTTTCTCTCTGTTCTTTTTTTCTGTCCCCTCTTTCTTTCTCTCTCTGTTTCTTTCTTCTTTCTTTCTCTGTTCTTTCCCCTCTTTCTTTCTTTCTCTCTCTTTCTCTCTGTTTTCTTTTTTCTCTCTCTGTTCTTTTTTCTGTCCCCTCTTTCTTTCTCTCTGTTCTTTCTTTCCCCTTTTCTTTCTTTCTTTCTTTCTCTCTCTGTTGTTTCTTTCTTTCCCCTCTTTCTTTCTCTCTGTTCTTTCTTTCCCCATTTCTGTTTCTTTCTCTCTCTGTTCTTTCTTTCCCCTCTTTCTCTCTCTCTCTGTTCTTTCTTTCTTTCTCCTCTTTCTTTTTTTATCTCTCTCTGTTCCTTTTTTCTGTCCCATCTTTCTTTCTCTCGCTCTCTCTGTTCTTTTTTTCTGTCCACTCTTTCTTTCTCTCTGTTTCTTTCTTCTTTCTTTCTGTCTTTCTTTCTTCTTCTTCCTTTCTCTCTGTTGTTTCTTTCTTTCTTCTTTCTTTCTTTCTCTCTCTGTTCTTTCTCTCGCTGTAGTTTCTTTCTTTCTTCTCTCTCTCTCTGTTATATTTCCCCTCTTTCTTTTTTTCTCTCTCTCTCTTCCTTTTTTCTGTCCCATCTTTCCTTCGTTCTCTCTGTTTCTTTCTTCTTTCTTTCTTTCTTTCTTTCTCTGTTGTTTCTTTCTTTCCCCTCTTTCTTTCTCTCTGTTCTTTCTTTCCCCCATTTCTGTTTCTTTCTCTCTCTGTTCTTTCTTTCCCCTCTTTCTCTCTCTCTGTTCTTTCTTTCCCCTTTCTTTCTCTCTCTGTTGTTTCTTTCTTTCTCTCTCTCTTCTTTCTTTCTCTCTCTGTTTTCTTTTTTCTCTCTCTCTGTTCATTCTTTCTTTTCCTCAGTACCAGTCAGTGTGCCCACAGTACCGGTAGAATAAGAGGGGTAGGAAACTAGGTGGCACTGGTCACATTGATCCTTTCAGACTTTTTACTGGTGTATAATCATATGCCCTGAGCACCCCCATAAAGTGGGCCAGCCCCAGACAACAGGGGACAAACAAATCACTATTACTATCAGTACAAGTGGACAATTATATACGTAAAGTTAATGATGTCCCTGTGCCAAGTAGTGCGGAGGATCAGAATACACTGAGGAGACCAGAGCAGCGGGGTATGGTGAGAAGAATTATATGGGGCCCATTATGCTGTATGAAGTAATATATGGTGCCCATTATACTGTATGAAGTAATATATGGTGCCCATTATACTGTATGCAGCAATATATGGGGCACATAATACTGTATGGAGCATTATGTGGGGATAGGGGATGACTTTCTGTTTGATGTGGTCTGACCGCTGGGACCGCCATGATCCTGGGAAATGTAGCTTTGAAGAGCACCATGTAAATGGAGCTGTGGTCAATCATACGCACTGTGGTGCCATTCACCTGTGGCTCTTCAAATAACTCCTTTAAGAGAGTGATGAGGGGACAGCAAAGTATAGCAAAAATTCACTGATTGGGGCTGATGAGTGTTATAGTTTGTGGGCTGGTGGGATTTGTGTGGCAGGGCTGCTTTTTTGTCCCAGTCCGGCCCTGATCTAGCGTCCCCTCTATCTTAGGTCTGATTCATATATTCATAATTTTTATTATTATATATTTTTTATTATATTTGTTTATTCAATTGGGACACATTAAGGATTTGTGAGATTTTAAGAGGTACTCCTGGAGTGGACCCGCTGGACCGTGGCAACGAACCCCCCCACGGGCGAGCTGACCAGGTGGACCACCCCCTATACAGGGAGTGTTAGGGGCAGACCTGCAGGAGACTATCACCATGGCAGCTGGTACCCAGGGACGGACACAGGAGTCGCAGCGGGAGACCGGAGGAGCTGGCGGAGGACCACCCAAGGACAGGAACACCGATGGCTGACGGGGCTGGAAACACAGACAAGACAGCAGGGTCCAGGCACGGACTGGAGGACACAGCTGGGACACCAGAACAAGACAGGATGGAGCCACGGACTGCCAGGCACTAGGAGAGAGAACGGAGAGAGCGGATAAGATACAGACAGGGGAGCGGAGATGCAGGCAGGGACACGCACAGCGGGACGTGGGGCCGGAATCACTTGCTAGGCACAAATGATAATGAGGCACCGCCAGGAGGGAGAGGCGGCCTGATATAGGGAATGTGCCAAGGACTTCCGGGTCATGACCCCCCCAGGGCAGAGTGAGGAGAGCGCACGCCCTCAGGAGGGGAAGAGTGCGTGTGTGCTCCTAAACATAGTGTGAGCGCGCGCCCAACGAGGAGCAGGAAGCAAGGCAGGAGCACGCGCCCGTCGGAGAGCAGGCGACAGAGCAGGAGCGCGCGACAGGTAAGTGTGCTGGGGAGCGGGGAGCAGCGGTGAGACCCGGGGCGAGTGCGGCAGCGGCGTGGGAGCCGGCGGGGACCGCGGCGTGACAGATTTACCCACACATTTCTAACACTCAGGTCTCTAGGCCTCGTAATCCAGTGTGGATGAAACATTACTTACTCATCACTCCCATTATTACAGTGGCTCCCTATCTCAGTGAGTATATGTTGGTTTACTTCTGTATGAGCCTCATCCATAATCTCAGATATGATGACATAAAAATTTGATACATTTGTGTAGACATTTATTTTCAGACGTTCAGCAGTTTAGTGAACAAGAGCAGTCTTGGTAGGTCCGCTTTTTTCGTTCTCTTCCTTTATCCAAACCTCACCTTTTATTGTTTAACCCATCCTCCCAAGCACTAAGGCACTGTGCACTGATTAAAGTTTTTTCTTTTGTTTTGTTTTTCATTTGGTTACTGATCCTATTTGAAGCATCTGATTTGTCTGTATATATTTTTATTGACCTTGCAGTGTACTGATGAAGGCTTAGGCCTCTTTCACACTTCCGTTTTTTACAATCAGTCACAATCCGCCAGGTTTTGAAAAAAACGGATCCTCAAATTTTTTTTGAGGATCCGTTTTTTTCCCCATTGACTTGCAGTAATGGCGGATTGTGACGGATTGCTGTCCGTTGCATCCGTTTTTTTTGAGGATCCGCCAAAAATTGCTGTCCGTCACCATCCTCAAAGATGGCGGATCCTCCAGACACTCATCAAAAAAAAACAAAACTCTCTCTCTCTCTCTCTCTCTCTCTCTCTCTCTCTCTCTCTCTCTCTCTCTCTCTCTCCTTCCCGGCCAGCATTTCCCTCTCCTTCCCGGCCAGCATTTCCTTTAAATTTCCGCATTTTCAGGATCCGTCTAAAAACGGATCCTGTGCCATCCGTTCACATCAGTTAACAATGGATCCGCTTGTATGACTTTTTGGCGGATTTGAACTGATGCAAAAAACTGAAGTGTGAAAGAGGCCTTACTGTTACAGCCGAAACGTTTATATGTGACTGCAAATAAAACTCTTCACTTATGACAAAAAGTTGAGTGCCAAAAAAATTTTTCCACGGATAGCAGGACTGCGAGGCTGCTGCAGGGAGCACACAAGAACGGGACTGTGAGACTGCAGAGAGCACACGAAGAAGCGGGGCCCAGTGTGCTAGGAAACACAACGATCAGGCGCCTCCCTCAGGGGGAAGCGGCCTGATATGCCCCTGTCTGGTCTGCCATTGGTCAGGGGGTGCTTCCGGGTCAGGACATAGCCGGAGCACAAGAAGCAGAAGGGAGGCACGGCCGCGGCCTATGGCGCATGCGCATTGCATGCAGAGACGCCGTCGGCCGCGCGCCTGTCAGAGGTGACCGCTGTGGCTGTCGGGCGGCGAGGGGCTGCAGTGTGGGAGCGATGGCCAGGTGAGTATGCAGAGACGGCGTGGGAGCGGAGGCTGGGTGAGTATGTCGGCATGGCGTGACACGGGGTTGGCCATGCACCTCATGACTAAGTATCTCCCACTTATTAAAAAGTTGGAGAAATTGGACCGAATTAGGCAATAAAACACCTGAATTCACAACATTTTTGTGCACAATTTTTGTGATATGTCAAACAGTTTTACTGCAAAATTCTGGCAAAAACTGATGAATCATGGCCAAGATATTAAATTATAAACAGAACATAAATCCACTTGTTAAATAATTTAATAAACCAGTTATTTTTATGAACTGACATTTCATATGGTCTAAACTGAGTCTGTTTTCTGCTTGACACTACAAAACTGCTGATATTAGTTCCAGTTAAAGTAGAATGCAGAACCATCCAGGCCAATGTGTTTTGATCACGGTGCTTTGTGTACGTGCATCAGGACCCTGGTAACAGCAAAAGTTAGTGTTGTGTCCCCCTGTGTAAAGCTCATAATGACACTGCCCCTGCTGTATAAATACCAAGAGTACCATCCGCACAGCAGTTCAGGAACCTGGAAATGATTTTAAAGGATCTCCTTATTCTGCTTTTTGTGCTGTCATTAGCACAGGCAACCTCACCTCAACATATTATCCATCCCAAGTTTCTTCACCTGGGTGAGTGTTTTTTTTCACATCTGATGACTTGATGAAAAACAATGTATTAGTTGGCAGCTTTCAAAATTCAAAATATATGAAACATGTTTCCATATTTTAAAATATAGCAAACGATGATAATAGAAGGTTTGTGTTTGAGGATCTCCAAGGGTTCACAGATGAGGAAATCTGCCCTCTCCAACCAGGGCTGTAATTATAGTTAGTGCAGCCCAAGGCACCGAGATCTCTCTTTAACTAGGAATCCCCTGTGCATTTTGGGAGAATTGGCAAGTATAGTATTAATTTAAGGTGTTTTTCCATTACTGGGGCGACCTCTTCTCAATCAATATCTTTTCCTCATAAAATACACCTATACTCACCTCTGTTGGCAGTGCCATTCCTGTGACATTGGCACTTGGACTTCTAGTGGTCGCGTGATGTTATGTCAC
This sequence comes from Dendrobates tinctorius, assembly GCF_039654945.1. Lineage (NCBI taxonomy): Eukaryota > Metazoa > Chordata > Amphibia > Anura > Dendrobatidae > Dendrobates > Dendrobates tinctorius. Next base: position 16,926,387 of record NW_027361708.1, on the reverse strand, counting down.
GTGAGTCCTGCAACCAATCAGTGGTCTCTTCTCTCTCACTTATTAAGGACATAACTGACATCCGGAGCTTTCACTTCTTCCAGGTGTCTGTTTAGTCCAAGGGAAGTGAGAAGGAAGAAGAAACTGATTGGCTGCAAGGTTCATGTGACATAACAATGTCAAGGGACCGCTGAGAGACCAAGTGACAATGTCACAGGAATGGCACTGCCACCAAAGGTGAGTATAGGTATTATTATTTTATGGGGAAAACATATTGATTGAAAAGGGGTTGTTCCAGTAGTGGAAAATCCCTTTAGTAGGTTTGTCTCGGATTTCATTTCTTCAGACAGAAATTAATGATATGAATATATTATAAAATACCTGTGAATTATCTTCCTTACCTAACACCACCATTACAGCGGTCCTAGCTGGTCACTGCTAACTTTATTGCAGTGATCATGTGCAATAGAGATGAACAAAAAGATCTGTATGACCCTGGACCATGGTCCAGTGACCATGTTGGTGGTCTTTTTTCACCAGACTAGAGGCCTGTGAGTCACCTCCAACCCGTTAGCATCCCCAGAGCCATTCCTGTTTAGTAGGCCTGGCACAACGTCATGTTTCATTGTGCCTGAACAATGTAGTCGCAAAGCTTATTAATCAGGAAAAGTGTCTAAGATTTTTTCAGGTAGAAAGGGGATTGCATAGCTCTGGCCCAATGGCTATGGACTAGAGATGTGGCAGCTGGGCCAGGATTTTATGAATAATCATTCTCCACTCTAACATGCCATACATCCACTTGTCCACTAAAGCCAATCACTGACCTCAGGAGTGATGCTTGCATGTATCACTGGCTGCAGTGGTCATGTGGATGTATGGTATCTTTGCTAGAATAGCAGTGCTAGTAACATAGTAATGTAGGGAAGGTGACCTGACGGACGGACGGACGGACGTGTCAGAATAGAGAAAGATAGGTTTGCACAGTTTAGACAGGTGTCAGTTACTACAGTGGGGAAACAGCTAGGAAAGTGTAGTGGACGTGCAGTACCTTGAGTTGACCATTAGATGGCAGGGAGGAGTGTGAGCAAAGGAATTGACATCAGCTTAGGGCTTTAGAAACCGTTGGTCATGGGGGGCGGAGTTACAGTGACAGGGGACCGGAAGTGCTATAAATACTGAGGGAGGGTTCCAGAAAGTTCCAGTTCCCAGGGGGAGCTCCAGTGACAGGAGGACTGCGACAGTTCGTGCGCTGTGAGGAAATCCATACCAGGGGGACTGAGGAGAGAGAACGTCAGGGGGGTGGTCCTGACAGGAAGAACTGCAGAAGAGATGAGACACCGGGTGTGGGACACCGTGTTGGACACGACGACTGATCAGTGGAAGTGCTGTTGGTTTATGGGCCTAAGGCGGCCACAGTGACGGACCTGTCAGGAGCGTCGACAAGTGCCGAGGGGACGGTGTATGCATACACGTCCCCAGTATAGAGTACGGTGTGTAAGAAGCGGCCCTGGAAACGGAGGGCCGTGAGGTAAAGAAAGTGCGGTGTGCTCTGAGGCCGTCAGACAGACGGCGAGTGAAATAAACTTGGACCTGTTGCACCCAGAATCTGCCTCCATCTTGTCTCTGTTTTATCTCTGCGCAGTAAGAAGAGGGAGCACCCCCCCAGCTCGGCCCACCGACCCTACAGTAACATAGTAACATAGTTATTAAGGTTGAAGGAAGACTTTAAGTCCATCTAGTTATACCCATATCCTATCCTAACTTGCCCTAACATGTTGATCCAGAGGAAGGCAAAAAAAAACCCATGTGGCAAACAGTAAGCTTCACATTGGGGAAAAAAATTCCTTCCCGAATCCACATATGGCAATCAGACTAGCTCCCTGGATCAACGCAATATTAAGGAAACTAGTGTATATACCCTGTAATATTATACTTTTCAAGAAAGGCATCTAGTCCCTTCTTAAATTTTGGTAGGGAATCACTCATTAGAACATCATATGGCAGAGAGTTCCAAAGTCTCACTGCTCTTACAGTAAAGAATCCGCGTCTGTGATTATGCTTAAACCTTCTTTCCTCCAGATGTAGAGGATGCCCCCTTGTCCTCGTCACAGGTCTAAGAGTAGAAAGATCATTACAAAGGTCTTTGTACTGTCCCCGCATATATTTATACATTGTAATAAGATCACCCCTAAGTCTTTGATTTTCCAAACTAAATAACCCCAAGTGTAATAACCTGTCTTGGTATTGCAAACCCCCCAGTTCCCTAATAACCTTGGTCGCTCTTCTCTGCACCCGCTCCAGTTCAGCTATGTCTTTCTTATACACCGGAGACCAGAACTGTACACAGTATTCTAAGTGTGGTCGCACTAGTGACTTATATAGAGGTAAAATTATGTTCTCCTCATGAGCATCTATGCCTCTTTTATTGCATCCCATTTTTTTATTTGCCTTTGCAGCAGCTGCCTGACACTGGCCACTAAATGTGAGTTTGTCGTCCACTCATACACCCAGGTCTTTTTCAGTGATAGTTTTGCCCAGTGTCTTACAATTAAGCACATAATTATACATCTTGTTTGTTCTACCCAAGTGCATGACCTTACATTTTTCCCCATTAAAGCTCATTTGCCATTTATCAGCCCAAGCTTCTAGTTTACATAAATCCTCCTGTAATATAAAATTGTCCTCCTCTGTATTGATTACCCTGCAGAGTTTAGTGTCATCTGCAAATATTGAAATTCTACTCTCTATGCCCCCTACAAAGTCATTAGTAAATATGTTAAAAAGAAGCGGGCCAAATACTGACCCCTGTGGTACCCCACTGCTAACTGTGACCCAGTCCGAGTGTGCTCTATTAATAACCACCCTTTGTTTCCTATCCCTGAGCCAGCTCTTAACCCACCTACACATATTTTCCCCTATCCCCATTGTTCACATTTTATGTATCAACCTTTTGTGTGGCACCGTATCAAAAGCTTTTGAAAAGTCCATGTACACCACGTCCACTGCATTCTCTTGGTCCAGTCCGGAAGTTACCACTTCATAAAAGCTTATCAGATTAGTCTGACAGGAACGGTCCCTTGTAAACCCAGGTTGATATTGAGTCATGAGGTTACTCTTCTTCAGATACTCCAGTATAGTATCTCTTAGAAAACCCTCCAGGATTTTACTCACAGTTGAGGTTAAACTTACTGGCCTATAATTTCCAAGTTCAGTTTTTGTCCCGTTTTTGAATATTGGCACCACATTTGCCATACGCCAGTCCTGTGGTACAGACCCTGTTATTATGGAATCTTTAAAGATTAAAAATAATGGTCTATCTATGACTGTACTTAATTCCTGCAGTACTCGGGGGTGTATCCCATCCGGGCCCGGGGATTTGTCAATTTTAGTGATTTTAAGACGCCGCCGTACTTCCTGCTGGGTTAAGCAGGTGACATTTAATGGACAATTTTATCCCTGATCATGTTATCCGTCATGGGATTTTCTTGTGTAAATGCTATTGAAAAAGAGTCATTTAGCATGTTGGCTTTTTCCTCATCCTCATCCACCATTTCACCCAGACTATTTTTAAGGGGGCCAACACTATCATTTTTTAGTTTTTTACTATTTATGTAGTTAAAGAATATTTTGGGATTATTTTTACTTTCTCTGGCAATGAGTCTCTCTGTCTCAATCTTTGCTATCTTGATTTGCTTTTTACAGAATGTATATAATTTTCTGTATTTATTTAATGCCTCATCACTACCTACTTGCTTTAATTCTCTAAATGCTTTATTTTTATCTCTTATTGCACCCATTACAGCTCTATTTAACCATAGTGGTTTCCTCCTATTTCTAACATGTTTATTCCCATACGGTATATATTGTGCACAGGTTCTATTCAGGATGCTAATAAACGTCTCCCATTTTCTTTGTGCATTTTTATGTCTCAGGATATCGTCCCAGTTAATTGCACCAAGATCATCTCTCATCCGTTGGAAATTTGCTTTCCTGAAGTTCAGTGTCCTTGTAACCCCTCTACTACACATCTTATTAAAGGATACATGAAAACTTATTATTTTGTGATCACTATTACCCAAGTGACCCTCAACCCTTATATTTGATATGCGGACTGGCCTGTTGGTTAATATTTGGTCTAGCAGTGCCCCCCCTTGTTGGGTTCTGAACCAGTTGTGAAAGGTAATTGTCTTTCGTAGCTGTCAAAAACCTATTACCTTTGCTGGAACTGCAGGTTTCGGTTCCCCAATGTATGTCAGGGTAGTTGAAGTCCCCCAAAATAATGACTTCTCCTTGAGTTGCTGCTTCATCTATTTGCTTGATTAGGATATTCTCTGCTGCTTCCATTATTTTTGGAGGCTTATTTCAAACCCCTATCAGTAATTTATTATTTTTTCCCCCTCCCCTTATCTCCACCCACAGGGACTCTACATTTTCATTAGATTCATATATATTATCACGCAGGATGGGTTTTAAGGATGATTTTACATATAAACACACGCCTCCCCCTCGCTTATTTGTACGGTCATTTCTGAACAGACTATAGCCCTATAAATTAACCGCCCAGTCATGGCTCTCATCCATCCATGTCTCAGATATCCCCACCATGTCATAATTAAGTTCCAACAAAATTAACTCTAATTCCTCCATTTTGTTGGCGAGGCTTGTGGCATTAGTATACATGCACTTTATGTAACTCTCTGTACCTCTATTCTTTCTTAAATTATTAAGGCTATGTGCACACGTAACGGAACTCTCGCGGAAATTACCGCGAGAATTCCGGAATTCCATTCCGTGGGAAAATCGCATTTTAAATTCCCGCGATTTTCCCGCGGAAAAACTAGCATTTTGCAAGCGTATTTAGCTTGCAAAATGCTAGCGTTCTCCAAGCGATCTGTAGCATCGCTTGGAGAACTGATTGACAGGTTGGTCACACTCGTCAAACATTGTTTGACAAGTGTGACCAACTTTTTACTACTGAGACCGCCTATGCAACATCAGTAGTAAAAGATAGAATGTAAAAAAAAAAATAAAAAATACTGTTATTCTTACCTTCCGACGTCCCGCGCATCCGTTCCCAGTAATCCTTTGCGAAAATGCCCGCGATGGCGTCCGTTCTCGCGGGATCGCGACGTCTCGCGGTAATTCGCGATGACGTCGCGCGAATGACCACGAGACTTCGCGATCCCGCGAGAACGGACGCCATCGCGGGCATTTTCGCAAAGGATTACTGGGAACGAGAGCGTGGAGAGAGGCGGGAAGGCTGCGGGGAACGTCGGAAGGTGAGAATAACAATATTTTTTATTTTAATTCTATTTTTTACAGGGATATGGTACCCAAAGCCCGGAGGACAGTCTCCTCTCCTCCGGACCGTGGGTACCATCCGCAAATGTTCTGCTTACTTTCCGCATGGTGTGCACAGCCACATGCGGGAAATAAGCGGAACAATGCATTCCTATGGGTGCGGGATCGCCGCGATTCCGCAAAATAATGAGCATGCTGCGTTTTTTACCGCGAAGCGATTCTGCCGCGGTAAAAACCGCAGCATTAGCACAGCATTGCGGAATCCCATAGGAATGCATGGGATGCTTATTTTTCGCGTTTTCGTGGCAAAATCGCGCGGTTAAAACCGCCGCGGAAACGTGAAAAAAAGCCACGTGTGAACTCAGCCTAACTGTTCTAACCCCACCCCCATGCCACCCCAATTTCATTATTTGTGCCCAGGTCTCTATTTGCACTGTCTTCTCCTCCTATAAAAAGGAATACCCTCCCCCCATCCCAAGTTTAAACACTCCTCCAACCTTCTTGCCATTTTCTCCCCCAGCACAGCTGCACCCTCCCTATTGAGGTGCAGCCTGTCCCTAGCATAGAACCTGTAGCCAACTGAGAAGTTGGCCTAGTTCTCCAGGAACCCAAACCCCTCCTTCCTACACCAATTCCTGAGCCACTTATTAACCTCACTAATCTCCCATTGCCTCTCTGGCGTGGCACGTGGTACAGGAAGTATTTCCAAAAATACCACCTTGGAGGTCCTTGCTTTAAGCTTGCAGCCTAATTCCCTTAAATCATCTTTAAGGACCTTCCACCTACCTCTAGCTTTGTCATTTGTGTCAATGTGCACCATAACCACTGGATCCTTACCAGCCCCTCCCAGTAATCTGTCAACCCGATCAGCGATGTGTCGGACTCTAGCGCCAGGTAGGCAGCACACCGTTCGACGATCACTGTCTTTGTGACAGATTGCCCTATCTGTTCCCCTAATAATTGAGTCTCCCACTACCAGCACCTGTCTGGCCTGCCCTGCTCTCCTATTTCCCCCTTACTGGAGCAGACACTCCTCCGGCTTTCAGAGGACATGCCTTGCTGCAGCAGTGCTACTCCTGCACTAACACTCCCCCTCATCTGCCAACTTAGCAAACTTATTGGGGTGTGCCAGATCAGGACTAGCCTCCCTGGTGCTCTTCCCTCTACCCCGCCCTCTAACTGTCACCCAGCTGGCTGCTTCACTGTCCTGCAGCTCCAACCTAGGATCCCCCCTCATCTATCCCATTGAGCGTCCGCTCAGTGAGCAGAAGACTCCTTTCCATATTGTCTATGGATCTCAGTGTTGCCAGCTGCACATTTAGATCCAGTATCTGGGCTTCCAAGTGCACAACGTGCTCACATCTCACACAGCAGTATGCACCCTCGACCAGCTGTTCAAGGATTTCATACATGTGGCAAGTCGTACACTGGAAGGCATTGGCAATAGTGGAGCACATCCTAATGGAGATTGCACAAGACAGAAAAGATAAGAAAAAATAAATAAAAAGTTTTAATAAAATATAACAGTAATTCAGTAATACCTACCTTGGAAACTCCCTGAATCCAAAGTCACTGAATCACAAGTCACACACTTACCACAGTTTGCACTTACACTCAGGTCACACTCAGCTCGTTCACACTCGCTCAGGCAGAAGATTTAAAAGATATTTTTTTTCCCTTTTACCAGCAAACCACCCTGCTGCTCAATGCACTTCCAAAAGGAGAACAGCGGGAAGGAGGCAGAAAAGTATTGAGTTTGTATTGCTTTTTTGTTTAAAACTTTTCCTGCTAATTTTGTGTTTTTTTATTAACAATGGGCTACCTTTTTAATAAATGCCACCTACAGTACACACACAGAAACAAATGTACTGTATATATAGGGGTAGGCACATCATTGGTGCAACCTGTTCAATCTCACAGGGGCCCAGGGAGTAAAGGGGTCCATTTCCATTTCCAAATGCACAGGGTTGTATGCATCCTCTAATATGTGTGTGTATGTACATATATATTTGTATAGGAAAATAAGTATTTAATGCAATACCGACTTTGCAAGTTTTCCCACCTCCAAAAAATGGAGAGGCGTTTTGATGTGTGCGGCGACCGCGCGGAAACGCAAAATTTTGCATTTCCGTGCGGTCGCAGCACACATCAAATCGCCGCATGCGGACGCATCCGCATACAATGCATGTCCCTGTGTACCCAATGTTAAAGATAGGTACGCGTGGGCGGAGCTTCACAGAGGAAGAAAGGAGGAAGTGGCTGCCATCCGCAGCCCTCCTCATCGCTAGTGTGAAACTAGCCTTAAGCTTTCATCCTAATTCTCTGAAATAATTTGTAAGGCCCCTCATTCAACCTCTAACTTTTTTCATCGGTTCTGATTGTGCACTGTAACCGCTGTGTCCTCACCCAGCCCTCCCAGTAATCTAACACAAATCCCATGAAAAATAACATGGAACAAAGAAGAGATCCCAATAATACAAAAATCATTTTATTCAAAATTGTTTAAAAATGACAAAAGCATAATGCCATATAGGGGACGCCATAAACACTCAAAAAATCATCATGAGGAGAACATACATGACCCAGACTAGAACATGTGTAAACCAATCGCATAACAATACATGTCAATTATCCAGATTTCATTCTATAAAAGACCATAAATAATGTCCAAAATAGATAATATTCAAAAAATTATCCCTCCCCAAAAAGTGAGAAAAGTCTCTCTGTGAACTCAAGGCATGAATACTATAAGACCGTGTATAAATGACACAGTCACCATGTGAGGCAATACCTAATCAAGAAAGCGCCACAGTGCACAGAGAAAATGATGTCTAATTACCTCTATAGGAGAGTGTAATCCAGCGTCCCCTCACCCCGACGCGCGTTTCGCCGCCTGCTTCTTCCGGGGGCGTGTCCAGGGTGAGGGGCGGCAGAGTTTAAATAAGAGTAGAAATTAGGACATGACCAATAAAAATGGTCGGCGCATAATGTTATAAAACACGCCTCCATCGCCAATCAGATGAAGCGGCGCATGACGCCGCTAAACACGCCCCTATGACGTACTTCCCCCAGCGCTCAATGAACCGCAAGCTCAAAGCTATGCGTGTCAATATCAGAGCGTCGTAAGGAAGTGCCGGAGGCCGTGACAGGCCAAATTACATACCGGGAGTGACAAAAAGAATCTAATGTTAGTTACAAACCATATAATTTAAAGTGACTAGTGCACGAGAACCTTAATAGAAGTGTATATAATATACATTATTATTTATAATCCTAGTGAATCGTGACTTTTGCATACAACATTATCACTTATAAAAAAGTCATGATATTCACATGACAACAATAAAGTGCATTAGTGCTGTATATACCACCTAATTGGGACACAAACCTTAATGTCCCCATAACAAGTGACACATTATATATAGAGACAAATATGATGAAAATGACATAGTGCACTCTCATTAACCATACAAAACACATATCACAAAAACACATATCGTGGACAATATCATAAAGAATACATATATATTCAAATTATGCTGTCGTGAAAAATATAATACAACATTATATAGAGCTTGAATCTTGATTGTAGAATCATCCACAACAGAATCTCTAATCCCGGATGTATAATAACGGACACAGTAATGGAATGAAGACTACTCTTATACTGCAATCAAGAAAATACTGTTAAAATAATAATAAAACAAATAATGACCCCAAACCCATAAAAAAGATACCAGATTACAAAAAAGCAGCAAATCCCATATTTTCATTTAAACCCAAAGGTGTAAGAGTACTTAACCGGTAGATCCATCTACTTTCAAGTTGAGAAAGAATCCTGAAGACATCACCACCTCTAACACCTAAATCCACCTGATCAATGGCTTTAATACACAAACCCTGAGGATTACACCCATGATACTTCTTAAAGTGCCTTGGAATGGTTTTTAAAGAAGCAAGATCCTCAATTTTCTGGGCCTTTTCTATGTCCAAAACATGCTCCCTTACGCGAAACTTCAACTCCCTAGTGGTTAACCCAACATAAACCTTTTTACAGGGGCACTCAGCATGGTATACCACCCCTTTAGAAGAACATGTAAGATGTTTCCATATTACATACTGTCGTGACTAGTGTTGAGCATTCCGATACCGCAAGTATCGGGTATCGGCCGATACTTGCTGTATCGGAATTCCGATACCGACTTCCGATATTTTTTCAATATCGGAATTCGGCATCGGAATCGGAAGTTCAAAGTTGATTGACAGACTGACGTCATCATGATGCGCGGTGTGTGCGCATCATGATGCGCCGTCATTTCGGGCCTTCCGGGGGTCTCTGCCGGCCTGCCGGGGGGCTGTGCCGGCCTGCCGGGTGGCTGTGCCGGCCTGCCGGGGGGCTGTGTGGACTGCCCGGGGTCTGTACCGGCCTGCCGGGGGGCTGTGCCGGCCTGCCGGTGGTCTGTGCACCCTGTGGGGGTCTGTACCGGCCTGCCGGGGGGCTGTGCCGGCCTGCCGGTGGTCTGTGCACCCTGTGGGGGTCTGTACCGGCCTGCCGGGGGGCTGTGCCGGCCTGCCGGGGGGCTGTGCACCCTGTGGGGGTCTGTGCCGGCCTGCCGGGGGGCTGTGCCGGCCTGCCGGGGGGCTGTGCTGATGTCCGGGGGTCTGTGCAAGCATCGTCCGATGGGACTACAAGTCCCATCGGGCGATGCCTGCTACCATGACAGTGATTGACACATTAGCCAATGATGGGACAGTAGTAGTCCCATCATCCGGCTAATGTGTTAAATGTTAAAAAAAAATACTACATACATACTACATGCATGCTACATACATACTACATGCTACATACATACTACATATATACTACATACATACTACATACATGCTACATACATACTACATGCATGCTACATACATACTACATGCATGCTACATACATGCTACATACATACTACATGCTACATACATACCACATACATACTACATACATACTACATATATACTACATGCATGCTACATACATACTACATGCTACATACATACCACATACATACTACATACATGCTACATACTACATACATACTACATACATACTACATGCATGCTACATACATACTACATACATACTACATGCATGCTACATACATACTACATGCATGCTACATACATACTACATGCTACATACATACCACATACATACTACATACATACTACATACATACTACATGCTACATACATACTACATATATACTACATGCATGCTACATACATACTACATATATACTACATGCATGCTACATACATACTGCATGCTACATGCATGCTACATACATACTACATACATACTACATGCTACATACATACCACATATATACTACATACATACAATACATTCATACAATACATCCATAGACATACAGTACATATAACATAGAGTAACATACTTACCAATACTTGTCACATTGTTCCCCGAAGCCATTGTCTTTTCCGGAATAAATATTAACATAACAAACCACAAAAATACTCACCCACGATCCGAAGCAGTCCACGAGTGTGTCCCACGACGATCTTGGGTAGAGAACGGCAGCATCAGCTGATGCTGCCGTTCTCTACGGGCTGCAGGAATCCAATGATGGAAGGTAAGTATCCTTAGGGACTTTTTTTTTTTTTTAAGTGGCGGAGGAATACAGTGCGGAAGGATACTTACCTTCCATCATTGGATTCCTGCAGCCCGTAGAGAACGGCAGCATCAGCTGATGCTGCCGTTCTCTACCCAAGATCGTCGTGGGACACACTCGTGGACTGCTTCGGATCGTGGGTGAGTATTTTTGTGGTTTGTTATGTTAATATTTATTCCGGAAAAGACAATGGCTTCGGGGAACAATGTGACAAGTATTGGTAAGTATGTTACTCTATGTTATATGTACTGTATGTCTATGTATGTATTGTATGAATGTATTGTATGTAGTATGTATGTAGTATATATGTGGTATGTATGTAGCATGTAGTATGTATGTAGTATGTATGTAGCATGCAGTATGTATGTAGCATGCATGTAGTATGTATGTAGTATGTATGTAGCATGTAGTATGTATGTAGTATGTATGTAGTATGTATGTAGCATGCATGTAGTATATATGTAGTATGTATGTAGCATGTAGTATGTATGTAGCATGCATGTAGTATGTATGTAGCATGCATGTAGTATGTATGTGGTATGTATGTAGCATGTAGTATGTATGTAGCATGCATGTAGTATATATGTGTTATGTATGTAGCATGTAGCATGCATGTAGCATGCATGTAGTATGTATGTAGTATGTATGTAGTATATATGTGGTATGTATGTAGCATGTAGTGTGTATGTAGCATGCAGTATGTATGTAGCATGCATGTAGTATATATGTAGTATGTATGTAGCATGTAGTATGTATGTAGCATGCATGTAGTATATATGTAGTATGTATCATGTAGTATGTATGTAGCATGCATGTAGTATATATGTAGTATGTAGCATGTAGTATGTATGTAGCATGCATGTAGTATGTATGTAGCATGCATGTAGTATGTATGTGGTATGTATGTAGCATGTAGTATGTATGTAGCATGCATGTAGTATATATGTGTTATGTATGTAGCATGTAGCATGCATGTAGCATGCATGTAGTATGTATGTAGTATGTATGTAGTATATATGTGGTATGTATGTAGCATGTAGTATGTATGTAGCATGCAGTATGTATGTAGCATGCATGTAGTATATATGTAGTATGTATGTAGTATATATGTTGCATGTAGTATTTATGTAGTATGAATGTAGCATGTATGTAGTATGTAGTATGAATGTAGCATGTATGTAGTATGTATGTAGCATGTATGTAGCATGTAATTTTTTTTATTTATTTTTTTACATTTAACACATTAGCCGGATGATGGGACTACTACTGTCCCATCATTGGGTAATGTGTCAATCACTGTCATGGTAGCAGGCATCGCCCGATGGGACTTGTAGTCCCATCGGACGATGCCTGCACAGACCCCCGAAGCCTGCACAGACCACCGGCAGGCCGGCACAGCCCCCCGGCAGGCCGGCACAGCCCCCCGGAGCCTGCACAGCCCCCCGGCAGGCCGGCACAGCCCCCCGGAGCCTGCACAGCCCCCCGGCAGGCCGGCACAGACCACCGGAGCCTGCACAGACCCCCTGGCAGGCCGGCACAGCCCCCCGAAAGGCCCGTACAGACCCCAGAGAGGCTGTACAAGGGCAGGAAAGGGTTTTTCTTATTCCGATACCGGAAGTCCCATAGACTTGAATGGGACTTCCGGTATCGGAATCGGCGATACCGATACTTTTTTTAAAGATCGGCCGATACCATCCGATACGATACTTTGAAGTATCGGACGGTATCGCTCAACTCTAGTCGTGACCCATCAAAATTACCAAATGTTTTGGATTTAACCAAATTCAAGCAAGCCTTACAAAGACCACAAGGGAAAAAACCTGGTGTCAATGATGCCCTACCAGAGTTGGTCCCTTTTTCGCAATGGCTATGAACCAGGAAATCCTTGAAATTAGCCGATCTTCGTGCCACAAACTGTGGAACTATAGGTAAAACTTTTTTAAGGACCGGATCCGTCAATAAAATCCTCCAATGTTGGTTAATAATACCTCGTAAATTTTGCCACTGCCCATTAAATGTGGAAATGAATCTAATCACATTACTATCCACCTCTTTCCTTTTCACATTATTATACAGTAGCTCATTACGAGAAGTACGAACCGCTGTGTTATAACCTCTCCGGATCATCCTACGACTATAACCTCTATCTTCGAATCTCCTGGTTAGCTCTAAACTTTGTTTTTCAAACGATACTGAATCAGAACAAATTTTCTTAACTCTTAAAAACTGACCTATGGGAATTCCACGGACAGTACTGATAGGGTGAGATGAATCCGCTTGTAAATAAGAATTCACTGCTGTGGGTTTCCTGAAAACGTCCGTATGTATAATTCCATCTGAAGCATCTATCCAAATATCCAAAAACTCCAGACATCTGCCAGATTTAAAAGTGAGTTTAACATTAATGTCATTGCTGTTGAGTTCTTTCATAAATAATCCTAATTCCGCTTCATTGCCTTCCCAAATGAAGAGCACATCATCGATGTATCTCATCCAATTATTTACTTTATCAATATCGCCAATTTTATCTCCCAAAAAAATCTCACGTTCCCACGCCCCTAAAAAAAGGTTAGCGCAGGAGGGGGCACAAGAGGCCCCCATTGCTGTACCTTGGCATTGAAGAAAGATCTTGTTATCAAAAGTAAATACATTGTGATTCAGGATGAATTCTAGTAGAATCAAGAGGAGGTCCACCACTGAACTTTCGACATTACTTGCTCATAAAAACCAAGCTGTAGCTGCTATGCCATCACTATGTTTAATTGAAGTGTATAACGCCTCCACATCAGCAGTCACCAAAATCTGATTATCCTCCAATTGCATCTGGTCAATACGTTGCAATGCCTGATTGGTGTCCCTAATAAAAGAAGGCAATGTGGAAACAATAGGCTTAAGGAAATGGTCTATGACATCAGAAATAATCTCACATAAACCCCCATTCCCAGCAACAATAGGTCGCCCTGGTGGATCTAGGGCATTTTTGTGTACCTTGGGAATGAGGTAAAACGTGGCAAGTCTGGGTTGAAGGTTCCGGATTCTATCCAAAAATGTCTTAGTAATGAGACCCTTGGAAAATGCTTTTTCCAAAATCACGACCAATTTCTGTTGGAAAAAAGAAGTTGGGTTATACGTTAGTCTCTTGTAACATTCCTCGTCCTCAAGCAATTTATAGGCCTGTCTTTCGTACATCTTTTTGGGCCATATAACTAAATTGCCCCCTTTGTCTGCTTGCTTGAATAAAACATCCTCCCATCCCCGAAGTTCTTGAAGGGCATCTCTCTCAGCTCCAGACAAATTATCCTTATTTTTTTGATTGGAAGCCAATGTTTCAATATCCTTGGTGACCAACCTGGTAAAAACCAGGCCTTTATCAAGGGTTAATTTGTAAATGTCCAGAAATTGGGCCACTCAGGCAAGGTCCTGGGAATCCCTTTGCTTATCTCTATTGCGGATACATCGGGCTGCACCAGAGCTGTATACACAATTAGGAGCTTTTATGGGGTATTACAGCCTTTACAACTAGCTACTGGTGATTTTTTAGAATAAGCTGCCGTACCTGAGAAATAGCACAATTTCTGGACATTTACGAATTAACCCTTGATAAAGGCCAGATGGGCCGAAACGTTGGGCTTTAATACTCTGCTGTACAAGTTTATATATTGGCTGTGAATTCCCAGTGCATAAAGAGATGAAATAAAAAGATGAAATAAATGAATATATTTCTGGAAGCAACTTCGTTTTTGATATTGTTCTGAGTGCTAGAGGTGTTTTGACATTAGATTTATTTAATTCTCATACTTAATGGTTATAATATCCCCATTACATATATTATGTATACCATATATATGGTTGCGCCTCATATGTGGTCTAAAGCCACCCCTTGCAGGCCAAAGACTGGAAATAATTGGGGACATTTTAGGAGGGGACACTTAGTGCTCCAATTTGTGCTCCACGGACAGAATGACCCCGCTAAATAGATGTCATGCTCGAGAGATAAGAGGATGTAGGGTGCATCCGGAAAACCATCCGGAGCACAGTGCGATATCTTTGCATCACTTCCGGCAGACCTGCACTTCACTGTGCGGCCAACCACTGGAAGTGATAACAGACGCCAGCCAATATGAGGGTGAGTAGGAGAGCATATAAGAAGGGCATGCTAGTGATGACTTCTCTGTACCAGGCTTTAATCTGACAGGTTTGACATAACTAGTTGGACCTGACATGTGGGTTACCTCCTAATGCAGGAACTTTTACCTCCCCACATACTATTTACTACCCTGATAAATTCCCCAAAAGATGGGGGGAAATGCATACAGAGATTTTACACAATCTGGTAGGTTCATCTTTGTAGCCTTACTTGGGAACTGTCCTTGTAAGGTTAGGAGCAATACAGGGCCACGACAGGGGATATCAGAAATTCCCCCCTTCCTTTCATATAGTCATCTTATGTGCTTCTGCGTACCTGCAACCTGCAGAGAACTACTTCGAAAGTGGTGAGATCAAACCATTTTTTATTGAGCACTGGTAACTTTTGCACTAGCACTTTAACACTTTGTGTTGTTTGTATGATCTATCCAGTTTTCGTTAATATATTAAAAGTTTTGTGTTAGTTTATAGAATCTCTCCTTGGTACTTGGTCATAAATTTTTCTGAGAGTATTGACTAGTGATACTCAGAGTCGGACTGGAGTACCTTGGGCCCACCAAAGAAAAATCATTCTTGGGGCCCACCATCATACCTCCCAACTTTTGAAGAAGGGAAAGAGGGACAAAGGTTGCAGCGTGCTGTGGCAAATTTTAGGCCATACCCATTTCACAACTAGTCACACCCATGTCCATGCCCCAACCACACCCATTTAGAACAGCTGATCACTCTGACTGGTACTGAGGGCACAGTGGCTGGCATTATGGGCACAGTGGCTGGCATTGTGGGCACAGTCGCTGGTACTGTGGGCACACTGACTGGTACTTTGGAAAAGAAAGAACAGAGAGAGAGAAAAAAGAAAACAGAGAGAAAGAAAGGAGAGAGAGAGAAAGAAAGAACAGAGCAAAAGAAAGAACAAAGAGAGAGAGAGACAGGAAGAACAGAGAAAGAGAAAGGAAGGGGAAATAAAGAAAGAAAGAAAGAAAGAAAGAAAAAGAAAAAACAGAGAGTGAAAGAAAGAGGGGAAAGAACAGAGAGCGAGAAAGATAAAGAAAGAACAGAGAGAAAGAGGGGAAAGAAAGAGAACAGAGAGAAAAAAAGAAAGAAAGAAAGAAAGAGGGGAAAGAAAGAACAGAGAGAGAGAAAAAGAACAGAGAGAGGGAAAGAAAGAACAGCGAGAGAAAGAAAAAGAACAAAGAGAAAGAATGAACAGAGAGAAAGAAAAAAAGAAAGATTAGAGAGAGAAAGAACAGAGAGCGAAAGAAAGATTAGAGAGGGAAAGAAAGAACAGAGAGAGAAAGAAACAGAGAAAGAAAGATTCTATAAAGATACTATAGCAGCCTGGCTCCCATTGTAGTGTCCACCTGAGCCTCCCGGTGCAGGACATATCATGATCCGCTCACATGGCTGGCATCCCCGAATCCAAAGTGATCCCGCTGTCCACACTGTTGGAGGAGGACACGGTGATGGATCTGAAGCATTCCCTGAATTGCCTCCATAGTTCCGTCACAATCTCCTCCCGAAATTACCTCATTTCCGGTCAGCTTCCAGCACGTCACTTCCGGTGGAATGTCACGTGCGAGTTTTAAAGTGCTACTCGGGGCTCCGCCGAGTACACCTATGTCCGCAGGAAAAGTAAGCTCCTGGCCGGGATAGTTGAGCAGACTCTCCAAATCGGGACAGTCCCGCTGGATCCGGGATGGCTGGGAGGTATGAATGCTCCCCACCATACACCCTGTACACGCACAGCTCTGCACACCTCATACACACATGGGTCCGCTTTGTATGCCTCGTACACATGGCTCCGCTCTGTACACCTCCCACACACGGCTCCATTCAGTACACACATGGCTCCACTCCGTAAACCTCGTATACACATGGCTCTGCTCCACTCCGTACACACACAGCTCAGCTCCGCACACTTCGTACACACAGGGCTCTGTTTTGCACACCCCATACACACGCAGCTCCACTCCGTACACCTCGTACACACATGGCTCCGCTCTGTACACCTCGTACACACATGGCTCCGCTCACCTTGTATACACACAGCTCCGCTTCGCACACCTCGTACACACACGGCTCTGCTCCATACACCATATACACACACGACTCCACTCCGTACACCAAGTACATGCACAGCTCCGCTCCGCACACCCTATACACACGCGCCTCTGCTCCGTACAACCCATACACTCACGGCTCCGCTCCGTACACCTCGCACAAACACAGCTCTGCTACATCCACCCTGTAAACCCCTCCTGACCCCACACATAAACTCTCCTTCATCCAGTACCATGACAACCAGCACAGTAGAGTCCTGCATACACTGAGGCCCCTGATCATGTGACCCCTGACTCCTCCCCTCCTGTGACCTCATCATAGGTCCTGTGCGCACAGAACAACCCAGCGATTGCTGGGATTTATAGGATGTGGAAATGGCTGGCACAGTGCTCTCAGCTGGATGAGGGGAGTTTGCGTCTAGTCTCGGAGTTGTGCCCAGTCGCTGATGCACCTGACATCTGCACACAGCACAGCCAGTCAGTTGTAGGCACTATTGACATGCAGGGCAGGGCAGAGACTAATGAAGGAGGCAAGAGCTGAGGCTGGGGGATGGGCCCACCGGAGGATCCTCCGGTGTCCCGGTCCCTCAGTCTGACCCTGGTTATACTGACCACACTATTGCTGACTCTGATAAACAGAGGAAACCCTCGACAAGTTACCCCATTTTGGAAACTATACCTCATGAGGAATCCATCTAGGGGTATAGTGAAGATTTTTAACCCTCAGGCGATTCACAGAATTGTATAACATTGGACCGAGTAAAAAAAAAATGACCATTTTTCCACTAAAATGTTGCTATGGCCCAAAGCTTTTAATTTTCAAAAGGGCTAAAAGGAGAAAATGATTGGTTCAATTTGCTACTCAATTTCTGCTGTGTATGCCAATACCCCATATATGTTCGAAAACAAATTTTGAGGCACAGTGCAAAGCTCAGGAGGGAAGGTCAACCACATTACTGGTGAATATTTTGCGGTTATGGTTTATGGGTGCCATGTCACATCAGCAGAGCCAATGAGGTGCCATAACAGCAGAACTCTTCCATAAGTGATGCCATTTTACAAACTACACCTCTGAATGAATACATCTAAGGGTGCAATGATCATATTGACACCACAGGTTTGTCACAGAACCAGTGTAAACCATTGGGTGATGAAAAAAAAACAATTACATTTTTACCACAAAAATTTTGTTTTAGCCTCAAATTTTATATTTTCACATGGGGTAATGGGTAAAAATGACAGCAAAATTTGTAACACAATTCCTGCAGAACATGGCAATACCCAAAATGTGACTGTAAATTGCTGCTTAGCCACATGGCGAGACTTGGGAGGGAAGGAACGTTATTTGACTTTTGGAGGACAGATTTTCCAAGAATAGTTTGAGGATTCCATATATAGAGCCCCTAAGCGCCAGAAGAGCAGAATCCTTCTTCAAGTGATTTTGGAAATTACACCCCTCTGGTAATTTATCTACATGTTTAGTAACGACATTGACTTCATGGGTGTTTTCTAGAAACAAGCATCAATGGATGTTGCTGAGTGAAAATTCCAAATCTGCCATTGTAGTACCAAGTACATTGTAATGTCCAGTAAACTGTAGTGTACAATACATTGTAGTGCCCAGTACATTGTGCCCAACTCTTGCTTCAGGAGACATGCACCCTGTAAATTAAGCAGACTCTCATCACTACAGAAATGCCAAACATGGGGATGCTAAATGTGGTTTAGGCACATTTTGTGGCTTAGAAGGAGGGGGTATTTGAATTTGGGAGCGCAAAATTCTAAGGATTTCTTTTGGGGTGAGACATTTCACTTTTCCAGAGCCTTTATGAAACCAGTAACGTGATAGCCCCCTATATTTCCGTTAACAGACGACAAACCTGTGGGGACTTGTTTTTTTTGTGGACTGAGTTGAATCTTTTTATTTTGAACATTTTACATAAAATTTTGAATCACAAAAACGCTGAACACTTGCGTCAAGGTTTTCAATTACATATCCGAGTGAGATGATTCAGATGAAACCAATAGAAACCCTGTGATCCATAGGCCAGACAGCATCCACAGTGTCTCCATCTGCCTCATTATTCGGATTCTTTAGTCAGGGGTTCTGTCTGTATCATTTATTTCAGAGATTTACATGGAAACCCCAGTGCAAGCACTCAGTGTAGAGCGCTGGATAAATGTGAGCTGAGCCTTACTGCGATCTTTGGGAGGCAAAATAAAAAAATCAACAGCAGGTGAAGAATTGGTTTTGTCTATTTTATATGCCGTTCCCTGTGCAGTATAAGTGCAATTACCAGATTTATACTTTTTTTATGTTTTGGTTTTTTTTTGCATTGCCATATTTTAAGTGCTATAATTTTTCTATATTTCTACCGACAGAGTCATGTAAGGGCTAGTTTCTCACAGGATCAGTTGAAAAATCTTTGGCCACCATTTTGGAAGACCTAAAACCTTTTTGATCACTTTTAATTCCATTTTTGAAAGGCAGAATGAACAAAAAACATCAATTCAGGAATTGTTTTGTGTTTTTTATGCTGTTCATCATGTGGTGAAAATGATAAGACATTTTTATCCTTCAGGTCAGTACAATTACAGCGATACCACATTTATATATTTTCTGTTTTGCTGCTTTTACACAATAAAAAACATTTTATAAAAAAAGAAAGAATTATTTTTGCATCACTATATTCTGAGAGCTATTTCTCCACTTTTGGAGCTGTTTGGCAGTTTGTCTTTTGCAGTACAAGATAACATTTTCAGCGATACCATTTTTATTTACATTTGACTTTTTGATCACATTTTATTCCACTTTTTTTCTGACTGAATGAATAGAAGAAATCCAGCTTCCCGTTCCTGGAGAAATTTTCTGATGGTATGATAAAAAGCTTCATTTTTTGCCACGTTTATTTATTTATTTTTTATGGTGCTCACTGAAGTGGTTAACTAATATCAAAAATTTATAGATCATGTCGTTCCAGATGCGGTGGTACTAAATTTTTGTACTGTGTTTATTTTTGTTTTTATATTAATATATGTATTTATTGGTGTAATATCTTTTTTCATTTTTTTATTCTTTATTTTGATTGATTTTCAATATTTTTACAAATTTTTAAAACTTTTTTACCTTTTTTTTCATTGCCCCAATATGGGACATCAACATTCCCTGCCCTGAACAGTGAATGATTTTGCGTTGCAAGGTCTTAGATTAGTGAATCATACACAGGCAAGAGGCATGTCAGCTCCTAGTCTGAGCAGGAGTTTACAGGTTACCATTAGTGATGAGCAAGTATACTCGTTGCTCAGGTTTTCCCGAGCATGCTCGGGTGTCCTTAGAGTATTTTGGCGTGCTCGGAGATTTAGTTTTCGTCGTCTCAGCTGCATGATTTTCAACTGCTAGACAGCTTGAATACATGTGTGGAATTCCAGTTTGTTAGGGAATTCCCAAATGTATTCAGCCTGTCTACAAGTCGCAAATCATGCAGCTGAGACAACTAAAACAAAATCTCCAAGCACGTCAAAATACTCGGAGGACACCCGAGCATGCTCGGGAAAATGTCCATCATTCGGAGAATATCAGCATCACATGATCGCCTTGTGCTGATCGGAGTAGAGAGGGAGCCTCCTATGCACACCTATCGATATCGCTGACGCTATTGACAGAGGCATCAGAGGGGTTAAAATACCCGCGATCAGCTCTACCACCAATCACGGAAATTAGTGCAGGCTGTCAGCTATGATGTATATCTGACTCCCACTGATGATTGCGCCTGCTCTGCTAGGTGTATGTGTACGGCGCATTTAGTGAAGGGGTTAATTGTCTTCCTGAGAATAATAGTGTTGCAAAGCTCTACAATCCCTGTTGAATAGTCCAATACCATTATTCCTGTCGCATAGAATTACCTGCATTTAATCAGTCATCAGGGCAGAGCTGCTTCCAAGAAAAAAATCACACAAGACTGTTAGCAAGACTATTGTGGTATGATAAATGTTGCTTCAAATCTCGCACATGTGTGTCTGCTAACTGGTCTACAGGCATGCAATGTAAGGGCCCCATCACACATAGCGACTCACCAGTGATCCCGACAACGATATCATTTTGTCAGGATCACTGGTGTGTCTGTACATGATCGCTGGTGAGCTGTCAAACAGGCAGCTTCACCAGCGATCAGGACCAGCGACACGCGGGTAACAAGTGACGCATGTCGCTTAGGCCGGTTTCACATTAGCACTTTTTCAGCGCGCGCACGGCCGGGGGTAGCTCCGCCCCCGAGCCGGCTCTCTGCCCGGCGTGCCCGCCCCTTGCTTGTAGCGCCGCCTACTAGCGGACAGCGGCGCCTGCGATCGGCGCACCCTATCTTTAGCATAGGGTGCGCAGATCGTGCGCAGGCCGTGCGCTATTTGCGCTTTGACCTGCGCTGCGCACCTTTGACGGTGCGCCGTGCGCGCCAAAATCCGAAAAGTTTGATTTTGGCGCGCACGGCGCACCGCCAAAAGTGCGCAGCGCAGGTCAAAGCTCAACTAGCGCACGGCCTGCGCACGATCTGCGCACCCTATGCTAAAGATAGGGTGCGCCGATCGCAGGCGCCGCAGTCCGCTAGTAGGCGGCGCTACAAGCAAGGGGCGGGCACGCCGGGCAGAGAGCCGGCTCGGGGGCGGAGCTACCCCCGGCCGTGCGCGCGCTGAAAAAGCGCTAATGTGAAACCGGCCTTAGTTACCCGCAGTGTATCTTAGTTACCAGCACGCTGATGCAGGGAGCTGGTGACCAAGATACACATCGGGTTTCTAGGCACCGCGCGCCCCTTAGAAACCTGATGTGTAGCTTGGTTACCAGCTCCTGGTAGCTGGTCTCCCGCTTGTCACACGCAGCAGTGCGTGCTGGCCAGCGGGAGACCAGCGACCCCAGAAAAGTCCAGACATTTCCACAGCGATCAGCGATAACCGGCAGGGGGGCCGGTCGCTGATCGCTGTCACACACAGCGATCTCGCTGGTGAGATCGCTGTTGCGTCACAAAATTTGTGACTCAGCAGCAATCTCGCTAGCGAGATCGCTCTGTGTGACGGGGGCTTTAGACATCACTACGACGTCAAAGATTTTTCACATACACAAAAAAATGGTCCAAGTGTCATTACTGGTTTGGATCCGAGTTTCATCAGTGTTTGGTTAGAGTCAGATTTTACCATCCATGTTTCATCCGTTATTTTCATATATGAGTAAAGAAAAACCCTAAGGGTATGTGCACACGTTGCGGATTCGTCTTCAGATTTTTCCACGCGGAATCTGCAGGTCAAAATGCCTGCATTTTACCTGCGGATTTAGTGTGGATTTTGCCTGCGTTTTTACACCTGCGGATTCCTATAATGGAATAGGTGTAAAAACGCTGCGGAATCCGCACAAAGAATTGACATGCTGCGGAAAATAAACCGCTGAGTTTCCATTCGGAATTTTCCGTAGCATGTGCACAGCGGTTTTTGTTTTCCATAGGATAACATGGTACTGTACAGCCCCTGGAAAACTGCTGCGGATCCGCAGGGCCAAATCCACTGCAGATCCGCAGACGAATCCGCAACGTGTGCACTAGGGTGACCGCAAAAAATTGATGTCGGAATTTTGTCCGTCTGGACCCACAAAACGATTCCCCTTTCCAGATATTGAGATAGCCAAAATTTGAGCTCGATCAAACGACGTTAACCCGTGCCGATCGTCGCTCAAAGTTTGAAAAAATCCAAATTGAGGTATTTTAAGATTTAGGTATTTTGCATAGTCTGTTAGACTATAAAGAATGTGACAACAACATTGCAGAAATAGCCCTGACCAAATTTTCGAACCATTTGTGGTATTTGAATGCAGAGTTGGTGGGATTATCGTTTTTTGATCCCACCATTACAGACAATAAAAAGTTGTTAATGGCTAATAAATTGCTCAGTAGCACAGATGAACCATCAGAGCACGCTAGGGTTGTAAATCCAAAAGTTAGGAAAGAAAAATTAAAAGAGGTAGGAAGTAACCGACTTTAACGACCTTCTGACAAAAGATGAAGAACAAAAGCAATATGTCCTGCAAGTTGTAAGCAAATGCCGAGCATTATATTCTGACGTTTCAAAAACTACTTTAACAAAAGCTCTAGAATAGATTAGATAACTATGTAAAATTATCAACTCATGTAGGTTAGCGTGCTCTGATGGTTCATCTGTGCTACTGAGCAATTTATTAGCCATTAACAACTTTTCATTGTCTGTAATGGTGGGATCAAAAAACGATAATCCCACCAACTCTGCATTCAAATACCACAAATGGTTCGAAAGTTTGGTCAGGGCTATTTCTGCAATGTTGTTGTCACATTCTTTACAGTCTAACAGACTATGCAAAATACCTAAATCTTAAAATACCTCAATTTGGATTTTTTCAAACTTTGAGCGACGAGCGGCACGGGTTAACGTCGTTTGATCGAGCTCAAATTTTGGCTCTCTCAATATCTGGAAAGGGGAATCGTTTTGTGGGGTCCAGACGAACAAGATTCTGACATTTTTTCCCCCCCATATGAGATCGGGTCACCCTAGTGTGCACATACCCTTACAAAGCTTCTCCTATACTTGAAAATCATGTACCGAACACAAATGTGAATTTCTTCAGTCTGAAAGAGGCCTAAAACTCCATCCAGCTGCATTGGCACACTGCAGTTGCACGGGTAATTGGGAAAGGTACTGATAGGTAATGCAGATTTGGTCAGTTTATTTCTAGTAAAATCTCCACTTTACTGCTCATACCTGGGGAGCAATAAGGAGCCACAAAGGCAAGATTTCAGTCTGCTCAGCCTACCCTGAAAGCAAATAATTACAGCTCTCCTAGTAGCTACCTACCCAGTATAGATGAGCACACAGAATATAGCTAGCGGCTATCTTTGTGTAAGATGTGATAGTTCCTAAGTCTACATATATCTCATGTAATTTTCTGCATAACCTCACTGTATTGTCCTTGCCTGTTAATATGTGGCATCTGCCCCCTATACTAACATCAGGGTTTATATAAGTTATTCTTGCAGCATTTTCTATCTTCATGAATACTTATGAATAAAATTATGGGGAGCATTGCCAAAACTCACCTTCCTCTTTCTGAGACAAATGTTTTTAGAAGAAGTGAAAGTGAAATTTGTAAAGAGATAGCGAAGACACGCTACATATGGAGTACAAATAGGGTAGAATTATGAGCAAATCTGGCCCAGGAACTAGATGTAGTGTTTGCTGAAATAAATGATCAGCATCTGTCTCCACAATGGGGCCTCCTCTGCCCGGGCCAAAGTATTTTGGTACCCTAGGCAGATGAAGCCAATGGCGCATCTCCCACCCCAAAGCAAAAGAATGGCTCAGAGACTAAAGCCCCCCTCTCACATAGCGAGATCGCTGTTGCGGCACCGATTTTGTGACGCAACAGTGATCTCGCCTGCGATCTCACTATGTGTGACACATAGCGGCGATCGGGCCCCTGCTGCGATGTCGCTGATTGTGCTCGAATGTCCTGGGCCATTTTTTGATAGCTGGTGTCCTGCTGTCCAGCATGCATTGCTGTGTTTGACAGGGACAACGACAAACAACCTCAATACTACAGGTCTGAGAGACAGGGTCCCAACGACCGTCGTATCGTTCTGAATCGTTGCTGCGTCGCTGTTGAGATCTGACTGTTTGACATCTCACTAGCGACCTCATAGCGACGCACCAGCGATCCCTATCAGGTTGCATCGTTGTCAGGATCGTTGGTGCGTCGCCAAGTGTGATGGTATCCTAAGGTAACAGGACCTCTAAAGCACATTCCCCCCTTGCCCTCGGATGGGTCAGGTAGCAAACTCCCATGACCACTTCCACTAGAATTGTTACCTTGTTATTTTACATGGGAACACAAAGAAGAGGGAAAGTCAAGTTTCACAAATTTCACAAGTACTTTCTTCATTTTCTTAGATTGGCCAGCAGACTGTGGGATTGCATTTTTCCAACAAAACACAGCAGGAAGGATTGTGTCTGGGAATGAAGTACGCCCGTTCTCCTGGCCATGGCAGGTTTCTTTGCAGGTATATTTCTAATTTCCTATAAATTTGTAGACATCTATATCGTAAAAGCTTACTTTAAAAGAAAACCAGATTATTAGACATCCTCAAAATTCCAATAGGTTTCATATATCACCAATCGTTACACCGATGCCTCTACCTTGTGCCAGTCATTACACTGGCTACCCATCCACTCCAGAATTCAGTATAAACTTATTACCCTCACCCACAAAGCCCTCCATGGCTTAGCACCATCCTACATCTCCTCCCTTGTTTCAGTATACCACCCTACCCGCGCCCTCCGTTCTGCTGATGACCTGAGGTTAGCATCCTCAATAATCAGAACATCCCACTCCCGTCTCCAAGACTTTACACGTGCTGTGCCAATTCTTTGGAATGCACTTCCCAGGTCAATACGATTAGTCCCCAATCCCCACAATTTTAAGCGTGCCCTGAAAACGCATTTATTCAGACTGGCCTATCGCCTCAACACATTAACCTAATCTATCCCTGGCTGGCACAGCCCAGAGGCGTATCTAGGCTCTCTGGCACCCGGGGCAAGAATTCGGTTCGGCGCCCCCCCCCCCCCCCCGCCCAAGTACATATGCGACTTGCACACTTAGCCATGTACCGACGAGCTGCTCTTCCTAATGCTCTCAATGTTCAGTGAAAAACTGAGAGAAGCAGGAAGAGAAGCTCGTTGTCAAGTATGAAAATCGCATATGAGTGAAGTGTCCGTATGATGACTACTGGAACCTGCAGAGCTGAATCCTGACAACGAATGCACTGCACACTTTTAGGATTCTCCCTTGCTGATGTACCGTCATGTCAGCACAAGTATGTGATTTGTATACTTCTGGCCACACTCCGACTAGACGTGCCCGGCCTCGCTCTGTTCATTTTCATTGAGTGAGGCCACACACGTCTAGTCAGCATGTGACCACATGTATGTAAATTACCGGCATGAGAGAATCCTAACAGCGCTCAGTGAGCACTGTGAGAATTCAGAAGTCTGCAGTCACCTAGAATGACAGCAGACTCAGCACAAACCTGGAGAACCCCTGTAATACTCCTAACAAATAAAAACATGAGAATTAGTCAGTGTCACAAATAATATTTACATCCAGGTACATTATAGATGACGTCGTCTCTGAAATCGGTCTCCTTTTCTTCTTCTTGTCCAGACCCCATGATGAGTTTTCTCATCCACAGCCGTCTCTGCAGACTTCCATCTTCTCCGGTCTTCTGCAGCAAATCTCCACACGACGCCCTTAAAGATAGAAGTGTCATTATAATGCTCCTAAATACAAATATCTGCAATACAGTGTATACTGTCTCCTCACACTATTCCCCTCCCTCCTCATACTGTCTCCTCTAACATCCCCTCTGTTCATCATACTGTCTCCTCATATATTTACCCCCTCACTCTCTACTGTCTGCCCACATCCCATCACCCTCACTCCCCATACTGTGTCCACATACATTCACCTGTTCGCTCCCCATACTGTCTGCACCCATCCCCCATACTGTTTCCTCATACATACTCTTTATTTTGTGTCCCCAATCCCCCACACACATTAAGTACCCCCCATCCCCAGTCCAAATCCCCCCACACACATTAAACAACCCCCATCCACACTCCAAATCCCTCACACACATTAAATAACCCCCCATCCCCACTCCAAATCCCCCCACACATTAACCCAATCCCCACTCATTAACCCCCACACACATTAACCCCCATACCCACACATTAACCCCCATCCCCATTCATTAACCCCCCACACATTAACCCAATCCCCACTCCAAATCCCCCCACCCCCACTCCAAATACCCCCACACATTAACCCCAACCCCACTCATTAACCCCCCACACACATTAACCCCCATCCCCACTCATTAACCCCCGCACACATTAACCCAATCCCCACTCATTAACCCCCATCACCACTCCAAATCCCCCCACACATTAAATAACCCCCATCTCCACTCCAAATACCCCCACACATTAACCCCATCCCCACTCATTAACCCTCACACACATTAACCCCATCCCCACTCATTAACACCCCCACACATTAACCCCCATCCCCATTCATTAACCCCCACACACATTAACCCCCATCCCCACTCATTAACGCCCCCACACATTAACCCCCATCCCCATTCATTAACCCCCGCACACATTAACCCAATCCCCACTCATTAACCCCATCACCACTCCAAATCCCCCCACACATTAAATAACCCCCATCACCACTCCAAATCCCCCCACACATTAAATAACCCCCATCACCACTCCAAATCCCCCCCACACATTAACCCAATCCCCACTCATTAACCCCCATCCCCTCTACAAATCCCCCCCATCTCCACTCATTAACTCCCCCTCATCTCCCATCTTCGGTGGTTCTTCAGCTCCACAGAGGAGCACACTTACCACCAGCGTTTGCTTTGGGCACATGACCTGATCACGCTGCTGACGTCGCTCTGGCCCGGCGGTCAGAGCTGCAATTTCACTAGCGTCTATACGCCAGTACAATTGTTCCCTGGGAGCTGGCACGGCCTCCTTCTCTGCGCCGGCTGTCAGCTTGACAGCTGACACAGAGAACCGCCGACTCTCAGGCGGGGGGCGGCAGAACGCAGCCGCCAGGGAGGACACTGCGGACCGCTGCATTAGGCGGCCCGACTGCGCCCCCCCTGCTGGCTGCGCCCGGGGCAAGTGCCCCGGCTGCCCCCCCTAGATACGCCCCTGGCACAGCCAAAAGTTTTACCATAACCAGGTTCCCCGCATCATGTTCCCACATGCTTTATGCATCCATTAGCCCTCTGTGTCTGTACTGTTACACACTTAACATTATGGCTGGTTCATACAATCAGGGCAATTGATACCACCCACCTTTCGTGTCTACCTCTTTCCTCATAGACTGTAAGCTTGCGAGCAGGGCCCTCATTCCTCTTGGTATTTGTTATAATCTATGTGATTATTGTTATGCTGTAATGTCTATTGTCTGTACAAGTCCCCTCTGAAATGTAAAGTGCTGAGGAATATGTCGGCGCTATAGAAATAAAATTTATTATTATTATTATTATTATATATAGGAACATCATTTTTTATTCTTACGATTCCTCTTTCTGTATCTAATTTTAAAGGGCTTTGTCAAAAACTGATGAACCAAATGCTGATCAATAGTCCTTGTAACTTTAAGCAACTTTGCAATGTACTTTATTTACCCATTTTGTTCCTTTTAGAAGGGGGTCATTTGATGTGCATTCTAGGCATTTTCTCTGCTGATGTCACATTCACTGCTCTTTTCCACCGACTTCCTGTAAGGGGAATGTATGGAAAGTCAGCAGAGCGGCGCATCACCAGCAGTGGGTGGGTTGGATAGTGTGTTCTTGAGGCTCTATTGAGGGACAAGAGGTAATCTGTCATCCAATCACACATGATCAAAACAGCTATTTATGACATCATTAGCTCTGATCATGTGCAGTAAGCTGAAAACTCCTGATTGCCACCTTGATTGATTCGTTGGAAGACTACAAGGAGTTCATGCGCATTTTAATGGTAGACCAAGAGGAAGCTGAGAGGTGTAGGAGGCAAGATCGAGGGCTGGAGAGGATGGTGAGCATAGAAGGAGTGGCAGTGTTTTTTGGGAAATCTAATCAGGGGAACAGGAAACAAAGGAAACAAGGTGTTGCTAATCTAACCACTTCATAGAAATGTTAATTGACTTTTCAGAGCCTTTGCAAGAATGTCATTTGCCAAACCCTTAAACACATTTTTTTTAATAAAAATATTCTGGTCAATGGGTTACCTATATGGAATTCAGAGGGTGCAATCCAATAAGTAGACCCAGTGGAAGTACATTAATAGACGTTGAATATAATTAGTAAATATGTCCCATTATAATGGTGTAAACCTCTTCTCGCAGTCCATGATGCTCAAACTTTCTCTGTTGTTCTAAAGTGGCAGAATGATTTCTAACCACTTCCAGTGTTGGTGATGGGTCCTAAGGGTCTGATTGTCAGGCTTAGTTCACTAACCAAGCGAGCCCCCTTTTTCCATCACAGCTGAAGGAGAAAGGGTGCTGACTTGCTAATGAACTGCATCTGACAACCAGTCTCCTCTATACAAGTCACTGACACCTCTGAGGGACAGCAAGAGTGAGGCTACTTTGACTTCAAGATAGGGTCTGATATTGGACCATCAGTCCAGGATTCACCCTTAAAGCTAATTTAGTACATTTTACTCATTTCATTTTTAAAACATCTTAACAGCTTATATTGCCGACAACCCATTTTAAGAGTGTGACCTGCAACGAGAAGAAAGCTGAACTTGCTATAATAATGTCACTGATTGCTTGATTTGTTGGCCTAAATCAATTGTGCCTTTCTTTCAAAGGTTCAGGCTAGAGGGAATAAGAAGTATGTTCATGTCTGCGGTGGAACACTCATTCACAAAAATTGGGTACTCACTGCGGCCCACTGTTTTCAGAAGTAAGTCTTAAGAATGCATGTTAGATAATGAGATCTCAAAATGTCCCCGTGCAGAGGAATGTTTCCCATTTATAGAGCTCCTGTGTTCTCTACAAGTGAGCCACTAATAGACTCCTCCGGCAGCGGCTTATCTTTCTGTTAATCGAAAGGCTCGACGTATGAGATGATTTTGGGGAAGAGTCAGGAGGCCGACCCACACGTTAGGTGGGTAGCTGATGCAGGTGAAGTCAACTGTTCAAAAAACTTTTACCTAATGTGTATGGGGGCCGTTATAAATGTAGGCTATCAGTTGAAATTTTGGTCTTGTACAGGTGAGATATAAAGCATTTAGGCTGCATTCACACATCCATGTGACACATCCAAGTGCTGTCCGATTGTTTTATCATTCTGTTTCTCTCAGATTGAAAAACACAAATGTGTGAGTGCAGACTTGGCCAAATAAATATATTCAGGTAAGGAGAACATTGAAAAAGCTTGGTTGGGGAGACATAGCGACTTTGGCTGCCTTTAAAGCAAAAAAAATATATAAAAAAGTAAAATATAAAAAAACAACAATAACAACATCATTTTTGCCAGTTTTCTGAGAGATTTCCTCAAGAGTATATTTAGTTGCTGAAAATCATTTTAATTATTCTGATATCAATTATTTGGCAGTGTGCAAACTCACCATCGGTGCAACCTGTGCGATCGCACAGTAGCCCAAGAGCTATAGTGGTCCACTTTTACACCCAAGGCCATTATTGGACTCCAAAGTGCTCATCTACTGTTCCGGCACTGGGGTCCTCTTCTCCCTGTGTCTGCCCCTACAACAAGCAAATGTATTTATGCAAGCCTCTTTAAGATACACAGTCCAGTAGTAATAAACTTATAATATTTTTTGCTTTGGATCCTGGATAGTTGCTTGCATTATGGGAAAAGCGCCATCTCCTCTTACTTCCACATGATTACCCCAAGAGTTATGGGGTTTATCCCATAATGTAGGAGCCAGAATACGTACAGCAGAGGGCTCTGGTGAAATAATGTGACGTATGGAGTATGGATACGAGTCAATACAAAGGAAGGCAGGCTATGAGACCGGGTAAAATAAACAGGTGGACATATCATTGATGCAATGTGTGCAGCCATACAGGAGCCCTATAGATAATGGGACCCATTTTCGCCTCCAAATCAGCCAACAGGTCCTGTTATATACACAAATAGGGGCCTAAATACTGTTCTTGACATGGGGCCCTCTTTCATCTGTGTCCGCCACTGAATAAACAAGAAAAAAACCAATTGTACGTTTGGATTCCTTAAGCAACTTCCTTAAGAGTGGAAGCTGTTAGCAAGTAGTTATAGAAGATAACTCATCTGATTGCCTTTTCTTTATTAAAAAGGGGGAAGGCAGAAGATGCCGCTAACTGGAGGATCGTCCTTGGGAAGCATTACCTCAACCATACAGAACCTACGGAAAAAATATACAATGTGAAGCGCATATACAGGCATGAACGTTTCCGCTATCCCCATCTGAATGAGCTGGACTATGATATTGCACTGGTGAAGCCTGTAGGAGACATACTAACCACCCACTTCATACAGTACGCTTGCCTTCCAAAGAGAGAAACGACTCTACGCCCAGGTCATTTTTGCTGGGTAACAGGATGGGGAGATACCAGAGGTAACATGTTTGTGCTTTCAATAAATGGGAGCTCACATTCATTACTACTTCAAGGGAATGTGTCACCAGGTTTTTCCAACCCCATTTGAGAGCAGCAAAATGTAGGGTCAGAACCTGATTCCAGCAAAGAATACCTTACTGAGCGGCAGTTTTGATTAAAATCACAGTTTTATCTGCTGCAGAAACAGAGCTTTGAAAAAGTATTCATACCCAGTGAACTTTTCAACTTTTTTTCATGTTACACCCACAAACTTAGGGGTACTTCACACTAAGCGAGATTGCTAGTGAGATCGCTGATGCGTCACCGATTTTGTGATGCATCAACGATCTCTCTGTGCATGGCACGCATCAGCGACCGGCCCCCCCGCCGGGTATCGCTGATCGTGCAAGAATGTCCATTTTTTGATCGTTGGTCTCCCGCTGGGCAGCACATATTGCTGCATGTGGCAGCGGGAGACCAACGATCAGCGAGCTCCCAACGCTATAAGCAGACTCTGTGAGCTGGTATCCAAGGTAAATAGCTGGTAACTAAGTGCGCGCGTCGTTTAGTTACCCGCTGTGTACCCTGGATATCAGCGTGCTCACGCTGGGAGCTGGTATCCAAGGTAAACAGCAGGTAACTAAGCAGATACCAGCGTCCTCACTGGTCCTGATCGCTGGTGCGTCGTTGAGTAGATCTGCCTGTTTGAGAGCTCACCAGCGATCATGTAGCGACGCACCAGCGATCCTGACCAGGTCGTATCATTGTCGGGATCGCTGGTGCGTCGTTTAGTGTAACGGGACCCTAAAATGTATCTTAGTGGGATTTTATGTCATATACCAACACAAAGTAGCAAGTAATCGTGACGTGTAAAGGAAAGAAAATGATGTATGGTTTGTTAGATATTTTAAAACTATGAATCTTAAAATGGTGATGTGTATTTGTATTCAGTCCCCCTGAGTCAATATTTTGTAGGACCACCTTTCCCTGCAATTACTACTGCAAGTGTTTTGGGGTATGTCTCTACCAGCTTTGTTCGTCTGGAGGCTGAAATTTTTCATTATAAACATATACATGATATCAAATAATTCATTAACTGTAACACTACGCGTTGTTTATTCAGTGCAGTGTCGCATTTGTTATATGCAATATATTGAGTGCACCACACGCAAATTTAAAACTAGTATGGCAGAAGACATACATGACGCTGCTGCTGATCATTTGAGAATTAAGCGTTCTATGTCAGGACTATCCAGGCACTTTCATGATGTGTATCAAGGCAATTGTTCTTCATTATTAGTAATGGGTGTTTAGAGGGTTAATTGCCATATCGGGAGGAAACAGGGCTCAGCTTCTCTGTCCTAGGTGCGCATTACTCTACATTTATGTACATTAAATCTCATTTGCCAAGTGTTTGCCCATTCAATCATCTTAGTCAGATCATTTTGCAATACTGTAATGTCAGGGTCAGATTTTAGTATCCTACATAGTTTGATGTTGTCAGCAAAAACTGACACTTTGTTCTCAATCCCATCCAAAAGGTCCCTGCGGTCCCCACTGGTGACGATATCCTATATAGAGAACATACCATTCATGATCAATGGCGGATCTTAATAGGGGCGGATGGGGCGGTCGCCCCAGGCCCAAGGTTTTTTGGGGGCCCAGGGCAGTGGCGTATCCAGGGGGCGCAGTCGAGCCGCCCGGCCGCCTAATGCAGCGGTCCGCAGTATGCCAGTATCTCCCTCCCTCCCCCCCCCCCCGGCGGCTGTGTTCTGCCGCTACCAGTCCTGGGAGTCGGCGGTTCTCTGTGTCGGCTGTCAAGCTGACAGCCGACGCAGAGAAGGAGGCCGCGCCGACTCCCAGGCAGCAATTGTACTTGGCGTCCATAGACGCCAGTACAATTGAAGCTCTGACCGCCGGGTCAGAGCGACGTCAGCAGCGTGATCAGGTCATGTGATCACGCTGCTGACGTCAC
Organism: Dendrobates tinctorius; assembly: GCF_039654945.1. Lineage (NCBI taxonomy): Eukaryota > Metazoa > Chordata > Amphibia > Anura > Dendrobatidae > Dendrobates > Dendrobates tinctorius. The sequence continues at coordinate 16,893,072 of NW_027361708.1, read as the reverse complement.
TCCCGGCGCCCAGAGCGAACGCTGGTGGTAAGTGTGCTCCTCTGTGGAGCTGAAGAACCACCGAAGATGGGGATGGGGGTTAATGAGCGGAGATGGGGGTTAATGAGTGGAGAGGGGGGTTAATGTGGGGGTGGGGGTTAATGAGTGGAGATGGGGGTTAATGAGTGGAGAGGGGGGTTAATGAGTGGAGAGGGGGGTTAATGAGTGGAGATGGGGGTTAATGTGGGGGTGGGGGTTAATGAGTGGAGATGGGGGTTAATGAGTGGAGATGGGAGTTAATGAGTGGAGATGGGGGTTAATGAGTGGAGATGGGGGATTAATGAGTGGAGATGGGGTTAATGTGTGGAGGGGTTAATGAGTGGGGATGGGGGTTAATGTGTGGGGGGGATTTGGAGTGGGGGTACATAATGTGTGGGGGGGATTTGGAGTGGGGGTACATAATGTGTGGGGGGATTTGGAGTGGGGGTACATAATGTGTGGGGGGATTTGGGAGTAGGGACGAGGGGTTATTGAGTGGGGATGGGGGGTACTTAATGTGTGTGGGGGATTGGGGATGGGGGGGATTTGGAGTGGGGATGGTATTTAATGTATGTGGGGAGATTTGAGGACACAAAATGAAGAGTATGTATGAGGGCATGTATGAGGAAACAGTATGGGGGATGGGTGCAGACAGTAAGGGGTGCGAACGGGTGAATGCATGTGGACACAGTATGGGGAGTCGGGGATATGTGTGAGCAGACAGTATAGAGAGTGAGGGGGTAAATATATGAGGAGACAGTATGAGGAGGGAGGGGAATAGTGTGAGGAGACAGTATATTGCAGATATTTGTATTTAGGGGCATTATAATGACACTTCTATCTTTAAGGGGATCGTGTGGAGATTTGCTGCAGAAGACCGGAGAAGATGGAAGTCTGCAGAGACAAGATGTGGATGAGCAAACTCATCATGGGGTCTGGACAAGAAGTAAAAAAGGAGAACGACTCCAGAGATGACGTCATCTATAAGGTACCTGGATGTAAATATTATTTGTGATATTGACTAATTCTCATGTTTTTTATTTATGTCAGGAGCATTACAGGGGTTGTCCAGGTCTGTGCTGAGTCTGCAGACATTCTATGTGACTGCAGACTTCTGAATTCTCACAGTGCTCACTGAATGCTGTCAGGATTCTCTCGTGCTGGTAATTTACATACATGCGGTCACATGCTGACTAGACATGTGTGGCCTCACTCAATGAAAGTGAACGGAGCGAGGCCGGGCACGTCTAGTTGGAATGTGGCCAGAAGTATACAAATCACATACTTGTGTTGACATGACTGTATATCGGCAAGGGAGAATCCTAAATGTGTGCAGTGCATTCGTTGTGAGAATTCAGAAGCTGCAATGTCAGGATTCAGCTCTGCAGGTTCCAGTACTCATCACATGGACACCTCACTCATATGCGATTTTCATAGTTATGGTCCTGTGACAACGAGCTTCTCTTCCTGCTTTCAGTTTTTTACTGAACATTGAGAGCATTAGGGAGAGCAGCTCGTGGGTACATGACTAACTGTGCAAGTCGCATATGTACTTGGGGGGGGTACACGTGGTGGAATGGTGGCGGGTTTTCCGTATGGACCCGCAGCAAACCAAGTGCTGCGGTCCGTACGGCTGTCAATTCCCGCACGGGGACCGCAGCGCTCAGGTGGGAAGGGGGGTACAGGGGCCCAGGTTTTATGAACAGCCCCGGGCCCATAGTCCACTTAATCCGCCACTGTTCATGATGACTCTGTTTCCTGTCATTTAGCCAATTCCTTTCCCATCTGCATATAGTTTCCCCCAGTCACTGCATATGGAGCTATGCTTGTTTAGTGTAACACATAGGGTTAATATTCTGGCTTAACAATGGTGTGTAAGAGTTATGACTATGGTGTGTAAGAGTTATGACAGCTTGAAAAGCATAGACTTAACGTTACTGTTATTTTTTTTAACAGCTTTTTCTTTAATCTTCCCTCTAATAAACTAAATAAATGTAATATTTTAATGTATATATATTTTTGAGGTTGCTGGATATTTTCCCCTTGCCTGGTCTGTAGGTGTCACCATCACCTGGCCTTATTGTGATACTGTGTTATCACAATTCAAAATAATTACTCAATGGGTCATTTGAATCATTTAAAGTCTTTGGTCCTCTTTGTTGCTGTCATTGGAAGAGTGCACCTTGCAGCAAAAACTCAATTGGTCTAGATAAATTACATCCTAGGGTACTGAAAGAGTTAATGGATATTGCAGAACTACTAGCCAGAATCTCTGAAAAATCCTGGAGAACAGAAGTCCCAGAAGATTGGAGAAGGGCAAATGTTGTCCCTATCTTCAAAAAAGGAAAGAAGATGGAGCCAGGAAATTACAGTCCAGTGATCCTTACTTCTATACCAAGGAAGATATTTGAACAAATTACTAAATAGCATGTATGTAAGTACTTAGATAAGAATACAGTAATTAATCATGGGTTTGTAGCAAACAAGTCATGCCAGACTAATCTAATTTCCTTCTATCATGGAATAACTGACTGGTGTATAAGGGAAATGCGGTAGATATAGGATATCTTGACTTCAACAGAGCATTTGATAAAGTATCTCATACTATCCTTATTGAAAAAATAATGAAGTATAGGACTGACAAGGCTATGGTTAGATGGATTCATAACTGGCTCAGTAATCGTACTCAAAGAGCGGTAATAAATGGTTCCACATCCAACTAGGAGAGTGTTTCAAGGTTCTGTCCTGGCCCCAGTATTGTTCAATATTTTTATAAATGATCCTGATAAGGAAACTGTAGGTAAATTAATCAAATTTGCAGACGATGCAAAGCTGGGAGGGATGGCTAAAGCTGGAGTCACACATAGCGACTTTCCACCGATCCCAACGATATCAACGTGTCAGGATCGCTGGTAAGTCGCTACATGATCGCTGGTGAGCTGTCAAACAGACAGCTTCACCAGCGATCAGCACAGCAACGCCGAGTGCGCGGCGTCGCTGTGTACATTAGTTACCAGCGCGCCGATGCAGGGAGCTGGTAACTAACGTACACATCGGGTATCCAAGGGACGTGCGTCCCTTAGATACCCAATGTGTACGTTAGTTACCAGCTCCCTGCATCAGCGCGCTGGTAACTAACATACACATCGGGTATATAAGGGACGCATGTCCCTTGGATACCCGATGTGTACGCTAGTTACCAGCTGATCGCTGGTCTCCCGCCTGTCACACGCAGCGATGCGTGCTGGCCAGTGGGAGACCAGCGACAAAAGAAAAGTCCAGAGGTTTCCAAGAGCGATCAGCGATACTGGCAGGGGGGCCGGTCGCTGATCGCTGTCACACACAGCGATCTCGCTGGTGAAATCGCTTTTGTGTCACAAAACTTGTGACTCAGCAGCGATCTCGCTAGCGAGATCGCGATGTGTGACGGGGCCTTAACACTAGAGAAGATAGAAAGGATTCAGGAGTATCTAGATAAGCTTGAACAATGGCCAGCTACTAATAGAATGGTATTTAACAGGGAGAAATGCAAGAGTCTACATCTGGAAAGAAAACAAAAATTACATCTACAGAATGGGAGGAATGGAACTAAGCAACAGCATGTGGGAATAATATCTGGGTATACTAATAGATCAAAGACTGCACATGAGTCAGCAGTGTGATGCAGCAGCAAAACAGCAAACCCAGTTCTAGGATATGAGTCTAGATCACGTGAAATAATTATTCCGCTCTACTCCTCCTTGGTCAGGCCTCATCTGGAATACTGTGTCCAGTTCTGGTAACCACATTAAAAAAAAAACATTGAAAAACTGGAGCAAGTTCAAAGAAGAGCTATCAGGATGGTGAGTGGACTGCAAAGTATGTCCTACGAGGAACGATTAAAGGATCTGGGAATGTTTAGATTGCAGAAAAGAAGGCTAAGAGTGACTTAATAGCTGTCTACAAATATCTGAAGGGATGTCACAGTATAGAGGAATCATCCTTATTCTCATATGTACATGGAAATATGAGAAACAATGGAATGAAACTGAAAGGAAGAAGATGCAGATTAGATATTTGAAAAACCATTTTGACAGTAAGGGTGATCAATGAGTGGAACAGGCTGCCACGAGAGGTGGTGAGTTCTCCTTCAATGGAAGCCTTCAAACAGAAGCTGGACAGACATCTGTCTGAGGTGGCTTAATGAATCCTGCATTGAGCAGGGGATTGGACACCATGATCCAACTCTAACATTCTATGATTCTATGAATTCTAAGGGACAGCCCCACGATCTCTGCCACATGAGAGTACAAAGTAGAGAAAGCTTTCTTCAAGAAATAATGGCGGCAATTTATTTTCCATCAAGATTCAGCACAAGCCATCATTTTGCACAAGGCAGTACAATCCATATGGCACGGAAGCAATTGTGGTGAACTTGGACATTTGGGAGTTTAGTTTCCGTGCAAACAGACAAGTAGATGCATGCCTCCCAGGCACACATATGGCTAACTGATGAAGCAATATAAGCAAAAATAAACTTGGCACTCAAATTGATGAAAGATGAGGAAATTTCCTTTATTTTGCATCCAGACAAAAACAGAAGAAATAACTGAACGTTTTCGGTCCCACATTTAACCTTCATCAGAGTATCTTGCTGGTTCAGAGGGATAAGACAGTGTGCTTCATCTTTTATCAATTTGAGTGCCAAGTTTATTTTTGCTTAGACTACGGGTTGGATACCCTACTTGAGCACCATCCACAAGTCATTTTTGTTGAGTGCCTTGTTGTTTTCTACTTTTTCAGAAATTTTTTTGATGAGGCAATATAGGAAGAGAAAGAAGAGTACGGAATTCAGTTCTGTTGTAGCTGTTTTCGTTCTGACCTGAAGTCCGATATGGTGATGTCTGTTCTTTGAACCAGTTTGCAGCCTTTACCCAGCGATATGGAGAGATCCAGAGAGATTGCAAGTGCAAAACAAAGTGTAAGAATAAAATTTCTCACCTTGCTGCAGCTGGGTTTTGCATGTCCAATCTCCCACGAAACTCCCACAGACGCATTCCGAATAGGCTGGTTACCACAGCCCCACATTGGGTGCCAAAATTGTTGTAGCTGTTATAGTTCTGACCCAGAGTCAGATATGCTGGATCACCAGTGAGGCCAAATTAGAAGGTTACACCCTTAATTGACAAGCTCACTTGGAGAAAAGAAATGAGCACAGGTTGTGAGCAAATCACTTTATCTGATATAATGAAACACAAGGCGGTATTTTACACCATTTTCAGTAATGTAACTCAGTGTAGCCCATGTAGCCCCCCCCTCCCCCGTTACCCAGGGTCAAGCTTTATTTACCATGTACCCAGAACATGTTGTTGCTGATTATTGCAAACATATAAGATAAGAAGTATAAGGTCCTTGAAAAGGAGACTATAAAGGGCATGTCACACTAAGAGATATCGCTAGCAATATCGCTATAACTAGTGACGTTATAGCGATATTGCTAGCGATATCGCTGTGTCTGATACTTACCTACGACCGGCTCCCCCGCTGGTTATCGCTGATCGCGCGAGAACGTTCAGGACCGTTTCTCGTCGTCAGCTTCCTGCGGCGCTTCCTGCTGTGAGGACGAGCGTGGAGCCGGGCGGGAGGACGCAGGATCGCCTGGTGTGACAGGTATGTAGCGACCTCCGTCCCCAGCGATGTCGCTAGTGAGAACTGCCTATGTGGCAGCTCACTAGCGACCACTTAGCGATGTACCAGCGATCCTGACCGCGTCATATCGCTGGTCGGGATCGCTGGTACATCGCTAAGTGTGACAGTACCTTAAGACTACTACATCATAAGATCAAATTCTAGCAGTTAAAGGCAAAACATTAACCCTTCTATATCAGTTCTATTGGGCAAGGGTTGAATAATTGGGTTTAACATGATCGACAAAAGCTATAATGCTGTAGAAAATGAATTCTAAAATAAAATATGGCAATAACCAGGGTAAATTACATTGAGCAGTAAATAGAATTTGTGCTAAATAAAAGTGGTAGGATTGTTGTATCACAAAATCTACAGATTGTATAGGTCCAGATAAACTCATAATTAAGGTTGGAGATGGTGGCTACTATGTTCTGCAGTTAAATAATTACAAGGTTATCAATCGGTTAGTGTACCTATCTGGTACTAGTATCCCAGCACATAAGCTAGTGTCCTTTCCTATTGCTACATTTTAAGTCTTTGACTACATACAAATAGCATATGCATTAATTACCCTGGAATAAAGCAATATAAATCACCCTTGGATAAAGTGATGTAATGCTTTAGAAGAGGCTGTTTCTATATATAATTAGCACTTAGTGCCTCTATAGTTCCTTAATTCAATCCAATGTCATGATTACCATTGGTGGTCAGTAATACTTTATCCTACAGTTGCACTTTTGTTATGGTAAATACTGGCCGATTTCCAGTATGTCAGTCTATGAACTAGTATTTCATAGCATGTGAGCCCAATGCTTGATCCCCTTATAGCAGCATTCTGGCCAACTGTGTGTGCATGAGGAGGGAGTTGACAAGCTAGCAGGCGGCTAGAATCATTGTCGTTTGGAGCGCGATGCAGCGTGATGTCACGTTGGTCAGTACGGATCTCAATGTAGGCCAAACCTCAGATCAGAAGCGTTTTGGAAACTCCTGTTTTTTTCTTTTTTCTACTTTTTTCATGTAATATACTCTTAGCAACAAGTGGATTTATCACATTATTTGCTGCTTATAGAGAAGGAATTTTGTACCGTTATTGTGGATACCTAAACATAACAATAACCAGAGTAATGTAAAAGAAAAAAACACAGCTAAGAATGTGGTAGCCGCACACAACAGCATTACCACCTCTGGCTCCAGTCGGCGGGGCAGTAGTAGAACCAAACGCACATCATAATTGGCCTCCTTTCCCACTAGCAGGCTTATTAGCGAGGAGCAAATGGATGGTGCTCTATTTGTCTCAGTCAATGCACGATAATGTGACCACTAGGGTGACCGAATCTCATATGGGGGGGAAAAAATGTCAGAATCTTGTTCGTCTGGACCCCACAAAACGATTCCCCTTTCCAGATATTGAGAGAGCCAAAATTTGAGCTCGATCAAACGACGTTAACCCGTGCCGCTCGTCGCGCAAAGTTTGAAAAAATCCAAATTGAGGTATTTTAAGATTTAGGTATTTTGCATAGTCTGTTAGACTATAAAGAATGTGACAACAACATTGCAGAAATAGCCCTGACCAAATTTTCGAACCATTTGTGGTATTTGAATGCAGAGTTGGTGGGATTATCGTTTTTTGATCCCACCATTACAGACAATGAAAAGTTGTTAATGGCTAATAAATTGCTCAGTAGCACAGATGAACCATCAGAGCACGCTAACCTACATGAGTTGATAATTTTACATAGTTATCTAATCTATTCTAGAGCTTTTGTTAAAGTAGTTTTTGAAACGTCAGAATATAATGCTCGGCATTTGCTTACAACTTGCAGGACATATTGCTTTTGTTCTTCATCTTTTGTCAGAAGGTCGTTAAAGTCGGTTACTTCCTACCTCTTTTAATTTTTCTTTCCTAACTTTTGGATTTACAACCCTAGCATGCTCTGATGGTTCATCTGTGCTACTGAGCAATTTATTAGCCATTAACAACTTTTCATTGTCTGTAATGGTGGGATCAAAAAACGATAATCCCACCAACTCTGCATTCAAATACCACAAATGGTTCGAAAATTTGGTCAGGGCTATATCTGCAATGTTGTTGTCACATTCTTTATAGTCTAACAGACTTTGCAAAATACCTAAATCTTAAAATACCTCAATTTGGATTTTTTCAAACTTTGAGCGACGAGCGGCACGGGTTAACGTCGTTTGATCGAGCTCAAATTTTGGCTATCTCAATATCTGGAAAGGGGAATCGTTTTGTGGGGTCCAGACGGACAAAATTCCGACATCGATTTTTTTGCGGTCACCCTAGTGACCACTGACAGTGACACCGTCAGTTTGAGTCAATGTTTGGTATAGTTCTCTGCTGCCCTAAAATAGCTGTTGCAATTCCTCCCATAGCTGTTATAAAAGCTATGGTAGTTCCTTCCTTATTGACTGCACAATACCATGTGGTCACGATCCATGCAATCTTCTGCAATGTGTAAAATGGAGGTGGGTAGTATTTTGGTGACTCACTTGAATTACAAATTGTTCCAATTCATCAGGACATTTCCTAAAATTTGATATGTTTGATTTGTATCAAATCGTTTTGCTTATTTCCAGTTTCCAAGTAAGCAGCTGCTTCACTATTCCATACAACTGCCATTCAAGAAAACCAGTTTTTTTCAGGCATTGTTCTTTTAGTCATTTTGTAGTGTTTGCTTACTACACACTGGTACTAATAATAGTACTGTAATCTTATGATGGTTTGTCCAGCTTCTTAAGGCCCCGTTACACGCTTCAATGTCCCAGCGATCCCACCAACAATCCGATGTGGATGGGATTGCTGGGACAAAGTTAGCTGATCACTGGTGAGCTGTCACATAGGCAGACTCCTCACCAGTGATCAGGACCAGCGAGCATGCTGGTATCCAGGGTAAACAGAGGGGAAACTAAGCGCTGCGGGGCGCTTAGTTACCCACTGTTTACCATGGATACCAGCTCCCAGCGTCTGCTGTATAGCGCTGGGAGCTCGCTGATCGCTGGTCTCTCGCTTTCACATGCAGCGATGTGTGCTGCCCAGCGGGAGACCAACGATAGATTTATGGCCCAAACCATTAGGCAACGATTAGCCAACTGATCGTTGATCGATGCTATGTGTCACACGCAAGAATGTCGTTTCGACATCACTGCAATGTCACCAAACTGGTGACGTTGCAACGATATCGTTCACAATATTGTTGCGCTTACTGGGCCTTTAGACTCTATCAATGCGGAACCTCATTTTATACAATCTCTATATGTTTTCAATTGTTTTAACAAGGTGGAAAAGAGAACCTTACACTGTCAGAAGTTCTGAACCAAGCCAAGCTGCCAATTATTGATACAAAAACATGCAAACAGAAAAAATTCTGGGGTGAAAGGGTTCGGGAGTCAATGATCTGTGCTGGGTTTCGAGACATTGGAGGATCCCCTGCTGCCTGCCAGGTAATTAACACATCATAGTTTCTTAGCCGTTGAAACGTACTTGTCATTTGGATGGAAATTATAAAAACATGAAAATCCTACAGAGAGTATGTTAGGCTAGATTCACACATATAAAATGTAGTCTGCTGGTTTTGTTGGCTTCCCAGGAAATAAAGGATTCCTGAATCGACTAAGTCACTTTGGATACTGTCTGGCCTCTGTCCTGGCAGTGTACCATATAACTTTTTCAGACAAAAGCGTAGCAGGCCACGTTTCTTTACATGAGTGAAAATGATGAACACTAGACAGAGGCAAAACAATGTCCACAGTGACCCCGTCGGCTTCATTGAATTGAATGACTTCTTCTGGATTTCAACCAGTCTTGTTATTCAGAGATTCCAACAGAAATCCTGGCGTAGTGTTCAGTGGAGAGCACAGTGTGTGTGTGTGTGCATCTAATCTTACTTGTGTCTTTTGCCACTTTTCATGCAGCCTAGCTGTTTTAATACCTCATCCAACTGTTTGATCATCTAACAGGATTACTTGCAGTTCTCTCATGCGTAATGAGTGTTTACCCTGCTAGCTGAGCATGCCAACAGAATATTCTCTAACTTTTTTCCCATCGGTTTCCACAATGCATTGCTAATGTACAATAAAAACTTACAGTGGCAAGTGCGATACAGGTGAGGAAAAATGTAACAACCAAGGCTGGGATGAAGAGAAAACAGGAGAATAGAAATGCTAGGGTATGTGCACACGTTGCGGATTAGCCTGCAGATTTTTCTGCAGAGTATCCGCATCTCTTGGCAGAAAACACAGGCTAAAACGCTTGCTTTTTTCCTGCGGAATTGATGCGGATGCCTTGCGGTTTTCATTGCGATTTTGGCTATTTGGATTTGGTGTTTGAACGTTCTAATTTTACTTTGTGGCTCTGGGGGAGAGAGAGAGGTTGTCATACAGGGGATAACGCACAACCACTCTCAGACATACTAAGAACTTGAATAAATTCATGGGAGGTTTACATAGGCCAAAATGGTGACTCACCCTGCAACAAAAGCCCTTTACATAGTTTTGTCAGCAGGAATTAGGAAGTTATGGAGCTCAGAAATGGTAACATCAAAACATGATTATCATTTTAAGTAATTGTAAAAGTGGGTGTTGTAAAACATAAAAACTATACCAATTAGGCATCCCAGTAATCATACTGTCCAAGTTACCATGTCAGTAATACTTCATAATGAACTCAAACAATATTGGAGTTGTTCTTTTTTTTCCCCACTCATCACGCAAAAAAACCCTCAAAAGTTTAATTGAAACCCCAAAATCTTGTCATAATCTAATTCAATACTGGCCCAGATGATTAAAATACCCAACAATTTTTCACCCCCAAAAAATGCTGTGCCACATAGGTGACCTCCATACATGTAGCAAGGTTGATGACATTTTGGACCCCTGTCCTGCATATTAAACTAGAGAATGAGCTAATGTTTATGCAACACTGTAGCACAGATATTGTTAGAATACTGGCGGAATATGGCTGGAATCCAATGGCCGAAGACATACGAGCAGGAACAGCAATCGCAGTTGGAGTTCTTAATTGTAGCATTTTGTAGGAAATAATCCAGAGAGCAGTGAAAATAGTCTGGGTAAGACAATTCTAGGAGCTGGAGACTGGAATTAGACAGAAGTCTAGACACAATACTCAAGCAATGAGTGAGAGTTCTATGTGGCTTTAAGTAGGCTCAAGCAGGAAACAAGATAGCATCCACAGGTTCAATATTGGCCATCTTAATAAAGGGCGATAGCAGCACACAATAACAGCCTCCAGTGGTAAGAAGTGAAATTGCAGCATAATTTAATAAAGTGAATAACAGCAGGCACTAGTGGTCAATCCGCAGAAGGACAACAGAAATATATCTCAAATGTTCACGGGGCTCTTTTACCAATTAGTCATGCTAAAACCAAAAGACATGAACTTGTATAAGTTGGTATGCATGGCACGTATAGGAGCATGTTCACACTGGCTCGGTCCTTATTCACTTTACTTCATTAGATAAATGGTAAGGTTTTAATAATAGAGGTTAGGACCGTTCCGTGTAAGGTCACCGTGAAGGGGTGAGATGGCTTTTACTTTTTTTTATCAAAACAATGTTAGCTAAGTAACTTATGTTATTTTCCTGCACTATTGCTATTTATTTACTTACTGCAGGGTATTTGCTCATTAAGGTTTTATCTTAGGTTTTGTCTAATTAGTCATGCCTTAAGGCCCCGTCACACATAAAGATGCACCAGCGATCCCGACAACGATACGACCTTGTTAGGATCGCTGGCGCATCACTACATGTTCGCTGGTGAGCTGCCAAACAGGCAGCTTCACCAGCGATCAGCACCAGCGAGGACGCTGGCCTCTAAGATAAATATCGGGTTACTAAGTGGCGCATGTCAATTAGTTACCCGATGTGTACCTTAGAAACCTGCGTGCTCGTGCCGGGAGCTGCCAGCATGCAGGTTTCTAAGGTTCACATCAGGTAACTAAGTGACGCGCGCTGCTTAGTAACCCGATATTTACCTTAGAGACCTGTTCCCAGCACCTGCTTAGAGCGCTGGGAGCGTCGCTGATCGTTGGCTCCCACTGCCACACGCAGCGATGCGCGCTGGCCAGCGGGAGACCAGCAATCAAAAAATGGCCCAGGCCGATCAAGCACAATCAGCAATACCCAGCGGGGGGGCCAGTCGCTGATCCCCGTCACACACAGCGATCTCGCTGGCAAGATCGCTGTGGCGTCACAAAATCAGCAATCTCGCTAGCGAGATCACTGTGTGTGACGGGGCCTTTATGCCCAGGCAAAAGATTGGTGGTCACATTTAGTGAGTTTTGAATAACAGAAAACACAAGCTTTATGTAAAGCTAGGCACAATTTATTGGGCAATGAAATTACACGTGTGTAAAAAATGCAAAATAAATTCTGCAACATTTCCTGTGCTCCATTTCCTGGAATGCACTTGTGTGGTCTAAATACTTACTACACCCCTATGTGAATTCAATCAGAGGTAAAGTTTCCAAAACAGGGTCACCTCTGGGGAGATTCTTCTATACTGGTACCTAAGAGATTGAAAATGCGATAAGACCCCTGAATACTATTCTCCTACCAATTTGCCACCATATATGTGCCTTACTCTGCGAGATTTACATAACAAAATGTGTGGGTTTTTTTCCTGTTACTTTTTTTTTTAAATGACAAATTTGGGGCTACACATCATTTCACTGGAAAAAATATAATTTTTCATCTCCATAGTTCAATGTTATAAAATTCTGTGGAATGCTTGTGAGGTCAAAATAATCATTATACTCCAAGGTAAATTCATTGAGGGGTGTAGATTCCAAAATGTTGTCACTTTTGGGTTTGTTTCTCTGTTCTGGCACCTCAACTGGTCTTCAACTGCCCCATGCAATGTAGGGATTTTCTTTTATTGACTGATTTCAAAGTGAAAAACATTAACTAAATGTTAAAAATAAGTACAAAGGTATTACCACACTTGAGTAGTATTGCTAATACAAATAATGTATGCTTTTTGTACTACTATTTGTGGTGAAAATGAAAAATTTGGCTTAAAACTAAATTGTAATGGTGTAGTGTCGGTGGTGGGGTGCCGAGCTGGGGGGGTGATAGGGGGTGGTCCCACTTCTTACCGCGCAGAGATGATACAGAGACACGATGAGGCAGATTCTGGGTGCAACAGGTCCAAGTTTATTTCACACCGTCCGACTGACGGTCCTCGCGGTACACCGCGATATCTCTCTCTGCCCTCCGTGTTCAGGGCCGCTTCAACACCGTATGTTACACAAGGGACGTACTTACACGTCACGTCCCGTCTCACACTGTGACAATCCTGACAGCTCGGTTACTGTGGCCGCCTTAGGCCCGTACACCAACAGCACTTTACTAATCAGTCTCGTCGTTATACATACGGTGTCTTCCACCCAGAGCCTTGTCTCTGCTGCAGTCCTTCCCTGTCAGGACCACCCCCCTGACGTTTCCTCTCCTCAGTCCCCCTGGTCGGATTCTCCTCAGGGCACACAGACTGGCGAAGTCCTCCTGTCACCTGGGCTCCCCCTGGGGACTGGAACCTTCTGGAACCCTCCCTCAGAATTTATAACTTCCCCGGTTCCTTGAAACTGTCACTAACTGTCACCACGCCCCCCATGACCAACGGTTTCTAAAGCCCTAAGCTGCTGTAAAGTCCTTTGCTCACACTCCACCCTGCCATCTAATGGTCATCCCAAGGTACTGCACGTCCACTACACTTTCCTAGTTGTTTCCCCACTGTAATCACTGACTCCTACCTACACTGTGCAAACCTATCTTTCTTCACTCTGACTAGTCCGTCCGTCCGTCAGGTCACCTTCCCTACACTCCCCCTTCCTTTGTCCATTGTCGTCCTCGACAATCGTCATCCCTGCCTTCGTCGTTCTGAATCTACACCTACGTTCTGTTGTCGGACCAGAAGTTGAGCCAAACCCACTATCCGCGGGGGCCGAACCATACTGGGAGCACTATGCTCTGAGCAGCCTACTGCTACTCACCAGCGCGCACGCCACATGACAACGCCTTTCAAATTGGGCAAGGTACACCCGTATTCTCTCTACGGCGTGTATCTTTCCCCTACTCTCCCCTACTGTTACCTTTCACTATCCGGTACGCCATGATCGAGGCCACTCACCTACCAGATCATTGCCGGTGCCCGCCTTTCCTTCTTCAGGGGTGTCCGTGGTGTTGGGGACCTGACCTAGGACGGCTGTCTTTCTCACGTCTTCCCACTCATTTTCCTTCTTTCAATTACATGTCATGGTCGGCGTCCCGGTCTCCCAGACCTCAACTCTTAGATCCCTACCGGATCTCACACTTTCTTTTGGTCCCGCAGACCTTCCCGCACTCGGACCTGTTGCATTTTACTTTGCATATTATACATCATACAACTTTATAATAGCACAAGTACCCCATTTTTTTATAATTTTTTTTTTTCATTTTCTCTTGCTTTTAAAACCAAAATATAACATAACATTGCATTTCCTCTTTCTTCCTCCCCCCCTTCCTTGGACCTGGACACTCCTCCACTTTTCCGTATCCCCGTTCTGTCAGGTAAACATATTTTCGTATATAAAGAACATAGAAAGAAGAAAGAAAGAGAGAGAGAAAATAGTTGTATCAGTTAAACAACAACAAAACTTTTTTCTAAATGCAACTGTCCTTATAATCTGCACAACGGTGCATCGAACTCCTGACAGTCTATACCACTCTCAATGGACAGAGGTGAGGGCTCCACGGGGATACTGAGGGTGTCCATTCAAGTCCTCTTCTTTTCCATGACGGCCTCTCCTTGAGTGTGGAGCAGGTTCCACACTTCCTGCTCCCGGGCCTTTTTCTTCCTGATCACCTCCGCTTCCCACACGGAGGGAACAGCACGGGCCCTGGAGTCCGGTGGGCGGGACTCCACTGAAAAAGACCGCAAGACAGAAACGGCCGAAGATTTCTGCGGCCCAGCAGCCGCTGGGGTCAGGTGGCAAATGGGGACAACCGGGTCCTCAGGGGCTGGAATCACAGGGCCCGCTAAATCGGTCGCAGCCGACTCCAGCAGCGGCATAACCGCGGCCTCAGGACAGGCCGCATCCACTACTTCCAACGGAGTCGGAGTAACGGCCGATTTCAACAATGCAGCTGCTATTAGCAGGGAAAGCGCAGCAGCATCTTCTTTGGGTGAGCTCTGCACTGGTGACTCCGGGCGGGGTAGTTCGGGGACATGAGCGGGGACCTCGCTCAGCTCTGCATACACCACGGGGCCCGTGGTAACTAGGCCTTCCGGTGCGCAGGGGGCCGCGTGCTGCAGCAGAATGGTGGGGGCCGCTTGCGGAGGCACTGGTAGGGCCGGGGGTACTCTCACCTTCCCTGGCGCTGCGGCCTCCGTTCCATCATCACGCGGTTTCCCCCGCAGCCTCCGTTCCTTGCTCCACTGTCCTGCGGGCCTTCCCTCCGGACTCGGGGGCTCCGCTGAGAAGTCCTCTGCTGGTATTGGTGGCAGCCGTTCTCGCTGACTCCCCTCAGGCTCCGCTCCCCGGCTCAGCATCCCGCTGCCTGCCCGTAAATCTGAAGATGACTTCTGGTGCAGCTCCATCTCTCGCCGCCATTGCCACTCTAGGCGGCCGATGCCCCGACACCCGCAGCATCTCATACCGTCCGTTGGGCAGCACTCGAATGGCGTCAGACAGCCGCAGCCAAGTTTTTCTTCTGTGCCACTACTCCTGCTGGGTGGGGCGTTGGCAGACCTTTCCATCCATCTGCCAGGGTCCAATATATGGAAACGTCGGTCTCCGGGCATATACTGCTTCCTTTTGGGGTACGTTGGAGGGGGTCCCAGTCCATTCTGAACAACTGCAAACACCCGGACCTCTCCTCTGCGCTGAAGTAATACCGCCATCTTGGGCAGAATCAGCTACTGCCTTGGATCCTCTGCAAGCAACACAGATCCGACACAGCGTCCCAATTTGTAATCCACAGGTCAGTAATTTTTAGTCCACAGGTGTTTATAATCCGAAATAGAGCAGTCCAAGTTTTCCTCAGTCCTTCAGTTGCAGGCCTGCCGCAGAAGATAGCGTATTAGCAGCGGCGATCCTGCCGACTACGCCAAATGTAGTGTCGGTGGTGGGGTGCCGAGCTGGGGGGGTGATAGGGGGTGGTCCCACTTCTTACCGCGCAGAGATGATACAGAGACACGATGAGGCAGATTCTGGGTGCAACAGGTCCAAGTTTATTTCACACCGTCCGACTGACGGTCCTCGCGGTACACCGCGATATCTCTCTCTGCCCTCCGTGTTCAGGGCCGCTTCAACACCGTATGTTACACAAGGGACGTACTTACACGTCACGTCCCGTCTCACACTGTGACAATCCTGACAGCTCGGTTACTGTGGCCGCCTTAGGCCCGTACACCAACAGCACTTTACTAATCAGTCTCGTCGTTATACATACGGTGTCTTCCACCCAGAGCCTTGTCTCTGCTGCGGTCCTTCCCTGTCAGGACCACCCCCCTGACGTTTCCTCTCCTCAGTCCCCCTGGTCGGATTCTCCTCAGGGCACACAGACTGGCGAAGTCCTCCTGTCACCTGGGCTCCCCCTGGGGACTGGAACCTTCTGGAACCCTCCCTCAGAATTTATAACTTCCCCGGTTCCTTGAAACTGTCACTAACTGTCACCACGCCCCCCATGACCAACGGTTTCTAAAGCCCTAAGCTGCTGTAAAGTCCTTTGCTCACACTCCACCCTGCCATCTAATGGTCATCCCAAGGTACTGCACGTCCACTACACTTTCCTAGTTGTTTCCCCACTGTAATCACTGACTCCTACCTACACTGTGCAAACCTATCTTTCTTCACTCTGACTAGTCCGTCCGTCCGTCAGGTCACCTTCCCTACAATGGTAAAAAATAGAATTTTTACATTTTTCATTCCACGTTGCATGAAACACTTGAAACACATTAGAGCTGAAGGAAAAGATTTGCAGGATACAGGTCTGGCATCCATGTCAGTACTTCATGGCCGTTGGAAAAATTGCGTCGCTAGGGCCTAGTAATATCAAGAGGAGCCCAAGATGCTGTCATTCGAGTACTGGCTGAAGACATTTGCACTGCCTTGGCTGCCACGGAGTACCAATGTCGAAACAGTACCAGTATCCTGCAAATATTTTTGCTGTATTCCGGCCAACATAAAGTACCAGTACTTCTTGAATATTATTTTGAGCACTTCAAAGGAGCAGTTTTTAAAATGAGGTGAAATATGGGGGTTCTTACAATATATTGGACCCTGAAGACCACGTTGAAGGAAAATATTAAACATTGTTGCCAATCTAAGTTTTCTAGCATCCTAAAAAATAAAAATATGTAATGCCAACATAAGAGAGACATATAGTAAATCTTATTTATTGCCTATTTTGTGCTGAACAACTGTTTTAAGGACTAAAAAATTAAGTTTGAAAGTTATTCATTTTTCAAAAACTGTGGAAAAAATTTAGATATTTTCTTAAATGAAGGCAAATGTAGGGGGGAGGGGATTTACAATGTATAGGGCCTTCAAAACCACTTCAAAGGAAAATGTGCAACATTTCTAGCTAAATTAAGTATTCTACCTGCTAAAAATATAAGTATGGAAAGTAAATGTAAAGTGAACATATAATTCAACTTATTTCCTGAACATTTTCTGCTGTAATACTGTTTAAATGGCTTAAAAATTGAAAATTTAAAGATTGCTAATTTTCTACACTTCTTTGGCAAATTTGAGATGTTTTCCTAAATAAAGACAAAGAATAGAGTTCTAAATTTACCACTAACATAAGTCTCAGAATCGCTGGGATAGGTAGACGCATTCAAAAGTATATGTACATAAAGTAACATATGGTATGTCAGATTGTCAGATATGAAAAATAGGGCTGTATCCTGATACAAAATAGCTAAAACTTGAAGTGACAGGAAGGGTTTAAGTCCACTGAACTAACACATATTAAAGAGCTAGCAATTGCTTTTCCATACAATAACGAAGTTAAAAAAGAAAATGAACAATCTAGTAGCATTACATAGAAAAATAAGAATTTTTTTATAGCTGCTATCTAGTTTTCACAAAAGCTGTCAGCTGGTGCAGTAGACTCAATGGGAAACTGTCATGGTCACGTGTGTCTGGACGCAGATGATACCACAAGGCGAACCCATAACACACGTGACCCTGGATACAGCGCCTCCAGTGGGGCGAATTTAAATAATAAAACGTGCAGATGGATACACCGCCTCCACCTGGCGAATTTAGGTATTACACGTTAATAAACATTCTGGAAACCCCGCCTCCAGTACGGCGAATTTAAATAATAAGGGGGACCTGGGAAACATTAACAGTGGTGGGCCCTGCGATAGGGAAAAGGGAATTGGAGACCTCCTGAGCTCCCCTGAGCCAGTGTCCCTGCACTCCTAACGTTCCCTATGCCGGTTCCGCACCGGGCGCCGCACGCGTACCTCAACGCCCTTGCTCGCCCTGACCCTAAACCCTCACTAGGGAATTGGTCGGTGCGGAAACTAATCCCACCACTGCACTAACAACACACATGAGGGAAAGAGACAATACAGGGGGACACCACTTAGCTTTATGCTCTGTGCTTATGCTCCTGCAACAGAGCCCTCCACCTGCGTGCGTCTTCTCCTCCACCCGGATCCATCACCATAACAGGATCCTTCACCATAGTGCAGCCTTGGAGCAGAGTCCACCACCAGTTGTTGCTGCTTAGTAAAAGAGTCCCAAAGATGAGTTCAGCTTCTGACACGAAGTCAAGCATGCTTGAGTCCAGCTCAGCAGCCAAGTCCCACATGGTGAGTGCCACTCTCCATAGTCGCCACTCCACCAGTCCATGCAGACACTTCCCGCTGACACCATCACTGCGACCCCACCACGCCATGCCAGCCCTTCGTCCAGACACCATAGCTGACACACATCCCCCCTGGCTAAGCTGCGCAGGACTCCTCCTCAGCTCCATCCTTCCACCAGGCTCTCACCAACTCAGAATCCATGAAAGAATGAATATCACCAGCCGTGATTACACACCCTGAGACTCCTTAATAGAGCCCCACACCTGATTCCTAATTACGTGCACATTAAACTGAAACCCTAAGGTGTAATACCACTAACCACCACCGGGGACAGTCAAGTCACCTTGGCAACTTGCCAAAAAGAAAAAAAGTTCACTCTGTGCTTTTAAAACTGTCAGATCACTTCAGATCATGACAGAAACTTTTTCAAGTACATGTTGACTTCCCATGATCTGCTTCGGATAAGCTGGCCATAAACTGTTAGACAGACAAGATGGGTCTGTCATTAAAGCTCCCACTTCACTAACAAAACTGTTCAATAAAACGTTCTGTTCCAAATGTTTGTGGAAATCTTAAAATATGTAGTAAATTGCTCATATACTCCATACCACTATCAAAACATGCAGAAGCATACATGACATGGAGACTTTGTTGTCTACAGGGTGACTCAGGAGGGCCTCTTGTATGTCAAAATGGACGAGAAAGATGGGAAGTCCATGGTATCGTCAGCTTTGGACCCATAGGTTGCACAGTAGAGAACAAACCAAGTGTCTTCACCAGGACTTCGACATATATACCTTGGATTGAGGCCACAAGGATTCGTGATTTCTTCTTACACTAATAGAAGGAGCAAATGTTTAAAGTTGGCATCTGTTCAAATCTTGGATTGTAAAAGGGATTTATGCTTTTTTCTTCATAGCAAGGATTTGGTCTTATCAAACAAAACACTTTGTATGTAAATCATCTTCAGCAATGTTTGAGCTGCCAGTTATGTGTAGTATGAAAAATACCTGTAGGACAAAAGTGGATAAGACCTGTGTCATTTTTATGAGGGGTGGGGGAGTTGGAGGCACTGGCCCAGAGTGGGGGACGGTTTTGTTAAGCATTTAATGCTATGGGGCCATAAAATTTCACCCATAGCCATCACTACCTCTTCTTCTTCTTGAAGCAGCGCAGACATACAGTGAGTGCCTGCCAGTGGCCAGTGAACTAGATGCTAGCTAGTGGCAGCTTTGAAATCTTATTTGGTGTCAAAGGTTCCTATGCAAAGTGCAGCACTCAAGATAAGTCCATCATCGACTGCTACGCTCTGCAATAACCAATGACCAAGATGATAAAGCTTGAAGTAAAATGAAGTGAGTTTTGTCATCTTGGTCACTGTCTCTGCACAGCAGTTGATGACAAGCTCATCTTTACTGTTGTGCTTTGCATAGGCATAGAGCTGGATGATAAAACCCTGTACTATGCTCTCCCACAAGCTCCTTGACACCTGTCTAATACAATTTAAAATACTAAAGAGCAACGGAAAATTGCAGGCTTAAAAGATCATGCTGCTGGATTTTTAGTGTTCTTCATGTACTATTATAATCTTGTGTTTATGAAGCACCAGCATTTTGCATAGCACTCCTAGTAAATGTCATTATTAGGAGCAGACACTTTAGAATAAATTTGTATTTTATGTCTACATAAGTGCACAGATGAGAAACTGGGTCTGAGCAGAAAAAGTAAATTAATGTGCATGCAAAATGTAATTGCATATGAACACATGACCTTTACACAGAGAAAACCAAAAGCAAAACACAAAACAAATATCCTGGAATAAAGAAGTAAAAAAATATATTGGAAAAATTGCATGAAGGTAGTAGTAATAATAAGGGTATTTAGTTAACATAATTATGATCAAAATAATGTAGAAGCCATCCCGCCACGTCACGGCAACCCTTGTGGGACAGTCCTAACTCTTGTATTTAAAACCTTTCCACTTGTCAAGTGACGTAAATGTGAACAAGGACAGAGGGACTGAACCACCAGTAATAGTATAGGCCAGACAGGATGGATTTTCCAACTCAGAAACGGGGAGGTCACACCCTTATATGCACAGAATGCACAATGAAACAAATGAGAAACTGGGTCTGAGCAGAAAAAGTAAATTAATGTGCATGCAAAATGTAATTGCATATGAACACATGACCTTTACACAGAGAAAACCAAAAGCAAAACACAAAACAAATATCCTGGAATAAAAAAGTAAAAAAATATATTGCAAAAATTGCACGAAGGTAGTAGTAATAATAAGGGTATTTAGTTAACATAATTATGATCAAAATAATGTAGAAGCCATCCCGCCACGTCACGGCAACCCTTGTGGGACAGTCCTAACTCTTGTATTTAAAACCTTTCCACTTGTCAAGTGACGTAAATGTGAACAAGGACAGAGGGACTGAACCACCAGTAATAGTATAGGCCAGACAGGATGGATTTTCCAACTCAGAAACGGGGAGGTCACACCCTTATATGCACAGAATGCACAATGAAACAAATGAGAAACTGGGTCTGAGCAGAAAAAGTAAATTAATGTGCATGCAAAATGTAATTGCATATGAACACATGACCTTTACACAGAGAAAACCAAAAGCAAAACACAAAACAAATATCCTGGAATGGCGGGATGGCTTCTACATTATTTTGATCATAATTATGTTAACTAAATACCCTTATTATTACTACTACCTTCATGCAATTTTTGCAATATATTTTTTTACTTTTTTATTCCAGGATATTTGTTTTGTGTTTTGCTTTTGGTTTTCTCATAAGTGCACAGATGATGCCACAACTGAATGTCTGTAGAATATTACAGAATGTTAAACCATAACTTACCAAAGAAAATTTGTTAAGTCAGTTATTTTTTTTACCCAACTAACTACTGACTACGTTTTTTTTATTCCCCTTATGCGAGAAAACTATAAAATCTTAGAAGTAGAGATGAGCAGATCTTTTGAAATTTGAGTTCTCTGACTTTGCCAAATTTTCCCCAGAAGACTTAATTCACGGTGACCATAAGAGCTTACACTCTACAGCAGAGAGATGATCCCACTGTTTATAAGAGCTTACACTCTACAGGAGAGAGAGAGACAGAGGACCTTGCTGGTATAAGAGTTAACACTTCACAGCAGAGAGAGAGTGAGAGAGAGAGAGAGAGAGAGAGAGGGGACCCCACTGACCATAAGAGCTTGCACTCTACAGGAAAGAGAGGACCCCACTGACCATAAGAGCTTACACTCTACAGCAGAGAGAGAGAGGACCCAACTGACCATAAGAGCTTACACTCTACAGCAGAGAGAGGACCCCACTGACCATAAGAGCTTACACTCTACAGGAGAGAGACATAGGACCTTGCTGGTATAAGAGTTTACACTTCACAGCAGAGAGAGAGTGAGAGAGAGAGGGGACCCCACTGACCTTAAGAGCTTGCACTTTCCAGGAAAGAGGACCCCACTGACCATAAGAGCTTACACTCTACAGCAGAGAGAGAGGAACCCACTGACCGTAAGAGCTTACACTCTACAGGAGAGAGAGAGAGAGGACCCCACTGACCATAAGAGCTTACACTCTACAGGAGAGAGAGAGGACCCAACTGACCATAAGAGCTTACACTCTACAGTAGATAGAGAGAGGACCCCACTGACCATAAGAGCTTACACTCTACAGGAGAGAGAGAGGACCCCATTGACCACAAGAGCTTACACTCTACAACAGAGAGAGAGAGGACCCGACTGACCATAAGAGCTTACACTCTACAGGAGAGGACCCCACGGAACATAAGAGCTTACACTCCACAGGAGAGAGAGGACCCAACTGACCATAAGAGCTTACACTCTACAGCCGATAGAGAGAGGATCCCACTGACCATAAGAGCTTACACTCTACAGGAGAGAGACATAGGACCTTGCTGGTATAAGAGCTTACACTCTACAGGAAAGAGAGAGAGGTCCGAGCTGACCATAAGAGCTTACACTCTACAGGAGAGAGAGAGAGCGGACCCTGCTTACCATAAGAGGTTACACTCTACAGAAGAGAGAGAGAGAGGATCCCACTGACTATAAGAACTTACAATGTACAGGAGAGAGAGAGGACTCAGCTGACCATAACAGCTTACAATCTACAGGAGAGAGCCGACCCTGGTTACCATAAGAGCTTACACTCTACAGCAGAGAGACAGGACCCCACAGACCATAAGAGCTTACACTCTACAGCAGAGAGAGGGAGGACCCCACAGACCATAAGAGCTTACACTCTAAAGGAGAGAGAGAGCGGACCACACTGATAACAGCACTGTAAGAGAGATTTACTCTGTGACTCTGAAGATGGAAAACTCTGCCCCACAAACTGTGCTTCACTGGGAACCACTGATCTCAGATGGCCAAGGTACCCACCACCACTCCACAAAGTATGATAATCTGTGAAATGTCATAGCTTGAATCAAATCTCAAAATATGCAAAATTCACATAAAACTGCAAATTCAACTCAAACCTGATCCTTTGCTAAATGTTTCACGCATCTCTGCTTAGGAATATATTCACTTAAAAGGGAACCTGTTTTGGCCGCTATAAGATGCGGCCACTGCCTTTCAGGGCTTATCTACAGCATACTGTAGATAAGGCCCCGGTCTGACCTCAAAGATAAGAAAAATAAGTTTTATTATACTCACCAGGGGGGCGTCCCGGTCCAATGGGTGTCGCAGGTCCGGGTCCGGCAGAGCAAAGCACTGCAATACGCAGGTGCCAGGAAAGGTCAGAGAGGCCCAGTGCCTGCACACTACAGTACTGTGTCCTGCCCTCAACAGGGCAGAGAAGTACGCCTGCATAGAAGTGCGATGCTGGGAGCGATGGAGCAAGCAGGAGGGCGGCATTGCAAAAAGATGGGAGGCGCCCATCGGACCGGACAGCCACCCCGAGTAAGTATAATAAAACTTATTTTTCTTATCTTGCAGCATTATAGAATGCTGTAGATAAGCCCTGAAAGGCAGCGGCCGCATCTTATAGCGGACAAAACAGGAGACAGGTACACTTTAAAGGGGTTGCTTTTTTCTCCTTAAATTAATGTATCTGGAGGCTAAAAATCATTTTAGCAATTAGGTTTCATCAAAAATTTTCCACCATTTTTCTTCTATAGCCTCTGTGTAGTATTATGTAATACTGGCTGCAGAATGAGTTATCTAAGAAGCTGTGTGAGCTCTTTCTGACGAGGCGTTTGTAGCTCTTTTATCTGTCTTTTTCTGACCTGCTCTCAGCAGCATTATAACCACAGACCGTATCCAAGTTCAATGTTTAGGGAAACAAAGAGGCGGTAAAAGCCAAATTGTGCAAAATATTTAATGAAACTCAATTGCAAAAATGATTTCTAACCCAAAATACATGCCTTTTAAGTGGGAAAAATGTTCTCAAAAGTGAGCAACTCATTTAAGACCAGCCCATTTTAAACAAAACATTAATAGTGTAAGATGTGCCAAACTTATTACTATCATAGAATTAGTACATCATGAGCAGCTAAAGTGGCAAAATATGAAATCGATGGCTGCTATGAGCTGCTGTGCATGTCTGCTACAATTTGCACCGGTTTAAGGCATAAATCATAGTAGAATTAGACCAGGAGTTCCAACCCATCACAATAAGCTCCACTCACCTTTAGAAAACTAGCAAGAGCGACACAGGGTGGGTAAAAAAAACTGCACTTATAAACATTGTGCAAAATTCTGTGACTTATTAATGGCAACAAGCTGGCGTAGTGTCTTTCATAGAACCCTCAAAACTTTTGCTGGGAAAAGCAGCTAACAAGATCAATCGCTTTTGTTTTGTATTTTTGAGTACTATTAAAAAATTTAAAAAAAAACATTAAAATAATCAAAGCAATTATTTAAAACATATATAAAATCAACATTTTAATTGAGAGAGTTGAGTCTTTCATTATGAAAAGGGTTTTCTGTTTTCAGAAAGGTTGTGTCCCCAGACTTAGTTTTCCCAGAAAAAGTTTTGGGGAATCTATGAAAGACCCTAAGCCAGCATTGTGGCAATAAGAGTCATAGAATTTGCACAACTTTCCTGAAAACACCTTTAATCCATTTTATGTCTTAGGCTAGTTTCACACTAGCGCTTTTGAGCACAGCGACGGCCTGCGCACGGCCGCCGCTAAGCCCCGCCCCCTACCACGCCTCCACCGGTAGCTCCGCCTACCGGCGCATGACGCTGCATGCGTCCTATGTCCCCTATCTTTATCACTGGGGGTGCAGGCCGTGCGCAGTATGCGTTTGGCGGCGCATGCGTCCTTTTGATGGTGCGCCGACCTGCGCCAAACGCAACCTGCTGCAGTTTGGTTGCGCCGGCGCACCGTCAAAAAGGCGCATGCGCCGCCAAACGCATACTGCGCACAGCCTGCGCCCCCAGTGATAAAGATAGGGGACGCAGGACGCATGCAGCGTCATGCGCCGGTAGGCGGAGCTACCGGCGGAGGCGTGGCAGGGGGTGGGGCTTAGCGGCGGCCGTGCGCAGGCCGTCGCTGCGCTCAAAAGCGCTAGTGTGAAACTAGCCTTATAATTTGCACAACAAATTCTAAAATAATGTTTCAGCCTCATCCTTCTCAATAGACCCATAAGCCGATGCTATGAATACACAACGTGAGCCAGGGGTTTGGATCTTTGGGTCTTATATTCAACCAAGGAACTGGACAATATCAGCTGATAATCTCAGACTAGTGGTAGAACATTTATATATGTATCTAGACTTTTCAATGTGGTTGAAATGCACTCGTCTATAATATGCACAGTCTACAGTATAATGAATATATCAATATGCATGGAGAAGTTATGCATCAATTCCCACATTTATGTATGTGTGCTTTATTTTCATTTACTGTACACATTATGAGGATTGCTGTTTATTTATGCTACTACATTTTTTTTCTATACTATCTTATAGAAAAACATTAAACAAAAATATTTACCCTGATAAATAAAAAACATTCACAGCTAATATATAGCTTAGCTGAGATTTTTCGATAACTCTTTTTTTTTTGTGGTAGTTCAGCATTGGGCTTAATAAAACAATAAAATAATTATTAGTGTTTCCTGGGTTCTTGATTTTGTGCAAGTGTGCAAGATGTGACTTCAGGGAAGAGTCACTCGGTCCTACAACTCAGACAAGGATCACAACACAACGCTCGGACAGGCTGTCGACTCTACCGACCTGAACATGGTAGCATGTACTGTATATCTATGCAGCTGTCACACTGTAATACAGAAGCATGGGGGTGTTCGCTGTCTTTTACTAATAGACCAGGCTAAACTGGGGTGCTGGGAGGGGGTTAAGGGAAGTGGTGGTGTCCAGGAACCTCCCAAATGTTTTATCTGGAATGGTTGGTCTCTCAATACGTTCCTGACAACTCTCCCAGATCCGACACTTACTTGGATGTCAATGTTATGCATGATGATGATGTGTTTAGTCGTACAGGAGAACTCAGCCATGTCACGCTGTGGGTCAACCTTGCTGAGGGTCCCCTAAAAGGAGCGAGCATTAGTGCTAAGGGAACAGGCACAAGGATCATGAAGTAGATGGTCCTGTGCAACTGACCATTGTCACGGTGGACTGTGACATGGCTGGAGGTATCTGCACTATGATTAGCACTTCTCTTGAAGTGTGGAAAGTTTTATATGCAGCCAGTCAAGATGATTGGAAAGTGTGTCCCACAGCCTATCAGGGTGAGGGAAAATTGTTACCCACAGCCTGTCAGGGTGAGGGAATAGTGTGTCCCACAGCCTGTCAGGGTGAGGGGAAAAGTGTTAGTCTCACACCCTGTCAGGGCAAGGGAAAAGTGTTACTTACAGCCTGTCAAGATTGTGGGAAAGTGGTACTTCACTTACCTGGCATCTGAGTGGAAGGGGGGGTCTGGGCTCATTACTGTATCAACCATAGGCCTGTCCATCTGGTCCCTCAAGAGTCATTTTTCATTCATCAGTCCATAAAACCTTTGAAAAAAATCTTTCTTCAGATATTTCTTGGTCCAGTCTTGATGTTTCTTCTTCTGTGTCTTGCTCAGTAATGATCAGGTTGCAGCTTTCCTTACCCTGGCCATGTCTTTAGGCAGTGAACACCATGCACTTCTGGGCACTTTGGGAGGTAGCAGTTTTAGAATATGATAGCACTGGGGTATAATAGCTTCCTGGTCGCTTCACGTTTATACAACTTGGAGTTGAAAAGTATGTGCCTAATAATTGTGCACACAGTGTAGTCACACACTACGACAGATATATTCATTTTTTTACTACTTTCTTACCATAGGTTTCTATTTACGGTATTTCTTTTATGCTAGATTATATTTAACAGGTATGCTGGACCATTTTAGGTTTTTCCTTCGTTACTTCATCTCTGTAAATTTGGAGGTGGCTGCCCCCTAAACCTCTGCACCTTTATCTACTCAGTTTTCTACGGACGGGTGTAAAACAATCAGGCCCAAGTCCAGATCTGCCCCGTCTATTTTGAGGCCGGCTGGCAAATAGTGAGGTCATTTAATAGAGTAAGGACCATCATGATTGGGTACACTTTGTCGCGGTGGGATGGCTTTTACGCTTTTTTTATTAAAAAAAATGTTAGCCCAGTTCCCTATATTTTTTACATGTATCGCTATTTTCTTATTTTATGGGGTTCTATGCATTGTTTTTATTCTAGGTTAAATTTGGCATTCATTGTATTGTAAAAATGATCTAACAGCATAATTCTCCAGGCCAGTACATTTAAGGAGATACCAAACTTGCATTCATTTCTTTTATCATTTAAAGTGCGTAAAAAAAATTCAAAAGTTTGTAAAGAAATATGTATCTCATTTGTATCACCAATTTTTTTTTAGACTTCTGACATTTTTATTTCTCCATTTATAGAGCTATATGAGGGCATATGCTTTTTTTATGGCAAGCTGACTGTTTTAATGATATCAATAGGAGGTACATGGGACATTTTGATCACTTTTTATTGCATTTTTAAGAGAATATAAAAAAATACAATTCTGGTGTTTTATTTTTTACTCTTTTCTCATTATAAGTTAATTAGTTTTAAATTTTGATAAACTGTAATTCTATGTACCTGT
Organism: Dendrobates tinctorius; assembly: GCF_039654945.1. Taxonomy (NCBI): domain Eukaryota; kingdom Metazoa; phylum Chordata; class Amphibia; order Anura; family Dendrobatidae; genus Dendrobates; species Dendrobates tinctorius. The sequence goes on along the minus strand of NW_027361708.1, from coordinate 16,865,414 downwards.
TGATACCACATATGTTTAGCTTTTCATTGCCTATTTTTAATGGTGGAAAGGGACGGGGGGAGTGATTTAAATTTTTTATATTTTTCTTAACTTTTTCAATTTTTACTTTACTAACCTTATCTTAGTGGACTCGAGCCTCTTATCATCTGACCACTTATACTATATGCAGCAATACAAACATGGCAGTGATGGGAACCTTCAGCAGGCACTTGCTGCCAAGACAAACCATTTTGACTGTGCCGCAAGGGGCTGATAGAAAGCGGTGCACGCTCCGCTTGCGTTCCATTTAAAAGCCGCCATCAGAGATTGACAGCAGCATTTAAATGGTCAACATCTGCAGGTGGAGCTCAGCTTCAGCCTCTGTGTGACGGACTCAGCCCCTGCTGAGCCCATTTTTTGAGTGGACCCTCTGGTTCGTGGCACCCACCCACCGAGGGCGAGCTAACCTTGTGAGAATCCACCCCCGAGATAGGGTGTAAGGGGCAAGACCAAGGGGGTGAGTCACCACGACTGCTGGGACCAGACGGCCGGCTCAGGGGACACTAGACGAGTGTCTGACGACAAGGACAAGCAGGAAGCAAGACGAGACAAGACGTAGGTGCAAGGTAACGTCATTAGAATAACTCAGGATCACATACAGTGTAAACAAGCAAAACGTGCAAGGTGCGCGCGTGGGCACGCCAAGGTCCATAACATGGTACATGCCAGGTGGCACACCTAGGTACAGGTAATGGCATGATGGCATCGGACTCCGGACTGCTGGCAACGATTGACATCATCAAGGCATCAGGCTGCAGACATCAGCTCCGGAGGTCAGGCCGCAGTCATCCAGCTCGTGATCTCTGGCAGCGATCGACAGGTTCTGGGCATCCGGCATGCAAACCAGGGTCCAGGCAAGGAGGCACGAAGATATCCAGGCAGGGCGCGTGTTAGGGAACACGCCAAGGTCCAAGGCTAGGTGCGTGTGTTTGGGACACGCCAGGGGTCAAGGCTAAGTGCAAGGCAAGGTGCGTGTGTAGGGGACACGCCAGGGTTCAAGGCTAGGTGCAAGGCAAGGTGCGTGTGTAGGGGACACGCCAGGGTTCAAAGCGAGGTGCGTGTGTAGGGGACACGCCAAGGTTCACAAACGAGACAGGGTGCGTGTGTAGAGCCACGCCAAAGCATAGGATAAGACAGAGTGCGTGTAGAGACACGCCAAGGCACAAGACAGAGTGCATGTAGAGACACGCCAAGGCACAAGGTACAAGACAGAGTGCGTGTAGAGACACGCCAAGGCACAAGACAGGGTGCGTGTAGAGACACGCCAGGGTCCAAGGTACAAGACAGAGTGCGTGTAGAGACACGCCAAGGTTCAAGGCAGGGTGCGTGCTAGGAGCAACGCCAGGATTCAAGGCAGGGTGCGTGCTAGGAGCCACGCCAGGGCACAAGGAAGGGCTGCGTGCTAGGAGCCACGCAGGGGGCACGCCACACTGGTGTACACAAACACGTGGCACTTACCACGGCACAGGAGACGGCCAAGGGGAACCCACGCCGGGGTTCAATGCAAGGACAAGGCAGGGAACAAGGCAAGGAACAAGCAGAAACAGAGCAAAGTGCAAGGGCACAGAATAGAGGGAGCAACCCCATAGACCCAGAGCCTTGCAAGGAAGCAACACAATAATCAGGCCCTGAGCATAGGAAGAGGCGGCCTGATATAGGGCATAGCACCTCCTCCTCCAGGTCAGGACCAGGGGAGCACTTCCGGGATTCTAGACATGACGAGATGATAGCAGAACCAGACAGTGCAGGATCTTAGGAAACGTCACATGATCAGGGTTTCAGACTTGACGAGATGATCACCGAACCAACCAGTGCAGGATCCTAGGAAGAACACATGATCCGGGATTCTAGACATGACGAGATGATTGCAGAACCAGACAGTGCAGGATCTTAAGAAACGTCACATGATCAGGGTTTCAGACATGACGAGATGATCACCGAACCAACCAGTGCAGGATCCTAGGAAGAACACATGATCCGGGATTCTAGACATGACGAGATGATTGCAGAACCAGACAGTGCAGGATCTTAAGAAATGTCACATGATCAAGGACTCCAGACATGACGAGAAGATCACAGAAGGCAGAGCAGAAACGCAGGCATCCTGTAGCTCAGACATGAGGTGAGTGTGCACACTGCTCTAGGGGACATGCAGGACAGCAGACAAAGCATGCGCATGCACATCGCTCCAGGAGTTCTTGAGACAAACAGACATGGCAGACGTGACACTCTGATGTTCCTGAGTAGGGATGATAGGACACGTGGAAGTTCAAGGTTCAAGTTTCTCAAGCTTGGCAGAATTTTAGTACAAAGTTCGGTTCGGGTACCAGAACTTGACCCCATGCCCGAACCCCATATAAGTCAATGGGGACCCAAACTTTGGTGCGGTAAAATGGTCATAGTAAGGGCTAGAGGGCTGAAAAAGGAAGCAAAATGGGGGTAAGAACAGGACAATTGCCCTGCAAACAAATGTGGATAGGGAAATGACTTAAAATAACATAGAATAAAAAAATGAAAAACAGTAATCTTGAACCAGGAGGCAGTGGTCCAAGTAGAGGAGTGGAGCAGTGACTTGCATGTGTATTTTACTGTACTTGTACTTTGTACTTGTACTATACTAGGGATCCCATTAAACTAACAGGTTAAGTTTGATAAGTTTGAGTTCACTGCAGAACGGTACTGTCACAGAGATTCAGATAGGGACAAAGTTCAGATACTGGCAGCACCAGGACCAGGAGACTTCAGGAACAGGACTGGCCGCACCAGGACCAGGGAGACAAAGTTCAGACACTGGCAGCACCAGGACCAGGAGACTTCAGGAACAGGACTGGCTGCACCAGGACCAAGGGATAATGTTAAACAGCTGGCCGCATCAGGACCAAGGGAGTTCGGAAACAGGACTGGCTGCACCAGGTCCAGGGGACAATTTTAAGGACACTGGCCGCACCAGGACCAGGGATTTAGGTTCAGGACCTGGCCACACCAGGATGAGAGGGCCTAACAACTCACTAGTAGGGGAGACTACATTCTAATGAATGCTGTTGATTTGGCCAATCCCTAAGGGAGAGGGAGTCTTTTATACAGTATGACTCTCAGCAATTGACTGGGAGCCTTCTTGCAGGTGAACTAATTATATTGAATGCCTCTGAGCAACAGGCTGAAGGCATTACACAATATGCACGCTGCCCCTTTAAGAAGTGATTAGCTCACTAACACAAACACTAGGTGCCCTGACAGGAAGTGTAGAGTGTACAAGACATGCCAGCAAAAGGGGACCACGCTGCGGGGCCAATGTAGTGAGTATGACAGTGTCCCTGCATGGAGAGGGAGGGGAATGGTGTTGCAGTGATCTGGTCTTATTACCTGAGAAGGGGCCAATAGCCATGGACCTTCCCAGCCTATTAATATTAGCTGTCAGCTATGCCTGTGCTGGTTATTAAAAATGGGGATACCCCAAAATAAATTACTTTGGATCCCCCCTATTTTTAATAATTAGCCAAGGCAAAGCAGACAGATGGTGGCTGATATTAATAGGCTGGGAAGGGTCATGGATATTGGCCTCCTTCTTGACCTAAAAAGACCAGCCCTCAGTCGCCCCAGAAATGCCGCAAACACTTGGTTCCCTAATTCTGTCACTTTGCCTCGGCTCTTCCCAATTGCCCTGGTGCGGTAGGCAATCGGGGTCATGGGATTGTGTGGTTGATGTCAGCAGCTGATGCTGACATCAAGCCCATGGGTTAGTAATGAAGAGGCGTCTGTCAAACACCCCCATTACTAACCCAGTAGTCAAAAGAAATCTTTTAGAAAAAATAAATTCCCCAACAATTTCCCTCTTTCACCCATTTATTTAAAAAAATACCCACACCAGTCTGACGTAGTTCACATGGAGGTCCCACGATGATCCCCATCTCTGTCTTCCAGTGTATAGAGCCCAGTTCAGAGAACGGGGCTCCATACACTGGAGCAGCAGACACTGCCGGATCTCACTCTGTACTCTGCTAGGTTTTTCAGAGTCAGAATGATGAGCAGTGAGATGACCTTACAGTTCAGATTCGCTCATCTCTACTTTTGAGGACTTTATGGTATTGTCTATCTGCATGGGAGCTTACTGGGAACTATATTTATGACTGTCAACAGGGTCAGTAAGATCAACCCCATAAGCAACAGATCTGGGCATGTCGTTCTTCGACATATAAATTTATTAACAATTTTACATCTTCTAAATGTTGCTGTAGTCCCGACAAATGAGTTTTCATATTTACACAAATGAGGCCTTAAGTGTTCTTAGCAATGCAGAGCACATAACTAACCTTTGCATCCTGAGGTTTTATTCTCACCCAGCATGCAACCTTTTTTTGCTTGATTAGTGCCTGATGTCACAAAGGCAGCAGGCTATCAACAAAACTAAAGAGGCTCGAACGGCAGGGGTCGGTCAAATTTTCTGTCATTCCCAAAGCACTAGCATTTCGTTTGGATATAACTCAGTGCAAGCAAGGGCTTAGGCTCCCTTTCTGTGAGCTGGGCTTTGTATTTATATATCTTCCCATGGCTGAGTGTCCAAAGTCAGGACTTGGTCCTGCTCATCCCTTAATTGCATAGAGGTCATTTTTAACACATGGTAAGGTTTTAACCCCATTGCCCCAAAGCCTGTTTTGACCTTACTGACCAGGCCAATTTTTTCAATTCTGACCAGTATCGGTTTATAACTCTGGAACGCTTTAATGGCTCCCCCTGATTCTGAACCTGTTTTCTCATGACATATTGTACTTCATGTTAGTGATAAAATTTGTTTGATACTACTTGCGTTTATTCGTCAAAATGTCAAAAATTTCACCAAAAATTTGAAAATTCATCAATTTTCAAACTTTTTATTTTTATGCCCTTTAACCAGATAGTTATGTCACAAAAATAGTTAATAAATAACATTTCCCTCATGTCTACTTTACATCAGAACAATTTTTTAAACATATATTTTTTTTTTTACTAGGAAATTAGAAGGGTTAAAAGTTGACCAGCAATTTGTTCTTTTTTAAACAAAATTTACAAAACCATTTTTTTAGGGACCACATCACATTTGAAGTGATTTTGAGGGGTCTATAACGGAAAATACCCAAAAATGACCTTTCTAAAAGCTGCATTCCTCAATGTGCTCCAAACAACATTCAAGAAGTTTATTAACCCTTCAGGTGCTTCAAAGAAATTAATGGAATGTAGAAGGAAAACATGAGCATTTTACTTTAGACCTATTTTTTTTCACAAGGGTAACAAAAGAAAACGGACCACAACATTTGTTGTGCAATTTCTCCTGAGTACAGATACACCATATGTGAGGGAATCACTGTTTGAGCGCACGGCATGACTCGGAAGGGAATGAGCACCATTTTACTTTTTGAACGCAAAATTGGCTGGAATCGAGAGCAGAAACCATGTTGTGTTTTGAGAGCCCTTGATGTGCATAAACAGTGAAAACCCCCCACAAGTAACCTCATTTTGGAAACTAGACACCTCAAGGAACTTATCTAGATATGTGGTGATCACCTTGAACCCCCAGGTGCTTCACAGATGTTTATAATGTTGAGCTATGAAAATAAAAAAAATCACATTTTTTTCCACAAAAATGATCTTTTAGTCCCAATTTTGTTTTATTTTCACAGGGGTAATAGGAGAAAATGGACCCCAAAAATTGTTGAGCAATTACTCCGGCATACAGCGATACCCCATATATGGGGGAAAACCACTGTTTGGGTGCACCCTTTATTTTTACAAGGGTAATAGTAGAAAATGGATGCCAAAAACTGTTCTGAAATTTCTTCTGAGTATGTTGATTCCCCATATATGGTGGAAAACTACTGTTTGGGCCTACGGCAGGGCTCAGAAGGGAAGGAGTGACGGTTTGGAGAGCAAACTTTGATGGAATGGTGTGCCATGTCACGTTAGGAAAACCTGATGTGCCTAAACAGTGGAAATGCCCCACAAGTGATGCCATTTTGGAAACTACAAAAGGAATTTATCTAGAGGCATACCGTATATACTCGCGTATAAGCCGAGATTTTCAGCCCATTTTTTTGGGCTGAAAGTCCCCCTCTCGGCTTATACGCGAGTCATACACCGGAGGTCGGCGGGGGAGAGGGAGCGCGGGTGTCAGAGATCATACTCAGCCCCTCCTGGCACGGTCTCTGCACCCCCTGCTTCCCCCATGGTTTCGGCAACCCAGCTGTTCCTGCATTCAGTGGTCACGTGGTACCGCTCATTAAAGTCATGAATATGCGCATATTCATGACTTTAATGAGCGGTACCACGTGACCGCTGAAACCTGGAAGCGCTGCAGCACCAAGACTATGGGAGAAGGCTGAAAGCAGGGGCTGCGGAGACAGTGCACCAGGAGGGGGTGAGTATGATGGGGGAGGACGGGGAGCAGTGCAATATTCACCTGTCCCCGTTCCACCGCCGCAGACCGCTCTGTCTCCTGCGTCCTCTGTCTGTGACGTTCAGGTCAGAGGGCGCAATGACGTAGTCAGTGAGCTCCCTCTGCTGAACGTCACTGCAGAGGACCCGGAAGACAGAGCGTCGCGCAGCGATGGAATGGGGACAGGTGAATATCGCCAGTGCCGGGGGCCTGAGCCAGCGGTGATGCTGGCACCTGGCCCACATAGCGCGCCGGTGTCCCCGCCTGCTCAGGACACTGGCACATGGCCCCCAGCGATGAGAGGTATGTCATTTTTTTTTTATTGCAGCAGCAATATATGGGGGGTATTTATCTATGGAGCATCTTCTTGGGCCACCATTAACACTTGTGCAGCATTTTATGGGGGGTATTTATCTATGGAGCATCTTCTTGGGCCACCATTAACCCTTGTGCAACATTTTATGGGGGGTATTTAACTATGGAGCATCTTTTTGGACCACCATTAACCCTTGTGCAGCATTTTATGGGGGGTATTTATCTATGGAGCATCTTTTTGGACCACCACTAACCCTTGTGCAGCACCACCCTCGGCTTATACATGAGTTAATACGTTTTCCCAGTTTTTGTGGCAAAATTAGGGGGTCTCGGCTTATACTCGGGTTGGCTTATACATGAGTATATACGGAAATTTTATAATAATGATTATAATGCTTTAGGTTTTATTGGTGTATGAATTTATCATGTGATAGTATGTGTAAGTTGTGCGGAGTATATCAGATCGTAAAAGTGTATTGTGTCAAAAGGATAAAAAAAATTATTAATTTATGGATGTGAGGTACGCTTTGAAGCAATCATTGATGCAAAGGCCAATTTTTCTCAGCGCATGTTTCACAATGGTAAATTGTGTCTTTTCGGATTCCCCTCTTGGCGCATACTCTGCACCTATTTTGCGATCTTCCCTTGTTCGCTGTTTGGGGAACCTCTCCAGGAATATGTTGACCTGGGATGATACTGGCACCATCAGTTTAAGAAGTACTGGGACCCTCACCTTCCTGAGTGCCAAACACTAGGGCCTTGATGACTACCTCCTGAAACTCAAGGAAGGTCCCCGCATTGCCTGCAGATCGAAACAGCACAAAAACATTGTACAGTGCCAACTGTACAATGTGAACGGCCAATTTGTATAACATACTTTAGTTTTTCTCATGGCACTGTATGATTTGAGGACCTGATCTGAGAGATCTACACCCCTCATGTACTTATTGTAATCCAAGATACAATCTTGCTTTGGGATTTGTGTTTTGGTACCTCTGATATTGACAATGCAGCTGTGTATGGTGGTCAAGATAAGGACATCCATCTTGTCCTAATACTTGACCACCAGCATGTTGTCGCTGCATTGGGCTCTACTTTCACCCTTTCTTAGCAGCTTAGGGAGGCCTCTGATTTTTTTACACTGTGCCACATGAAACAGTACCTCTTACAGAGCGGGTCATGAAAAGTGGGATGCTGGTGTAAAAGTTACCTGTCACGGTCCCACCACGGGGTGGGAAAATGGACAGCACAACACACACACTCATAGGGATGGAAATGGGAAGAGGAAGGCCCTACCGAAAAGGAATGAGGGATGTGACACCTCCTGAGCTCCAACCTGAGCCTTTCACTGCAGTCCCCTAACGCCCTAAGTGGGTCCTTCACCCCACCACTGTCACGAACCTCGTCCCTCACTGTCACCTAGCACTGCCCTGGTTAGTGCACTGGCCAGGAAGGGCGCTAACATCCCCACTGCAGATGGTACAACACAGGGGATGGTGACAAGCACAAGACAGACAAGGTCAAAACACAACACTTAGCTTCCAGACTCTGCTGCCAAGCTCCACACCGCAGAGGACACAGAAACAGAACCCCAAAGTCCAGAAATAGCTGATACAGTGCTGATACCAGAGAGTTGCAACTGCAAGGCTGGTCTCCATAGTATAACTATCACCAGGAGTCAGCTGATGCATCGGGTGACCATTTAAAGGATGGTGGGTGTAGTCACCACCCAAATCAGCTGATCTAGCAATTCAGCAGCTGCAGCAAGCTGCCAGCAAGGAAAACTGACATTAACCCCTTTTGACCTGAAAGGAAAAAAGCTACATTTAAATTATGGTGGAATCAGAACTGCAACGAATCCAAAAATGGATTGTGACATTATCTATGTAGAGGTGATAACCCTTATTGTTATGATTGGGTCACCGAGGAGGATAGCAGGCCCAGGCTAAGCCACAGAAAACCAGAGAAGTTCCTAACTAAGCGGATTGCAGACCCCTGATCCTATCCACACAACTAGCAGTAGCCGTGGAGCATACTTACGATGATCCTAGACGCCTCGGCACAGCCGGAGAGCTAACTACGCCTAAAGCAAGAAAGGGGAAATCTAAAATGCCCCGGAGCAGACCCCAAAGGAATAGATAGCCCCCAAACATATATTGTCTGTGAGACAAGATGAAAACACAAACACAGGCAGGAAAATAGACTGAGCAAATGATGGGGCCCACACTGACTAGACAGGACAGGAAAGACACTGTCTGCAATCACGCAAAAAAACATGCAAAAAGTCCAACACGTCTGATGCACAAAAAACACTGAAGTCGCACGACTTCGCCCCCACTATATCAGCACTCTGGTATATTCTGAAAGCAAAGCAAAAAGAGACCAATACAACAGGGGACAAAACAAACAGGGTGGTAACACATGGGTGGTGACTCAGCACAGGCCCAGCCAAAGCTGGCTGACCTGCACAAAGCAGAGATAGACAAAACCAGATCAAATGCAAACAGAATAGCAAATGAACCACTTAGCTGAACCATGCAGGGACAGAGCAGGAGACATCAGACCTCAGCAGGCACAGGAAGAAAATCACCAGCAGGGATAGAGGGAGTCAGCTGTCTTAAATCCCAATCTGAAACCCCAGATCTCCAATCGCCATCCTCATTATCAGGTGGCTAGCCTCTGTCAATAAGATCAACTCCACTACCTCCAGAGGGAGCCCAGAAAGAGAACTCGCATCCCCTCTGTCAATCTGACCAGCTCCACTACCTTCAGTAATAGCCAGAGGGAGACCGGAAAGAGAATTCACAACAGTACCCCCCCTTGAGGAGGGGTCACCGAACCCTCATCCACGCCCCCAGGCCTGTCAGGATGGGCCCGGTGAAAAGCACGAACCAATTTTTCGACATGAATGTAAGAAGCAGAGACCTAAGAATTATCCTCCTGGCCATAAACTTTCCATTTGAACAAGTACTGGAGTCTCCGTCTAGCCAAATGAGAATCCAATATTTTCTCTAACTCATACTCCAAATTGCCTTTAACCAATACAGGGTCAGTGGGCGCCGCCATGGGAACTACTGGCTCCACAAACCTCTTCTACAAAGATTTATGAAACACGTTATGAATCTAAAACGTAACTGGAAGAGCCAAACGGAAAGAAACGGGATTAAGGATTTCCAAAATCTTATAAGGTCCAATGAATCTTGGCTTGAATTTTGGAGATGCAACCTTCATAGGAATATTCTTTGAAGACAACAAAACCATATCACCCACTTTAAACCGAGGACCAATGGTCCTATGCCGGTTGGAAAACCGTTGGGCTTTTTCCTGAGAGTGGGACAACTTATCCACCATTTGGTCCCAAATCTGCTGCATTCTCTCTACCACAGAATCCACACTTGGGCGGGCCGAAGATTCCACCTGCCCTGAAGAAAATCGAGGATGAAACCCAAAGTCACAGAAAAAGGGCGACATCAAAGTGGCAGAACTAGCACTATTGTTTAGCGCGAATTCAGCCAAGGGCAAAAATGAGACCCAGTCATCCTGATCAGCAGATATGAAACATCTCAAATAGGACTCCAAAGTCTGGTTTGTTCTCTCAGTCTGCCCATTGGTCTGAGGATGAAATGCAGAGGAGAAAGATAACTGAATTCCCAGTTTGGAACAAAAAGCTCTCCAAAATCTCGAAACAAACTGGACTCCTCTGTCTGACACAATGTTCTCAGGAATCCCGTACAACCGAACCACCTGTTGTAAAAACAAGGGCACCAACTCAGAAGAAGATGGCAACTTTGGGAGTTCTCTGAGAGACAGGAATATCAGAAATAAAATCCATTGAGATATGGGTCCATTGCCTCCTGGGCACCGGCAGGGGCATCAACAACCCACTAGAACGAGAACAGGGCTTGGACCGAGAACAAGTCCCACAGGACTGCACAAAATTCCTGACATCACGAGATAAGGCAGGCCACCAAAAAGACCGACTCACCAAATCTCTGGTACCAAAAATACCTGGATGACCAGCCAACGCGGAGCAATGAATTTCAGACATTACTCTTTTCCTGCACTGGTCAGGGACATACAATTTTCCCATAGGGCAACGTTCAGGTTTGTCCTCCTGAAATTCCTCCAGGGCACGTCTCAAATCGGGTGAGATGGCGGAAAGAACTACACCCTCATTTAGAATGGTAGTAGGCTCGGTCACATCAAGAGAATCCGCAAAGAAACTCCTAGAAAGGGCGTCTGCCTTAACATTCTTAGTGCCCGAAAGAAAAGAGACCACAAAATTAAAACGCATGAAAAACAAGGCCCACCTAGCCTGTCTAGGATTCAAGTGCTTGGCTGATTCAAGATAAATCAAATTCTTGTGGTCGGTGAGGACCACAACTTTTTTTTTTTTTTTAATTAGTTTTTTATTAAATCAATCACAGAAAGATTTCTTTTCTCTTTTTTTTTTTTAATTAGTTTTTTATTAAATCAATCACAGAAAGATTTCTTTTCTCTTTTTTTTTTTTAATTAGTTTTTTATTAAATCAATCACAGAAAGATTTCTTTTCTCTTTTTTTTTTTTAATTAGTTTTTTATTAAATCAATCACAGAAAGATTTCTTTTCTCTTTTTTTTTTTTAATTAGGACCACAACTTGATGTCTAGCTCCCTCCAACCAATGCCTCCACTCTTCAAATGCCCATTTCATGGCCAACAACTCCCGATTCCCCACGTCATAGCTACGTTCAGATGGGGAGAATTTTCGAGAAAAGAAGGCACAGGGATTCATCTTAGAAATCACCGGATCTCTTTGGGACAAAACGGCTCCTGCCCCAATCTCAGAAGCATCTACCTCCACCTGAAATGGGAGTGAGACATCAGGTTGCCGTAGAACCGGAGCAGAAGTGAATCTCCGCTTAAGCTCCTGAAATGCCAAGACTGCCTCTGGAGACCAATTCACCTCATCAGCGCCCTTTTTTGTCAAATCAGTCAGTGGTTTAACAATACCAGAAAAATTACTTGTAAATTTACGGTAGAAATTAGCAAAACCCAAAAACTTCTGGAGAGCCTTCAAATAAGTGGGTTGAACCCAATCATAAATGACCTGTATCTTGGCCGGCTCCATTTCAATAGCAGACGGGGACAAAATGAATCCAAAAAATGAAATCCTTTGTACACCAAAGAGGCACTTCGATCCTTTAACATACAGAGAATTTTCCCTCAAAATCCGGAACACAGTCCGGACATGTTCCACATGAGAATCCCAATCACTGGAAAAGATCAAAATATCATCCAGATAAATGATCAAAAACTTATCCACAAAGTCCCGGAAAATATAGCTCATAAAAGATAAAAGATTGGAAGACAGAAGGCGCATTAGTGAGCCCAAAAGGCATCACCAGGTACTCAAAATGTCCCTCCGGAATATTAAACGTCGTCTTCCATTCATCCCCGTGCTTGATGCGAATAAGATTATACGCCCCCCTGAGGTCAAGCTTGGTAAACCAACAGGCACTTTTAACTCTGGAAAATAAATCAGAGGTAACGGGTACTGATATTTAACAGTGATTTTGTTAAGGGAACGATAGTCAATACATGGCCTTAATGAACCATCTTTCTTGGCCAGAAAAAAAACCCAGCACCTAAAGGTGAAGAAGATGGTCTAATATGACCTTTCTCCAATGACTCCTTGATATAAGATCGCATAGCATCATGTTCGGGTACCGATAAGTTGAAAAGCCGACCCTTGGGAAATTTACACCCGGGCATTAACTCAATTGTACAGTCATAACTCCTATGAGGAGGCAAAGACGCAGACATACTCTCACTAAATACATCAGAAAAATCAGCCAAATAGTCAGGAATATCATGAGACTGGGGAGAGGTGGAGAAAACAGGAGTGTCACTAAGAACACATTGACAACCCCAACTCACCACAGACACAGATTTCCAATCCAAAACAGGATTACGAGTTTGCAGCCAAGGAAAACCCAGAACAATAGTATCATGCAAATTATGCAGCATCAAAAATTTACAATTTTCTTGGTGGTCCGGAGCGACCCGCATTATCCCCTGGGTCCAAAACTGGGGTTTATTCTCTGCCAAAGGAGTAGCATCAATACCCCTCAAAGGGATAGGAGTCCACAGGGGTATCATGAGAAAACCATAACGTTTAGCAAAGTCCAAATCCATCAGATTCAAAGCTGCTCCTGAATCGACAAAAGCCTTAGCGGAAAATGTAGACAAGGAGCAGATCAGGGTAATCGCCAAAAAGAACTTAGGCTGTACACTGCCCACAGCAAATGTGTGAGCAAAACACTTTTCTCGTTTAGGACAGGCAGAAATAGTATGAGAGGCGTCCCCACAGAAAAAACACTTATTACGCCTTCTAAACTCCTGACGTTGCGCCCTAGACAAAACCCTATCGCATTGCATGGGTTCAGAAGTTCGCTCGAAAGGTGGCAATGCCTCTAGTGTAGTTTTACGTTCACGTAAGCGTCTATCAATTTGAATGGCCAATGAAATAGAGTCATCAAGACCAGAGGGAACAGGAAATCCCAACATAACATCTCTAATGGTTTTTGCCAAACCCTTCCGAAAGAGAGATGCTAGGGCATCGTCATTCCATTTAGAAAAGGCCGCCGACTTTTGAAATTTTTGACAATATAACTCTGCAGAATCCTGACCCTGGTTCAATGCCAATAAGGTTTTCTCAGCTTGATCAATAGCATTAGGTTCATCATACAACAACCCCAAGGCTTGAAAAAATGCATCCACGTAGCCAGAATAGGATCTCCAGGTGTCAAAGAAAAGGCCCAATCCGGGGGATCACCGCACAGCAGGGAGATGACAATTTTAACCTGCTGCACAGAGCTCCCCGATGAGTAAGTTTTCAAAGCAAAAAATAGTTTACAATTATTCTTAAAATTCAAAAATCTAGACCGATCCCCAGAAAACACATCAGGAGTAGGGATTTTTGGTTCAACAGTAGATGATTGTGCGAGATAGGCAGAAATTCCCCGCACTTCAGCAGCGAGCTGCTCAACACGATCAGACAATTGCTTAGTCTCCATTTAGACAAAAAATATCCTCCTACAGCCCCAGAAAAAAAAAGAGAAAAATATATATATATATAAAAAAAAAAATTCTGACACTTTTTTTTTTTAATTCTTTCCTTCTTTAGAGTACCCTAGAGTCTACAGTTAGGCTGGTGATTCTGTTATGATTGGGTCACCGAGGAGGATAGCAGGCCCAGGCTAAGCCACAAAAAACCAGAGCGGTTGGTAACTAAGCAGATTGCAGACCCCTGATCCTATCCAAACAACTAGCAGTAGCCGTGGAGCGTACCTACGATGATCCTAGACACCTCGGCACAGCCGGAGAGCTAACAATGCCTAAAGCAAGAAAGGGGAAATCTAAACTGCCCCGGAGCAGACCCCAAAGGAATAGATAGCCCCCAAACAAATATTGGCAGTGAGACAAGATGAAAACACAAACACAGGCAGGAAAATAGACTGAGCAAATGATGGGGCCCACACTGACTAGACAGGACAGGAAAGGAAAGACACTGTCTGCAATCATGCAAGAAACATGCAAAAAGTCCAACACGTCTGATGCACAAAAAACACAACTTCGCCCCCACTATTTCAGCACTCTGGTATATTCTGAAAGCAAAGCAAAAAGAGACCAATACAACAGGGGACAAAACAAACTGGCACAAGCAGTAACACATGGGCGGCGATTCAGGACAGCCCCAGCCGGAGCTGGCTGACCCGCACAAAGCAGATATAGACAAAACCAGATCAAATGCAAACAGAATAGAAAACGAACCACTTATCTGAACCATGCAGGGACAGAGCAGGAGACATCAGACCTCAAAAGGCACAGGAAGAAAATCACCAGCAGGGATAGAGGGAGTCACCTGTCTTAAATCCCAATCTGAAACCCCATATCTCCAATCATCATCCTCATTATCAGCTGTCAAGCCTCTGTCAATCAGATCAGCTCCACTACCTCCAGTAACCACCAGAGGGAGCCCAGAAAAAGAACTCGCAACCCCTCTGTCAATCTGACCAGCTCCACTACCTTCAGTAATAACCAGAGGGAGGCCAGAAAGAGAATTCACAACACCTTATCCAGCGGTGGGTGCAGCAATTCCCACACAATTTTCCCACTCAACCCCAGGACAGAGGGCATTCACAGGGATCAATCGGTGTGTTTTTCCCTTGGTAGGCCCTAAATCTGTGAGTGTATCCTGAGGTACTCTTACACAGCTTGTACAGTTTAATTCTGGACCTGGCCCTCTTAATGGGCCAGGTATTGTTAGAATTTTAGACTCCCTTTGAAATGAACTAGAGATTTATCTATACAGATGTTCCTTTGGGGGTTGTACGCTTCAGCAAATTGTCTGCTGAAGTGGTCAACTACTGACCAAATTTTAAATACACGATCAAAGTTAGGATCGTCCTAGGGAGGACACTGTGGGCATTATCACTATAATGCCAACATTTTTGGATCGCTTCAAATTGTGTCCTTGTCATGGCCTTACAGAAAACCGCAGTGCTGTAGAGTATATTAGTACTCCAGTATTGTCAAAGATCTGATTTTCTAACTATTCCTATTCGCCAAAATATCATCATCTCTGCTGCATCTACTGGGGTCCATCTGGTGTATGATGACGTGGGATTTTGGATTAAAAATTGATGAGCATACAGGTTTGTCTGGACCACCATAACATTTTTTATTTCCTCGCTGACAAATAATTTGAAAAAAAAAACAAATTGAGGCCTGTAACATCAAATTGGATTCCTGAGTTGCGCATGAAATCTGGAATAACAGTCGGATAATTTTCGGGCTGGGGGGGTTTAGTCCATATGGGATCCATTGCTTTAGGGTTTGCCTGGGTACTAGGGTGTTAGGGTTTGTGAATCGCAGCAAATCTAAATTATGAAAAGGTGCGATCACAACCCGGGGGCCACCATGCAGAGATGGTATACTGCTGCTAAACAACAACGGACGGCGAGTAGTAAAATGCTCGCTTGACACCAGCGGGTAACCACTGAGCCGGTGTGATAGGAAACGGGCTCTGTTACTGCACAGAGTCCGCAGAAACCAATACCGAAGCCTGTTAATCCTCACAGGCTATGGCTAGAGGAGCGCTAGCATGAGGTCACTGCTTCTGAGACACGAGAAGCATGCCCCTCTAGACCCACTAGCGCCTGGAACCGCTACTACGGAGCCAGCGAAAATTCCCCCTGGAACGCTGTGCCCTGTTAAACGTCGCAGGGTGCAGCAAGCATTAGCCTACCGCTCTGAGCGTGTACTGCGTCTGCACTTGCAGTCACCACTAACCAGCCTGAGCTTAGTGCTGGAAAGCACACTATCTGTGCACAGTGCCATACAGATGGACGCTACAACATAGGCGGTGCTGTGATGCCTTGCCTGACTGGTGCCCACTGGCACTAACGGATGAGTGAGCTGAATGCACTGCGCTAGGCAGTACCAGTACTAAGTGCTGACTCTAACCTCTAAACTCTGTTAACACGCGTATCAAAGGGAAGGGGGTTCATAATGAGTCATTCACCTGTATCATACATCCATCATCACACACACACACCACTATAAACATAAGAACTAATATCTATCATAGCGCACGGCAGGGCGGCCATGCGAGGCTTTTATAGCCACAACCATCCGGGACCTTCCTGATGATCCAATCAGCGCAGGAGCAGGACCTGAGCGAGTGACCTCCGATCTCCAATGAGAGATCGTCCAACGGGCATGCTCAGTGGACCGAAAGGAGGACTTAGTCCCTGGAATAGCTCGCTGCTGACCAGCATGCTTTGCTATAGCTGGACCAGAGGTGGCAGCAGCAACCAAACTCGCAATGCTAGTCTGAGCAGAGCGCCGGGATCGGTGAGTCTGCTGAGTAACCTCCTCTGTGGCCGGAGAGGAATGGGAGACTGCTGGAGACAAGGCTTGGGATTCCTGCTGTGCAGCAACTGGAACCTGACGCCTAACATAGGGTGTCTTGTTGGGGGTCCAACTTCACTAGATAAGGAATAGAAGAACGTGGGAGCTTCCTCACTGGCTGAATCCGTGTCGGAGGCAAGGAAAGTGTATGATTCCTCTGGTTAATAGCGCCTTCCAGACAAATGGGCTGTTTTAGTCTTCAGAACACTGGGGATGTGTGTGGAAATGGTGCTTTTACACGTGAATTGCATGGGGCTTGAGTAAATGGTACTATTTATTATATAAAGTAGAGGATAAAAGTTAAAAGGAAAAATATAGAAGAAACAAAATGAAAAGAAAAATCAGTACATGTAAAATAAAGTTTGTATGAAATAATTAGTGATGTTCACTACACTAGTGCTGACACTACAACTCCCAGCAGTGCCAGACAGTGCGGGGATCAGTAATAGACATGACCTGTCCAGCTATGGTGACACTACAACTCCCAGCAGCCCCAGACAGTGCAGGGATCAGTAATAGACATGAACTGTCCAGCTATGGAGACACTACAACTCCCAGCAGCCCCAGACAGTACAGTGGATCAGTAACAGACATCACACAAAAACCCATCTGAGGCTATGTGCACACGTTGCGGAATTGCCCCTGAGATTTCCGCGGGAAATATGCGAGAAAACCGCATTTTAATTCCCGCCTATTTCCCGTGGAAAAACTAGCGATTTGCAAGCGTAATTAGCTTGCAGAATTCTAGTGTTTTCGAAGCAAACTGTAGCATCACTTGGAAAACTGATTTGACAGGTTGGTCACACTCGTCAAACATAGTGTTTGACTAGTGTGAGCAACTCTTTACTATTGAGGCTGCCTATGCGGCATCAGTAATAAAAAGATCTAATGTTAAAAATAATTTAAAAAAAAAAAAAAAAAATGGTGTTTTTCTCACCTTCCGGCGTCCCGCGCAGCATTCCCGATCATCGCGATGCTCCCGGCAGGTCTCATTCCCAGTGATTTATTGCGACAATGACCTTTGATGAGGTCGCGGTCTCACGAGACCGCAACGGTATCGCGAGACTGCGACGTCATCAAAGGTCATTGTCACAATGCATCACTGGGAACGGGAGTTGCCAGGAGCATCGCTGAGGCCTGGTAATGCTGCGAGGGACATCGGAAGGTGAGAATATGACGATTTTTTTTATTTTAATTCTATTTTTTACAGGGATATGGTACCCAGAGCCCGGAGGACAGTCTCCTCTCCTCCGGACCGTGGGTACCATCCGCAAATGTTCTGCTTACTTTTTGCATGGTGGGCACAGCCACATACGGGAAGTAAGCAGAACAATGCATTCCTATGTATGCGATTCCGCACAAAGAATGAGCATGCTGCGTATTTTTCCGCGATGCAATTCCGCTGCGGAAAAATCCGCAGCATTAGCACAGCATTGCGGAATCACATAGGATTGCATGGGCTGCTTTTTTTTTTGCGTTTTCGTGGCAAATTCGCGTGTTTAAAATCGCCACTTAAACGCAAAAAAAAGCTACATGTGAACTCAGCCTAACCGTTTGTGTGTGGGGATTTTTGTGTGTTTTTTAACTGTGATAGATTTTATGGATTACAGATGATTCCAATTAAAAGTGGACTGCTTCTTTGTTTGTATAAGGAATTTTGTACCCTGTGTATCTATTGGTGTGACATATGTTCTACCATGTCTATGGCTCTCCATGAGTCCTACTTTAAAATCATATCGAGATGGTACTATTCGCCATCTCATCTAGCTTTTATCAACCCTTCCACCTCCCCTCTCTGTTGGAGGGATTGCGGGCATCATGGTAGCCTTTCCCATTTATTTTGGTTTTGTCCACGTCTTCGGCATTTTTGGGACGACATCTCCTCTCTTATTTCTCATATTTTAAATCAATCAGGTTTTTCACTGACTCCTCAGTTCGCCCTGCTCTCGTTGGATGCAAGTCGTTTGAATCCTTCTGTTAGGAAATTGGTTATTCATTTACCTTTGGTTTCTAAAAATGAAATTGCGTTTTATTGGAAATCCACTCGAGTGCCCTCTTCACTCGATATTATTGCAAAGCTGACTTTACATAAGTCATATGAGCAAAAATTGGCGTTGCTGAATGGCTGTCTTCCTTCCTTTATAAAGAAATGGTCTCGCTGGCAGGAAATGTTTCCATGAGTTCTTATTATTACTATTTATAGTCTGGTTGTGTATTTTTATTTTTTCTTTCATGTTATGGCTGTGGTCATTCGCGCGACGTCATCGCGAATTACCGCGAGACGTCGCGATCCCGCGAGAACTGACGTCATCGCGGGCATTTTCGCAAAGGATTACTGGGAACGGATGCGCGGGAGGCCGGAGGGTGAGAATAACACTATTTTTTTTTTTTTTTTTACATTCTATCTTTTCCTATTGATGCTGCATAGGCGGCCTCAGTAGTAAAAAGTTGGTCACACTCATCAAACACTATGTTTGACGAGTGTGACCAACCTGTCAATCAGTTCTCCAAGCGATGCTACAGATCGCTTGGAAAACGCTAGCATTTTGCAAGCTAAATACGCCTGCAAAATGCTAGTTTTTCCGCAGGAAAAGCGCGGGAATTTAAAATGCGATTTTTCCCGCGGACTGGAATTCCGGAATTCTCGCGGTAATTTCCGCGAGAGTTCCGGTACGTGTGCACTTAGCCTTAAGGGTTAGCTGGGCTAATTTATGAGATGGCTGCCTCACCTTATGGATACTAAGTAGGTGGGATGACTAAGGCATTTTTTGTGCTGTGTGCCAAACTTTAGGTGTCTACTGCAGCACATCTTTTCATTATATGTGTCAGTTTCACTATTTGTATGGTTACAATAAAATATTTTTGCTATTCTTTTCTAAACTCCTATGTTAGAAAATGTTCCCGCCATCACTGCCTGTGGGCGGAGCGTAGGAGAATAAAGGCCGGCATTGGCGGCGAGCCCGCTGACGTCACTGGCGGTGGGCGGGGCGCAGGAGCCTGGAGGACGCGTACGCAGGTCTTCTGTGTGCGGCTGATGGGGCGGAGAGAGGGGGGACAGTGAGGGACGACAGGTCTCCTGCTCCCCAGGCCGCCATACAGAAGAGCTGCGCCAGCAGATCCCGGGCGCCGCAGTCCCAGCTCTGCAGCCCCGCAGGAGGCCGGAGCGCGGCCACCAATCACAGCCCGCGCAGCTCCACCTAGGGGAGGCCGTGGGTTTTGCCGTCTCCATAGCGCCGCCTCCCTCCCTGTCCCTGCTCGCCGCCTCCTCCCGCTTTTACTATCGGCTTTCACAGCTCCCATTTACACACTGGCGGGGGGGAGGGAAAACAAGAAAATAATAGAGAAGGCCACAGAAGAGCAAACAATAACAATCGGAACAATAGCGGCGAGGAGCCGGCATCTCCGGGAGGGCGCGCACACAGGTAAGCGGCCGAGCACGGCGCTGGCAATGAATGGCCGCTCCGGAGCGCACGGACACAGCAGGCGCCTAATGAGGGTCGCGCCCCCCCCCCCCGGTGTCCGGGACGGACGTGTGCCCCGGCCGGGGGCTGCCTCACTGCCGCCGGGTGAGAGGCCCCGGTGCTGCGGGGAGCTGCCATCTTCTCGGTGGCTTCTCCCTCTGTGAGACTGAAGTGCGGGCTCCGCGCGCTTCCCGCCCTCGGGTACGGTGACCCCCACAGAGCGGAGCGTGGCCGGAGGGGGCGCTGCAGCCTGTGGGCGGGCTGAGGGGCGCCTGTGCCCCTTACCTGCCAGGAGCGCCCCCTTCTATAGAGCTCTGGATAATCCGGATTGCAGGCTGTGGGGTGGCTGGTCTTGGAGTTAGGCCGTGGCCCCTGCACTGGCTCCGTGCCATCCTGTGAGGTGCCCCTGTACCTGGAGGGCTTCCCTCGCCTTCTCGTGGCTCGCCCTGTGCACTTGCACTTTTTTTGCCCGTTCCCTTCCTTGCTGTCTTATAACTAATCCCTCCTGAAACCGTCTATCATTTTCCCGGCTCACGTAGGGAGCAGCAGGCGGTGTCGCTCCTCGGGTTATTGGTGCAGGGTTTACCACTTCCTCGTTCGTTTTAGGCGGTGTGCACGTTGCAGATTTGCCTTTATAAAATTGTGCGCAGATTCTGACTCGGTAGAAAACACCGTTGAAAATCTGTGCCGTTTTGTCTGCAGATTTACAAGCTAAATATATATTTAAAAAAAAAAAAAATTGATGTCATTTCCTTGTCCAACCTCTTCCTTTACATGCTCCATTGAAGACCCATAATATCATAACAAACCAAGTATATATATGTTTGTGTAAGCATTATATTTCATCTAACATGCGCTATACTGCCATATAGTGCTTACATACCGCCATATGGTGTATGAAACGCAATATTTGTTTTTTTTAAATTGCGTGGGCTCTCAAGTAATTTTCATATCCAGCAGAGTGAGGGCAGATGTCAATTTTCTGGGAAGGAGCCAATAGCCATAAAGGTTCCCAGGCTATTAATATCAGCTCACAGATGTTTGCTTAGCCATTACTGGCTAGCTTACAGGGGAACCCCAGAAAAAAATTGACATGGGGGGCCCTATAAAATCGAACCAGCAAAGACTAGGCAGACAGCTGCAGGCTGATATTAATAGCCTGGGAAGGGGCCATGTATATTGGCACCCTCCAGGCAAAAAACATCAGCTCTCAGCCACCCCACAAATGGCACTTCTTATAGATGCACCAATTCTGGCACTTAGCTGCTCTCTTCCCACTTGCCCTGTAGCCATGGCAAGTAGGGTAGATGTCACCTTTGTATTGTCCGGTGACATAAAGCCCACAGATTAGTAATGGAGAGGCATCAATAAGACAACTGTCCATTACTAATCCCCTATAGTGATATGGTATATAATGACACAGCCAGAATGAAGCCCTTTTATTACTCTTAATTTACCACACTTACTGCATCACCTAATCCTCGACTCCCTCATCTCCTGCAACAAAAATAAAATGGTAAACTAGCACAAATACTCCCTGTCCAACGTAGTCCTAAATAACGAGTGTCCTACGACTATCCCACGTGTAGAACAGTCACGTCAGGCGATGTGACCGCTCTGCCCAGCTTTCAGTGATACAGTGACAGGAGATCGTTACTCCTGCAGTGCATCACTGAGAGTTCTCCGTAGTTTGTGCGCTCACTCTACAGCACTACCGCTGTGTGAGAATTTTCTCAGCAGCGGTGCCGCAGGTGACAGCATGAACTTCAGTGACCTCTGACGGCACAGTGATACACTGACAGGAGGAGATCCTCCTGCAGTGTAGACTGCGGGAGGACCACCTCTTGTCAGTGTATCACCGCAGGCTGGGTAGAGCAGTCACATCTCCCGATGTGACCGTTCTACACATGAGATCGTCGTGGGACACTCTTTATTAAATGGACTATGGCGGAAAGTTAAGTATATGTTGGTTTTATTTTTGTTGCAGGAGATTGAGGGTGTCAGGGATTAGGTGTTTGAGTATGAATGTGTTTTGTTTTTTTTTTTTACAATTGATCACAGTAACCGGACGATGGGACTACTACTGTCTCATCGTCGGCTTATGATGTCACTGTTATATGTGACAACAGACATAGCCGGATGGGAGTAGTCCTCCTATCAGACGATGCCTGCCTACACACACACATTCTCTGCTCACACACTCTTCCTCTCCGTAGTGTTTTTGGCACGCAACTCCGCAGACCTTTTTACATCTGCAGTTTTGCTGTGGATTTGACCTATGCAATGTAAGTCAGTGGGTGCAGAAACGCTGCAGATCCGCGAAAAGAATCGACATGCTGTGGAAAATAAAACGCTGCGAATCTGCGTGGAATTTTCCGCAGCATGTGAACACAAATTCTGAATTCCCATTGATTAACATTGGTTGGGCAATACATTGCGGATTTGGTGCATTTCTGTGCGGGAAAAAACGCTGCGGATCCGCATAACAATCTGCAACGTGGCACACAGCCTTAGAATACAAATAATATTAAAATACAAACAATGTTTGCGGTCATGTTGTTTTTGCATGTAACATAAATATGTGCACAATAGAATTAGTTCCTGTAACCATGCTCACTC
Source organism: Dendrobates tinctorius (assembly GCF_039654945.1). Taxonomy (NCBI): domain Eukaryota; kingdom Metazoa; phylum Chordata; class Amphibia; order Anura; family Dendrobatidae; genus Dendrobates; species Dendrobates tinctorius. The sequence goes on along the minus strand of NW_027361708.1, from coordinate 16,842,618 downwards.
TTACTGCTTCCCATCCTTCTACAATTACATTTTTATAGATTTGACAGATTAAAAATGATAAAAGTAGCTGTTCCGGGTGTCACTTTTACAGGCTGCAAAGGTGACATTATGAATAAACCACTTGTGACGCGTGAGTCAGTTACTAGGCTCGGCAGTAATGTCGCTGTAGACCCCACGAAAGCCCTGATCTCAGTGATTGGTTGCCGTGCTTAAAGGGAACCTGTCACCAGTTTTGGCTGATATGAAGTAAGGCCGCCACCTTTTAGGGCTTATATACAGCATTCTATAATGCTGTATATCTGCCCACAGCCCGACCTATAAGAGAAGAAAAATAACTTCTTATACTCACCTGTGGGGTGTGCTTGACCTAGGGGTGTCGCAGGTCTTGGTCCGGTGCCGCCCATCATTTTGTGGCCATCCGCTTTCTTGCTTCTTGTGGATGACGCATCCCTGCATCATCCGCACAGTCTGCTCGGCATCGCGCTCCTGCGCAGGCGTACTTCTCTGACCTTTTGAGGGCAGAGAAAAGTACTGCAGTGCGCAGGTGCTGGGAAAGGTCAAAGGGCCACGGCGCCTGCGCACTGCAGGTCTGTGAGAGCCAGAAATCTTGCATGTTTTTAGGTGACCAAATACTTTCCACCATAATTTGCAAAATAAATCTTGCCAAATCAGACAAGGTGATTTTCTGGATTTGTTTTCTCATTTTGCCTCTCATAGTTGTGGTCTACCTCTGATGTCAATTAGAATCATAGAATCATAGAATCATAGAATCATAGAATCGTAGAGTTGGAAGGGACCTCCTGGGCCATCTGGTCCAACCCCCTGCTCAAAGCAGGATTCGCTAAATCATCCCAGTCAGATGTCTGTCCAGCCTCTGTTTGAAGACTTCCATTGAAGGAGAACTCACCACTTCTCGTGGCAGCCTGTTCCACTCATTGATCACTCTAACTGTCAAAAAGTTTTTTCTAATATCTAATCTGTGTCTCCTCCCATTCAGTTTCATCCCATTGCTTCTAGTCTTTCCTTGTGCAAATGAGAATAAAGTTGATCCTTCTACAATGTGACAGCCCTTTAGATATTTGTAGACAGCTATTAAGTCTCCTCTCAGTCTTCTCTTTTGCAAACTAAACATTCCCAAATCCTGCAACCTTTCCTCATAAGACAGGGTTTGCAGACCGGTCACCATTCTGGTCGCTCTTTTCTGAACTTGCTCCATTTTTTTGATGTCTTTTTTAAAATGTGGTGCCCAAAACTGGACACAATATTCCAGATGAGGTCTGACCAAAGAGGAGTAGAGGGAAATAATGACTTCACGTGATCTAGACTGTATGCTTCTGTTAATACATCCTAGAATTGCATTTGCCTTTTTTGCTGCTGCATCACACTGTTGACTCATATTCAGTCTGTGATCTATTAGTATACCCAAGTCTTTTTCACATGTGCTGTCACTTAGCCCTATTCCTCCCATTCTATATATGCTTTTTCCATTTTTATTGCCCAGATGTAGTACTTTGCATTTCTCCCTGTTAAAAACCATTCTGTTAGTTGCTGCCCACTTCTCCAGTTTATTTAAATCTTTTTGAATCCTCTCTCTCTCTTCTCTAGTATTAGCTATCCCTCCTAGCTTTGTGTCATCAGCAAATTTAATCAGTTTACCCTCAATTCCTTCATCTAAATCGTTGATAAAGATGTTGAACAATACAGGGCCCAGGACAGAGCCCTGTGGTACCCCACTTGAGACATTCTTCCAACTGGATGTGCAGCCATTTACGACCACTCTTTGGGTCCGATCACTAAGCCAGTTATGAATCCACCTAACAGTTGCCTTGTCCATTCCATACTTACTCATTTTTTCAATAAGGATTGTATGAGAGACTTTGTCAAATGCTTTGCTGAAGTCAAGATATACTATATCTACAGCATTTCCTTGATCCACCCAATCAGTGATACCGTCATAGAAGGAAATTAAGTTAGTCTGACATGACTTATTAGTTACAAACCCGTGCTGACTCTGTTTAATCACTTCATTCTTATCCAGGTATTGACATACATGTTGTTTAATAATTTGTTCAAAGATCTTTCCTGGTATAGAAGTCAGACTCACCGGCCTATAGTTACCTGGGTCCACCTTCTTCCCCTTTTTGAAGATAGGAACAACATTTGCTCTTCTCCAGTCTTCTGGCACTTCTCCTGTTCTCCAAGAATTTTCAAAGATTATAGAGAGGGGTTCAAAAATTTCTTCTGCTATCTCCTTCAGTACTCTGGGGTGTAATTCATCTGGACCTGGAGACTTGAATTCATTTAGGCTAGCTAAGTGTTTCCTCACTATCTTTCTGTTTATAGATATCCTGGATTCTTCTATTCCCTTAATAGGACAGTGAATAACAGTTGATGTTACATTTCCTTTCTGAGAGAAAACAGATGCAAAATAGGAATTTAAAAGTTCAGCCTTCTCAACATCCTGTCTTACCATTTCATCATTTTCATCCTGTAAAAATCCTATAGCATCTTTGACTTTTCTTTTACTTTTGACATATCCCCAAAATCCTTTATTATTGCTTTTGACATCTCTTGCAAGCCTCAATTCATTTTCAGCTTTAGCTAATCTGATTTGTGCCCTGCAGGTTCTGCAGACAGCATTATATTCTTCTTTAGATATGCCTCCCTCTTTCCATTTTATAAACATTTTTTTCTTCCTTTTTAGCATGTGCTTAAGTTCTGTGTTCATCCATCCTGGTTTCCTTAACTGCTTCCTATTCTTCCCTCTTTTCGGAATTGTTAACAACTGTGCTTTGAGAATTTCATTTTTCAAGATTTCCCATCCTTCCTGGACATTTTTGTCTTTAAGGATATCCAGCCATTGGATCCCTCCAATTCTCTTTCTGAATCCCTTAAAATCTGCCTTTCTGAAATCTAACCTTGACGTCTGAGTCTTCACAGGTCTTCCGCCTCTAGTTATCCAAAATTCTAAAATAGCATGGTCGCTACCTCCTAGGGTCCCAGCCACTTTTACCTCCTCAACCATTTCCTCCCTGTTTATAAGGATTAGATCCAAGGTAGCAGTTCCCCTTGTTTTCTCCCTTACCTTTTGGAAGATAAAGTTGTCAGCAAGAGAGGATAAGAATTTCCTTGACCTGTTAGTTTTGCCTGAGAGAGATTCCCAACAAATGTCTGGATAGTTGAAATCTCCCATGACAACTATGTCATATTTTTTGGAGAACTTGGCCATTTGATGCATAAAGAGTTCATCCATAGCTTCAGCTTGCACAGGCGGCCTGTAGTAAATGCCTACAATGGTGTCCTTTCCATTGTTCTGTCCTTGTATTCTTACCCAAACAGTTTCCACAGAACTCCCAGTCTCTGAAGCTTCAATCTCTGTGCAGATATACGCGTTTCTAACATACAATGCGACACCCCCTCCTCGTTTATCAAGTCTGTTTCTTGCAAATAAGTTGTATCCTTCTAGTCTTGTATTCCAATCATGTGTATTGTCCCACCAAGTTTCAGTGATTCCAATGACATCATATTTCTTTTCCTGTGTTAGTAGTTCCAATTCTTCTTGTTTGTTGCCCATGCTTTGTGCATTAGTATAGAAACATTTTAGTTTGTGATTGGTTTCTCTTTCTCCAATATTTTTATTAATTAGATTCTTTCGTCTTTGTTCTTCCTTTCCACTTCTAATAGCAGAGTTCTCAATAGCATTTGTCAGGTGTATGGCTTTTTCTGGTCTTTTGCTTCCCTTCCCATGTTGTTCTAGTTTAAAGCTCTCCTTACAAGTGTAGCAAGGCGACTTCCAAATACATGCTTTCCAGTCTTCGTAAGGTGCACCCCATCTCTAGCAAGTAGTCCATCGTATAAGTAGTTCACTCCGTGATCCAGAAATCCAAATCGTTGCTGACGGCACCATCGACGTAGCCAGTTGTTCACCTGCAGAATCTTATTCCACCTCCTTGTTCCATGGCCATCCACTGGGAGGATGGAAGAGAAGACCACCTGCGCTCCCAGTTCTTTCACTTTCTTGCCTAAGTCTTCAAAGTCTCTGCAGATGGTTTCCAGGTCGTTTCTTGCAGTGTCATTTGTCCCCACATGTAGTAGCAGGAATGGGTTGTCTTCTGTAGGTCTGAAGAGTCCTGATATCCTGTCAGACACATCTTTAATTTTTGCACCTGGAAGACAACACATTTCTCTTGAAGTTATATCCGGTCTGCAGATAGCGGCCTCAGTTCCTCTCAACAGGGAATCCCCCATGACCACCACTCTCCGTTTCTTCTTCACAACATTTTTCTTTCTCCATCCAGGAGGACTCTGAAGGCGTACAAGGTTGCTGCTTGTTGGCAAAGTCTTATCCTGATGTATTTCTTCATTGTTTTCCTGCGTGAGAGCCTGGTACTGGTTTCTGAGCAGTATGGGTGCTGACTGCCTCCTGATCCTCCTGCTTCTCTGGGTCACATGTCTCCATTCCTCTGTTTCTTCAGGTGCACTTCGAATTTCTTCTCTTTCTGTAACATGAAGAGATAATTCTGCTCTGTCCAAGAACTCTTCACCTTCCTTAATGATCTTCAACGTAGCTAACCTCTCTTCGAGATTTTGCAACTTTTCCTCCAACAGGGACACAAGCTTGCATTTGTGGCATGTGAAGTTTGGCTTTTCCACTGGTAAGTCTGTGAACATGTAGCAAGAAATGCAGCTCACCAAATGGCTCCTGGCCTCTTCCATCTTGAGATTTCTTAAAAACGATGAAAGATGAGCCCAAATTCGTGCGCCGACAGGCGCGCGGTTTTTCCGATTTCCTCTTTTCAGCTGCAACGGCCAAAACCCAGTGATCGTTGAGCTCGCGGAGACTCTTCACTTATCCCAGAAGGCACTGGGAATATGCAAATGATCTCCTCAAGACTCTTCCCCTGGTTTTCCGATTTCCTCTTTTCAGCTGCAACGGCCAAAACCCAGTGATCGTTGAGCTCGCGGAGACTCTTCACTTATCCCAGAAGGCACTGGGAATATGCAAATGATCTCCTCAAGACTCTTCCCCTGGTTTTCCGATTTCCTCTTTTCAGCTGCAACGGCCAAAACCCAGTGATCGTTGAGCTCGCGGAGACTCTTCACTTATCCCAGAAGGCACTGGGAATATGCAAATGATCTCCTCAAGACTCTTCCCCTGGTTTTTTACAGGCCTCCCTCATCTTTTTAAGTGGAAGAACTTGCACAATTGGTGGCTGACTAAATACTTTTTTCTCCTCTGTAAGGCAGGTTTCACATTCGCGCTTTTGAGCGCAGCGACGGCCAGCGCACGGCCGCCGCTAAGCCCCGCCTCCGGGCGCATGACGTTGCATGCGTCGTGCGTCCCCTATCTTCATCACAGAGGGCGCAGGCCGTGCGCAGTCTGCGCACAGTCTGCGTTTGGCGGCGCATGCGTCCTTTTGACAGTGCGCCGAGCAGCGCCAAACGCAACCTGTTGCATTTTGATTGTGCTTGGCGCACCGTCAAAAGGACGCATGCGCCGCCAAACGCAGACTGTGCGCAGACTGCGTATGGCCTGCGCCCTCTGTGATGAAGATAGGGGACGCATGCAACGTCATGCGCCCGGAGGCGGAGATACCGGTGGAGGCGGGGCGGGGCTTAGCGGCGGCCGTGCGCAGGCCGTCGCTGCGCTCAAAAGCGCGAATGTGAAACCGGCCTTAGAGCAGCAGTGAGGATGTTACCTTTAGTAGCCATTCAAACCCATTTGTGTCAACTTCTGTGCATGTTAGCAGGCCAAAATCACCAGAGTGTGTGAATAATAATCTTAATTTTTATATAGCGCTAACATATTCCAACTTTGCACACATTATCATCGCTGTCCCCGATGGGGCTCTCAATCTAAATTCCCTATCAATATGTCTTTGGAATGTGGGAGGAAACCCACGCAAACACGGGGAGAACATACAAACTCCTTGCAGATGTTGTCCTTGGTGGGATTCGAACCCAGGACTCCAGCACTGAACCGTTGATCAGGGTCATTTGGATGTTTTGAGTTGTCATGATTCAAAAAGAGAAAACACAGTAGTTTGACAATAAATGGCTTCACCCAACTACTAACCATGAGTGGAGAAAAAGTTTTGGTGTCATCATTCATATTCTCTGAAAAAAATGCCAAGAAAGCAAAAATTCTGCCGGGGTATGTAACCTTTTGAGCACAACTGTAACTCTAGTCTTATTGGCTAAGGGTACATGGTTCTTAAATCTTATCTGTGGGAGTCTTGCGAATCATGTCCCCTTGTTAAAAAAGACTAGATTTTTACATGGGAAATATTAAAAAAAAAATAAACACACCCTCAGCTTTAGGGAATTTGCTGTAAAAATAACATTTATGGCAAATTAAAGTGTTTTTATCCCAAGCTGTTCCATAAGTGGGTAAAGATGCATTTATATTGCACGATAACTGGAAATGTGCATTTTTAGGACTATAGAAAAAAAGGTTATTTACATGTTTGTTTTTTTTCAGTAAAATGTGTTTTGTTTTTTTTCTTCTGCTTTTCTTGATATTTCATATAAAATATATAGTTACTGTTTTTTTTTAATTAAGTACTATAGAGGGTGGACCCCGGTCAGTAAAGTTCGGCATCCATACAAAACACCTATTTGGGCACGGACCCCGAACACTGGCTAATCCTATAATTACATGCTAAATAAAGACAAAGTATAAAGTCTTTTATTAGAAATAATAAAATACACATTTCTTTTTAACGCCCATTCTATTAAAAGCCCTCGTCCCCTGTTCAGGCCCCCCATTTAAGTGTATCGGATCGGGTGCTGTTCTGGTACCTGAACTCACTTTTTTTCTTTTTTTTTTTTTTAACTGTTCGGCCGGACTTGAACATACAGTGGTCCACCCATCTCTGTTAAGCACCACTCCAGCCTTGTTTTTTCTTTTTCACCGATGGAGTGGTGCTTCAAATCTAAGTCACCTGCTCCTACACTGATACTCACCCTCCAGCATCTTCTCCATTTTTTTGGAGCTGCTCCTGTCTTGCAGCGCCATCTTATGACCTTCTTCTTGTGTAGCTTCTAACTGGCTTCAAGTCAAAAGTTGTGTCACAAGCTTGCAATATATGTCTGTGAGAGCCAAAGCGAGGCTGTCAGACTTGCATGGAAGAGTGACCTCCGGCTCGCTCCAGCGGATGTCGCTGGCTCTGTGTGCATCCCTGTGTGATTGTCCGCATAGATAAGTGTAGAAACTGCCTGCTTTTTACAAACATTAGTCTGTTTTGTAAATCTGACTAAACTAGTGCATTTAAAGCATAATAAAAAAATTTCCTCTACATCAACCTTTGGGCTGTGGAAAATTGACCATGTGGATTTATAATAATGGGTATTTGTGCGCACCCATCCGTGTAATAAGGATTATTAATTTGAGTAGCTTTTGATCCCGTACAAGGTTATTGGTAGATGAAAATCTGACAGCGCACCGATAGATTCAGTGTGCAGTCTGTATGCTCTGGTTAAAGGGTTTGTCTAGGCTTGAGGTCCAAGTCTACAGTCATTGTATGCGAGTCCTCAGAGTGCACTGTCAGGAATCTCCAGTGCTGGGAGCAGGTGAAAAGTGACTGGAGATATGCAATTTGCATACTTAGTCTCATTCCAACTAGACTTGCCTGGTCTTGCTCAATACAAGTGTATTGAACTGGCCGGGCATGTCTAGTCAGCATGTAACCGCATGTGTGCAAATTGCACACTTGGTGCGGGTTTACAAGCTGCAGATTGTCAATTTCAGTTGCGGAGTCTAGTTCTCCGCAGCAGAAAGACATTTCCGTAATAGAAATCTATTGGATGCGGTAAGTCCGCTTTGTAAACACACCTGCGTGCTTTGGATGCAGTGACAATATGCTGCTGTTTCCTGATCGTGGGCACGTACCCTAAGAAGTTTTGACCATTTTGCTTTAATAATCCACCCTAATTACCGTTGTAATATAGTATAGGTGTGTTATACTTGCCAGTGGCCATCTTCTATGATTTCCAGAGTCATTCTGGTCTTGTGTGACCTTTGCGAGCTCAAAGAAGGAATATTGTGTGGGGCAGTGCTCCTTCTTTCAGTGTAAGCCTATGGAGTCTTTGAGTGATGCTCCATATACATTGCATTAGTGGCTTACGAAAGTATTCACTCCATCCCCTTTGGCATTTTTTTCAATTTTTGCTACCTCACAACCTGTAATCTATTTTTTTTTTTTTTTTTTTTTTTTTTTTTTTGAGAGAGAGTTTGCATCAGTTCATGTAAAGAACATGTCTACAACTGTGAACATTTAGTGTTCTTTTTGTGAAGCAAATAACAAATAGTACAACATAACTGAATTTCAGTGTGTGTATCTATTAACCCCCTTAACATCAATACTTTTTAGAATCTCCTTTTGCTGCAGGAAACATTGCAAGTTGCTTTGGAAAAGTCTCTATGAGCTTTCCACATCTCACCATGGGGATTCTTGCAAATTCCTCCTGGCAAAACTGCTCCAACTCCTTCAAGTTAGATGGCTTTCTCTGGTGAACAGCAATCTTCAAGGCTGACCACAGATTGTCAATTGGGTTAAGGTCTGGGCTTTGACTAGGCCACTCCAAAACATTACACGTTTCACCTTAAACCACTAGAGTGTTGTTTTAGCTGTATACTATGGGTTATTGTCTTGTTAGGTGAACCTCAATCCTGGTCTCAAATCAAACAGGTTTTGCTCAAGAATATCCCTGTATTTCCCACTGTGTCTTCCCTTCAACTGTGACTACTATCCCTTTCTCTGCTGGTGGAAAAACATCCTCACACCATGATGCTGCCACCACTACCTGTTCTTTCCATTTGATGATAATGGAGTTGATGGTTCTCCGGGGATCATCAGAGATTGGGACATTTTTTTATAACCCAACCCTGACTTGTGCTTCTCAATAACTTGGTCTCTGACCTTTTTGGAGATCTCCTTGGTCTTCATGGTGTTTGGTTAGTGTTGCCTCTTAATGGTGTTGCAGCCTCTGTGGCCTTTCAGAAAAGGTGTATATACTGACAGCCATGTGACACTAGATTGCACACGGATGGACTTCCTTTCACTAAGCTTGTGACTTATGAAAATAGTTGCTTGCAACAGAATTGTTTTAAGGGCTTGATATAGAAAAAGGGGTGACTATGTATGCACATGCGAATTTTTAGTTGTTTGATCTCATACATTTAACTTATGCCTAAGTTTTTCTCACTTCACTTTACCAACTTACACTATTTAATGCTGATGCATCACACAAATCAGATTCCAAAATATTTAAACATGTGGTAATGTAAAAAGCCAAGGGGGTTGAATACTTTCACAAGCCACTGTAAACCCCTGTTTAGGTTGCTTAGGCTGTAGGCCGCATGAGCCAATAGAGAATGGCCCTGGGAACTGGGGAAGATGGTGATCGGCTAACATAAAAAATAAAAAAACACATACCATGAGATTTCGCCTTTCCAAAACCCTGTGTGATGACAAATGCACATTAGCAGGCCTCCACTAATAAAGGCAAGGGGCAGCACAGGTGCAAACTACTGATAAAAACAGCCACCCCACACCTACCAGACTATGGAGGGGTTGGCTGCCTAGTAGAAAAAAATTACACATTGATATGACTTGCATGATGCCAGTAATACAAGTTAGTGTGATGCTAGTGTCTGGCTTGCAGCCTATTAATAACACCCATAGTATTATCAGGTGTGCTGCACCAGCACTATAATATGCAACACACAGGGACAGATGCCACAATAAACCAAGCCAACAAAAAGAGGCCTGGCTGCATCCAGCAAAAAAAAGTGCAAAAAATTGATGCATATGATAAATACATTAAATGAGGTATTGGTTGATATTTTGGCCAAAATAGATAAGCCCACAAGCCACATCACAGGCCCACAAGCCACATCACAGCTCCTCATATTTGTGAGTCCTAACACTAATATAAGAACAGCTAACATAAAAACAAAAAACACATACCATGAGATTTGGCCTTCCCAAAACCCTGTCTGATGACAAATGCACATTAGCAGGATGCAGCAGGCCTCCACTAATAGAGGCAAGGGGCAGCTGAGGTGCAAGCTACTGATAAAAACAGCCACCCCACACCTACCAGACTATGGAGGGGTTGGTTGCCTAGTAGAAAGAATGGTGATCGGGAAGTATTTTGATGCACTTACACGTAATTACATAGGTAATGGCTCATATTATGAAATAAAAGTTTTGCCGTTATTCTTTACCATCCACAAAAGTCTGCAGCTGGGAAAGAGAACTACAGGCTTGTGTAAGGTGAAAGACATGCGAATTGTATTGTTTGTTTATCAGATTTGTGTAGAATAATAAGTACATGTTGCATATTTTTTGCAGATATTCTTTGAGTAATCAGACTACAGCCTTGTGTAGAGCACAAATCTTTAATAAAATCTGCAATACAATACATGCCAAAATGTGGCAAAATTGACCGCAGGTTTGCCACAAGTGCAGAGCTGTATAATACATTTAGCAAGGTATTGCAGGGTCCTTTTCCCTCTCCCCACGCTTACTATTGTGTGAGGCACAGCCAGCTATTAAAGCGATCTGGGTTTCGTTAACATCTGTTGATGTTATATTGGGAATTTCGCCTTAATTATAAGAGGCAAATCCTGAGCCCTGACTGGAAAACTCCAGTTGGTAAATAATCCCGTGATCACCATAAGGACATGTAGCCTCTGTAGTTTCCATTTCAGCAGTTTCATCTTGTTTCTCTTACATTTGTCCACAACTGTATCATGACTGTAGAATTTCAGGCCCGTAAGGCCACTATAAGGGCCAGTCTTATACTTTAGTAGTGTAGCCAAAAGAGTTTCCGTTGGCATGGGTAGGAATCGGCCAAAAAGTTATTAGCTGAAAGCTAATATTTAGATGATTTCGCTTGAGCTCTGCACCCCACTTTACTACATCTTCCCGCTTTATATAGCGAGGTGTTTTGGTTTTTTTTCATGGCAGCTGCAGGTAGTGTACAGTTTCCAGACCCATTCCCCAGATTTAAGGACTGAAATGGGAGATATAGGGGCAGACACATCATTGGTGCAGCTGCATGGGGGCCCAAGAGTTAAGAGGGCCCATTTCCGCCTCCAAGGCAGCAAGGAGCTTTTGTCATAGCAGAACTATTCTTCCACTTAATACACTAAATTGCATAAAGTGGCATAAATTCAAAAAAAAATGGAGAAATGTGGACTGTACACAATTCAATAGAGTTGGATATGCAGGGCCCCTATCAGGCTATGTGCACACGATGCAGGTTTATTGCGTTCCCGCAGTGTCTCTTTCTGCGCGAAAATGCACCAAAAATGCAAAATATTACTAAAGGGAGGTTAATCAAAGAGAATCCAGTATTGTTGTGCACATGATGCGGGAAATTCCGGCCTTATTCGCCGCATTTTATTTTCCGTAGCATGTTAATTCTTTTTGTGAATCTGCAGCGTTTTTCACCCATTGACTTCCATTGAGGCACTCAAATCTACAGCGAAAACACAGGTATAAAAGGTTTGCGGATTTGGTGCCAAAAACGCAGCCGACTTGTCAAAGGACATCCTTCAGCAGAAGGAGGAAGAGTGTGTGGGCGGAAAATCTAGAATAGAGCCCATCTTGGTTAAAGCACATCAACAATGGAGGTTGGACTTGAAAATTACTTTTTTATTTATTTTTTTAATATATCTTTATTTAGCTAACAAATCTGCAAACAAAGCCACATACAAATCCTCATGTAAATCCACATCAAAAATGCATGCAATCTGCACATAAAATACGAAAGATTTCCACTGCGTTTTCTGCCAAGAGATGCAGACAAATCCGCAATGTGCGCACGTAGCCGTAGAGTTGAACGAATATCTTCGGTTCCCAGCTTATTCGGCAAGTTATAGAGCTTAGCGAATAAGCTACAGCGGGATAGTCACATCACATACATGAAGAGTCCGTATGTTGTGCTCTCCATGCATGTGCTGTGATGCGGACACAGCTGCGGTGCTGATCAGCTGTTCGGCCTGCGCGATCCAGCTTGCCGAATAAGCGGAGAACCAAAGATATTCGCTCAACTCTAGTTCCTATACTGTGTGTGAACTGTCATGAATCTCTTGTAAGCAGTGAAAACTAATTATTATGCACAGTTTAATTTTCTAAACTCTGAAGATTTATTTAATTTCATCCACTTGAAAATCTATAAACTTGCCACACTAGTTTATAAAGGTACGGTATATATTTCCGTCATTTCCTGTTGGGCAGAAGCAGCTCAGAATACATTGTGTACTAGCCTCCTACGACTTCTCTTGAATCTCCCACTTCCTCTTGATTCTGTAGACATTCCAAAGCAGGGACAGTGAGACCCAGCGCTGATTGGGCACAGGGCTTACTAGAAATAACCACATGCGATCCCCGGGAATGCGAGTGCCGACACCGCTGGAACGACAGTGGCACGGGAGGTGGTTATTTTATCGGGGCCAAACATAAGGAATGAGAAGCGGTTGTCCTAGTAGTAGAAAACCCCTTTAAGGTCATTGTGTTGCAAAAAGTCAGTGTTGTGCCCAAGAGAGCGATTTCTCTTAGAGGTTGCTATTGACTGCAGCATGTAGGGGTTTAATTGAGCCACTTTAGAAACGCACTGCTGTGTTTGGGAATGAGCAATTTTAGGGGGAGCCTCAAGATCACAATCCCGGGGTGAAGATGGACTGCCTTTTCATATTCTTCTGGAAACCGATAGGTTCTATTAGGATGTGAATTGGCAGTGCTGTGATGGAAAGTGACTCAATTTTCCAGGCCCACGTTTTCCTTTTTTATTTGTTTAATAAACAACTGCCAACATTGTAATATAAAAGGACAGTGGGTATGTTCCCACGGTCAGTAAGGCCTTTTTCACATTTCCGTTTTTTGACGTCAGTGTAAATCCGCCAGAATGTGAAAAAACGGATCCTCTTCCGTTGTGGCACAAACGGAGGTCACCGGATCAGTTTATTGACGGATCCGCATTATCAGCTAGTGAAAATTTAAAGGAACACGAGCCTAGAGAGATCCAACGGATGACCATCTGTCAAAATCCGCCGCTAATGCAAGTCAATGGGAAAAAAAAAACGGATCCGCCAAAAAATGGCGGATACGTTATTTGTTTTTTTTTTGCAAAACTGCGGATTTTGACTGATGGCAACAAACGGAAATGTGAAACAGGTCTAAACGCTGCGGGTTGGACCTCGCGTACATCCGCAGAGTCCAGCTGTTACAGCATAGTGGATGGGATTTTCTTGAAATCCCATGTTCACTATGCGTGCTCCGACACCCGTGGCTTACCTGCGGAGCCGGACATGCAGTACGCCTCTTTCCAGACCGCAACATGTCTTTTCATCTTGTGGAGACGTACGTATAGGACTCGGTGATTCTGCACGGTTCGATGAACACATGCGGAATCCCCTGCGTTCAAAAGCCGACTGTGCTTTGGACAGAGCGGATGTGCTGCGTCCAAAGCGCAGCCGATTACTGACCGTGGGGTCATAGCCGAATAACTTTATTACTTATGTGGTCAGTTGGGTTCCTTCGTGGTGCCATCTGGTTTGACTGACAACCCAGAATCTGTGGCTTTGGTGCAAATGTGTAGTGAGATGATTGCTGGGCCTTGCAGTAGTACATGGCTACATATGATGGCCTCTGGAAGCTTTGTGTCTCTTCATCTGCAGGAAACAAGAGAAGGGTTCATGCTGAAGGTAATGCCTTGACTATGGCATTCAAGTTTCATCCCAAGTGGTTGCCGTTCCCTAGAGTCCTTATTTTCCAACTGTCTAATTCAGCTATTTTTGGTACTAAATTACTATCCTTTTCAATCTGTTCTGATCTTACACACCCTGTTGCGGATTTTTTCTGCAGAAAAATCGGCACTGCTTGGCAGAAACCGCAGGGTAAAACACATGCTGTTTTCCCTGCGAATTCCTATACTTTGTCCAGCGGAATTAATGCAGATTCTAGTGCGGTTTGGGCTGTGCAGATTGTGGAAAGAGTTTTTTTTATGTCCCGGGAGGGAAACTGCAGCAGCGGAAGCGCAAAAAAAAAGTGACATACTGCGGAAAATAAACCGCAGATTTTTCCGCAGCATGTGCACAGCGGATTTGGTTTCCATAGGTTTGCATGGTACTGTAAACCGCATGGAAACCGCTGCGGATCCGCAGGACCAAAATCCGCAACGTGTGCACACACCCAAAGAGTGATTTTTAAGGTTGTCTTCCTCTTGGTATGTAATGATTGTACCCAGTGCCTATATGTTGTATGAAATCCTTTCCTGTACATCTATTACAGCTTTTTTTTTTTTAAATGTAAAGCCCCCGTTACACACTGTGATATCGCTAGCAATATCGCTGTAAAGTCACCTATTTTGTGACGTTGCAGCGATATTGCTAGCGATATCGCTGCATGTGATACTTACCTCCGACCGCCTCCCCCGCTGGTTATCGCTGATCGCGCGAGAAGCTCCTGTACCATTCCTCGTCGGTCACTTCCTGCGGCGCTTCCTGTGGCGCCGATGAGCGACGCGTGGACGCGGGCGGGAGGACGCAGGATCGCCGCGTCTGACAGGTAGGTAGCGACCCCCGTCCCCAGCGATGTCGCTGGTGAGATCTGCCTGTGTGGCAGCTCACTAGCGACCACCTAGCGATGCACCAGCGATCCTGACCGCGTCATATCGCTGGTCGGGATCGCTGGTGCATCGCTAGGTGTAACGGTACCCTAAGACTGAGCACTGTTTTGTCATCATAGACACACTTTGCTTAATCCTGAATTGGTGCCTATTGTTTTCCTAGCACTAAAAGAATAACTCTTATCCTTATCCTTCCATATTTCTTAGTGACTCCAGTTGTACTCCAAGACAATAACTCTATAACATTCTTCCTTTATTTTTTTATGATTGATTTTTGGACCATCACTTCTTTCTGTCCGTACACAGAAGTTAGCTGTAAGCTGAGTACGCTCATATAGCTCTCACTCCTGATTGTCTTCCCCAATACATATGTACACTTGGCTCAACTGTGCATGCGTTCTCCATGGGTAGAGAGGAGTGAGCTGCTACCTCACTTCTGGCCGTGACTTATCTTCCTTGAAAATAAAAGGAAATGAAGCCCATTTCTTTTCCATGACCTCATCTGTCTGGGGCAGGTTTCCATAGATATTAGTGGTTTGCCAGTCCTGTCAAAATAGGGAAGTTCTGGGGGCGTGGTCTGGATGCCTAGGATGCCAGTTGCATGAGCTGAATGCTCCTTCCCTGAGACCCTGCAAAGCGACAATTTCAGCACCTTTCCTGCATATTAATCAACCCACCCAGCTACCCGAATCCTCACTGATCACTGGCAAGATGACATGGGGTAAGAGAAAACTCAAAAACCAAAGCAAATTGGAGATTTTCTTCAACAGGGATACCAGGCAAGATGGCCCCTCAGTAAGCAGAGTCTCCTGCTCCTCGGGAGAGTCCCCCTCTCCACTGCCCCTGAGCCCAGTATAGACCACCGCTGCTGTGCAGGATGAGGCAACACCCACCTCACCTTATCTCCGGGTCCATCACCAGGATCTAGATTTTCCCACTTGCGGAGGGACACGCGGGAAAAGTAGTTCCAGCAGGCCGGCGGATGGATATGCAGCGATGCACACCTCCCCTGCACTCCCAGAATAACGAGAGATGTTGCAGAGAAAGAGGATTCTGGAGGAGACAATTGTAAATCTCTTGCAGTATTACAGCAACTTCCTACAACAAATCTCCCTGCTTCAGGAACTTTAATTAAAGATATGCTGATGGCTTTTAGCACCGCAATGCTAAAGGACTTTTCTTTAATGTTAAAACCTGTTACATCTCACATTCAGGAGGTGGAGGACAAAATGGGAGAATTTGCATCTTCCCATAACAACCTTATTGACTCTCACAATGACATGGCAGAAGACCTAGAAGCCATATATAATAAACTTGTGGACTTGGAGGATCGTAACCGCAGGAACAATCTGAAATTAAGGGGTGTACCAGAAACCACCACACCCTCTTAGCTGAGGGGTTATGTGCAAGATTTAATCCAAGCGGTGGTCCCCTCCTGTTCACCATATGAACTAATTATTGATTGAGCGCACAGAGTATCTCGCCCAAGCCACTTGCCAGACACTGTTCCGAGGGAAATTGTTGCACGCATTAATTGCTATCATATTAAAGAGGAACTTCTCTTATTCCAGAAAGAAAGGATCTCTACCTTCACCTTTCCACCAAATCAAAATTTATGCTGATCTCTCGGCAGAGACACTGCGCTTCCGCAGACTAATGAATCCCATCACTGCAGCCCTCAGAGAATCTCAGGTGGCATACAGGTGGGGGTACCCCAAGAAATTGCTCATTAACAACAAAGGATCGTGGCATACTGTCTCTTCATATGAAAGAGGAAGAGAATTGCTTCGTACCTGGGATATGCAAGTGCAGGAACAATCTCAGAAACAAAGAGGGCCGCCTGTAAGGGCAGAGGAGACATGGCAGAAAGTCCTCCCAAAAAAAAACAGGCGCTGAAGATATAATCATTATCTATATTTTACTATCTTTTAACAAGGGTGGTATCCTGACTGGTTGGTGCGGACAGTGATATACCCCCCGCCCCCCCCCGCAGATTTCCTACTCCCGCGTTTTGTGGACTGAAGTGCAGTCCTCGGTCTGTTTCATGACTTTACTTCTGATTTTATTTGTTTGCATACCTGTGGTTTATTCGGGTCCAGCATTTTCCCGCTTTGCAGGGAATTCTGACAGGTGTAATGGGCAACCCATTAGTCATACTAGCATCCGTATGTTTACAATATGGTTATTACAATATGCTCACTTAATGTTACAGGCCTAAACAGCCCTCATAAAAGATCTTATATGTGGAAAGAGGCGGTCGCAGCTAAATGTGAGGTGTTTTGTGCCCAGGAGACGCACTTATTGGAGAAAGACTCCCACAGACTGTCTCATTGGCTCTTTCCATATGTGGTCCAATCTAATTTCTCGAAGAAAAAAAAGAGGGGTGATGTTAGCTATCAAGGGGTCTGTTGCTTTCTCCTCGACTTATCTAGAACTTGACCCTGCAGGTCGAAACTTCATACAAGTGGGCACCATAAATAATGTTTTATATACTATAGCTGTCATTTATGCTCCAAACCAAGCGCAGACTAGATTTATCAAAAAATTAACTAGAATAAATAAGGTTAAACAGGGCCACGTAATCATATGTGGGGATTTTAATTGTGTTTTTGATAATTCTCCGGACTCTTCCCCCCCAACCTCCAGGGGGCAGCCTGTTCTCCCCCCTTAGCCTTTCGGGAGGACCTATATGACATATGGAGGGTTCTTCATGCATGTGAGAAGGACTATACCTACTTTTCACCGGTACATTACTCCTACTCCCGGATAGACCTATTCTTGGTTAGCAGGTCTCCCTAATATCGTTAACTTATCAGAAATGGGTATAATAACTTGGTCGGATCACGTCCCCATAAAGATGTCTATTCGGGAAGAATCTGAGTGCCCCCTTTAATCCCCGTGGAACATGAACCCCTTTATTCTAAACCCCTCCCCCCCATTTAGTGGCACAAACAAAAGTAGATCCAAAAGCAGACCTCCATGGCCCAACAGCCCCTGATACAAATCTGTTTTTGTCAAGCATTAATCTCCAAACTCTTGCACCAGACCAGTTAGAAATCTTAAACGCACCTTTGATGGAGACTGAATTGACCAAAGTGATTAACTCTCTCCCAGAGGCGAAGGCCCCAGGCCCGGACGGTCTTACAAACCTGTACTATAAAGCTTGCCAGGAGACCTTAGTCCCACACTTATGCAAAACCCTACAGTTAGCAGCAAATGAAGGGAGCTTCCCAAAAGAAATGCTGACAGCTACTGTGATCACACTCCCAAAACAGGGAAAGCCACCGGAGGTGCCCCAAAACTCCCGCCCGATTTCATTGTTAAACACTGATGTCAGAATTTATGCTAAGTGTATTGCTCTGAGATTGGTGCCTATCATTCCTTCCCTTATTAACCCAGACCAGGCTGGTATTGTGCAAGGGCGGACTGCAGCTGACAACACCAGGAAAGTAATTGATTTGATAGATGTAATAAATAGAAGGGGAACACCAGCGGTGGTAGTGGCCTTAGACGCCGAGAAGGCATTCAACCGAGTGAGATGGTCGTTTGTCTTCTCGGTTCTGGAGCGTATAGGGTTTGGGGGTCGGGTACTGACTGCTATTAAAGCTCTGTATTCTGCTCCGTCGGCTAGGGTTTTTGTGAATGATACCATGTCGGAGACATTCCCCATTACAAATGGCACTAGGCAGGGGAGTCCTCTCTCCCCCCCTAGTGTTCATTTTAGCTTTAGAACCACTTGCCCAAGCAATCAGACAAAGTACAGAGATCTGATAGAGGTGGGGAAACAATCTCATTGCATCACGTTGTATGCTGATGATGTGATATTGACGTTAGGAGTCTTTGCCGGCAGCTCTAGAGATTATTGAAAAATTTGGCCTCCTATCTTACTACAAAATTAATGAGAATAAATCTCAAAATCTACCCCTTAACATACCATTACCGCAGTTGAAACGCCTTAAGGCCATTATGAGGATGGACTGGCAGATGGAGCAAATTTCATACCTGGGAACGTTGGTAACATCATCCTCCACTAATTTGTACAAAGCCAATTACCTCCCCCTACTAGCAGATATTGAGAATGAGATGAGCAGACTCCAGAAATTTGAAGTCTCCTGGGTAGGTCATATTGCACTGTTTAAGATGTTACTACCCAAAATGTTGTATTTATTTCGCACGGTGCCGATATCACCTCCGAAGGTGTTTTTTCAACGTTCTCATAAGCTTCTGAATGCCTTCACCTGGGGAGGAGAGCAGCCTCGGTTGTCGAGACATTTTTTGCAACTCAACTCAGCCGGTTGAAGAACTGGTGGAATCGCGACCCCCCCCAAGTAGGTGATCCCAAATAGAGGCACATTTTGCACCCTCACACAATCTTAGGGCGGTGCTATGGGCAGCTCTGGTTGACCCACGGAACCTGGGGGCCCTCCTTCCACTGACTAAGCACTCCCTGTCTGATTGGCTTCAGGTTCACTCCTCCACACATCCCTGCATTGCCTCTCGAGGCACCTTTAGAACTTCTGGAGGTGTTATCAGAGGACCTTGACCTGTACCATTGGAAGATATGCGGGATCACGGTATTAAGCGATATAGTTGAAGATAGCTCTCTTTTGCCCAGTTGAAAAACAGGTTTGGCTTGACCTTTTAAAGACCATTTCTCATAGCTCCGGGTACAATACATTTTAAAGAAATATCTAAACTTCCCATATCGGGTTAATAGTGATATTATTAGGACCCTCTCATCTTCCTCATCCCTAGATATGGGCTTGAGACCCCTTTATGATTCCTTGGGACATAAGAGCAGATTTGTAAAATCTATACCCTTCACATCTTGGGGAAAAGACCTCGGTAAAGCCATACCTGACAAGGACTGGTTAAGAGCAATTAAATTGGCAGGACGGACGTTTAGATGTGCGTCCCACTTTGAATCACACTTGAAGCTGATACTCCGCTGGTATTTTACTCCCGTGAAGCTCCATTCCATGTTTCCCAACACCTCACACCTATGTTGGTGAAACTGTAATCAGGTGGGGTCCTTATATCATATATTTTGGGATTGTCCACTTATAACTTCTCTGTGGGATTACGCCTTAAGACTTATATCACTTGTAGTGGGACATAACGTCCAGCCGTCTACCGAGGTGGTGCTTTTCCTCTTTAAACATACATGCATTCCCCCCTTGCTCTAGAGTGGTAATGGCTCATATTGTGTTACCGACAAGACTCCTATTAGCTAAACAGTGGAAAAAAGATGTTATTCCTAAGATAGAGGCCATAGCTCAAGCAGTTAATACCACGTTTATTTTTGAAAAAATGCTAGCCCACAAAAATAACGCCTTACAGAAGTTCACCTGGGATTGGTAGGCTTGGGAAGCCACACAGTTAGCGAGTCACAGTTGAACCAGTCAAAGGCTGGGGGAAGGCCCTGGGTGGGAGAGGGTTAAGACCGGAGCTCTTTGTTTATACTGCAATGGTTGCATAATTACACATTTATGTTACTTTGACCTGTGTTGTACATATGTGATAATGTTGTATTATAGTATTTTCAATAAAAACGAATTTAAAGAAAAAAAAATTAGGGAGGTTCTGCTGATTTTAAGGCTGGGGTCACACAAGTGCATAGTCTCTCATCTGAGAGAATCTGGTCAATTATGCAAATCATCATAGTTGGATCCGATTTTCAATGATGCGGAGAAGATGGATTTCTCCGTTTTCTCCATTCTGTCAGTCTGTGGAAATCAGACTGCATGTCATCCGAGTGCAGTCCAATGAGTTCCATGGTCTCTTTGACTTGCATGATCAAGTGATCAAATTCTACCATGCTGCAATTTTTCTCCCGAGCCTGGTCTGTCTAAGAATAAAATCAGACATGTGCATGGCCCCATAACATAACATAGGTCCGAGTGCAATCTGATGTTTTGTTGAATAACACTGGGACCCGACAATATTGTAATCTCCAAGCGCCGTAAATGAAAAAGTATTTATCTGCAGCCATAGTGACAATCTGCATGTAAATACCATCTAAAACATGTGCAAGTGTCAAATTGGAAGTGCAACTGCAGGGAGAAGATGAAGTTTTGTTCTCCCTGCAACTGTTCATTTCGTTATGGGGCGGCATGACTCCCTCTGCTCCATGACTGGCATCCGGCTCCACTGTTTTAGCCTCTTAAAAACCAGGGGTATTTGTTTTTGTGTCTCCCATGTTTTTGCTCCTCTTCTTCCCAGAGCCATAACTTTAGTTTTCCATCAATATGGCCATGTGAGGGCTTGTTCTTACTTTTGAACGACACCATTAGTTTTACCATATAGTGTACTGGAAAACAGGAAAAAAAATTCAAAGTGTGGTGAAATTGTAAAAGAAAAAAAAGTTCCATTCTACAATTGTTTTTTTTTTTTTTTTTGTCCTGTTCACTAAATGCTAAAACTGACCTGACATTATGATTCTCCAGGTCATTATGAGATCATAGACACCAAATATGTCTACATTATTTTTAATTTAAAGTAGTGAAAAAAAATCTTAATTTTGTAAAAAAAAAAAAAAAAATTCATTTTCCGAGACCCATAGCGCCATTTTTCAGGATCTGGGGTTGGGTGAGGGCTTATTTTTAGCGTGCCGATCTGACTTTTTTATTGATACCATCTTGGTGTAGCTCTGATTGCCCGTTATTGCATTCTAATGCAATGTTGCGATGACTAAAAAAACAAACCGTAATTCTGGTATTTTGACTTTCTTCTGCGTTTTGCTGTTTACCGGTTGGATTAATTGTTTTTAGGGTAGGTTCACACAGGGCTTTTTTTCTGCAGCAAAACCTGATTTCTTGTCAGGAAATAAGCTGCCGCAAAAGCGCAGGTTTAGGTGCGTGTTTTGGTTCTTGTTTTTATGCGTGGTTTTTTTTTGTCTTTGTTTATGCTAATGTCCATGATTTTTCTGCAGAAAAAAACTCTGAAAATAATGATATCTGCATTTTTGCAGCGTTTTTCAACACCCATTCAAGCCAATGGGTGAAAAACGCTGAAAGAAGTGACATGCTCTATGTCCAAAAAAAGCCGCAAAGCACAAAATGCTGATGGCACAAAAAACCAGTGTGTGTGCATGAGATTTCTGAAATCTCATAGGCTTTGCTGGCTCTGTAAAAAGCAGTTGAAAATTAGCATAAAACGCCCAGTGTACCTTATATATTGACTGGGCGATTCAGAACATGGCGATTCCAAATATGTGTATTTTTATTTTTGTGTTATTTTGAATGGGGTGAATGAGGGGGGGTGTTTTCCACTTTTATATTTTAATTTAAAAAAAACAATTTTTTTCCCCTTCAATGGGAGACTAGAAGCTGCAGCCCTGCTTTATGTAGCAGAAATGCTCACTTGCTATGAGCCCGACCACTAGGTGGCGCTCATAGCGATCCAGCAATGACAACTACCACAGGGGTCTCCTGCATACCCCAGGTTGCCATGCCAACCCAACGACTACCCGTGGTCATGTGACACGGGTGCCGATGGGCCTGGTTTGCGACTCGCTTCCGTCACGTGCATGCTAGATACCTCTGTCAGAAATTGTCAGTGGCATTTAACATGTAAACAACCGCAGGTGGATCGCGTAAAGGGGAAGGCACCCACTGACTGACACTGCACGTTATTGGGTGTTAAGGGGTTAAAAAATATTTACCTGTAGATTACCACTGTGGCTGCAGGTAAATAACACTTTGGTTTTTCTATTTTTTTTTTTTTTTTTTGACAGGTTCTCTTACATCTAATGTGTGTGAGGAACTTTAAATCCGCAGCATGTCAATTCTTTGTGCGGATTCCGCAGCATGTCAATTCTTTGTGCGGATTCCGCAGCAGTTTGGCACCTGCTCCATGACAGGTGTCAAACCGCAGTCTAATCCACACGAAATCCGCAGATAAACCGCAGGTCTTTTGCCCTGAAGATTTACCTGCGGATTTAGGGTGTGTGCACACGTTGCGGATTCTGCTGCGGATC